>NC_136494.1:120206234-120741234 GCF_053919585.1 Euprymna scolopes
AACTATGATTATTAGTTACTTTAATATCCATAACGATCACGGGTTACGATCACTTCCATAGGGAACAAGAACTCGATGAAGAAGGAGCTATATCCGATGACCTAAGCATGTTGAACAAAGCCAAGGATAAATCATCGTTTCTCGGCGCTCATTGGAAGAAGGGTTATTTTTTATTTTTTTTTTTATATTCAATTTTCACCCCAAACAAGGCACAGTGCCACTTTGAAGCAGGGGGCTACTATTAGGGAATTAATTAGCGGGGTCATTATGAAGGGAGAAGAGTAGAAAGATGTTTGTTAACATTACACTTGAACTTCTGCATATCATTGCAGTTGGGAAAGCAGAATCCCGGAAGGGAGTTCAAAAGACCCGCAGTTCTGGGGAAGAAACTATTGGAGTAAAAGGCTTTCTTGCACCTAGGGATCTCTACTGTAAAGGGATGAGACTTAGTAGCTTGTCGGGTTTGTCGGGGGTAGTTACGTCGGGGAGGTACAAGTGTTTGCAGTTCGTCAGAGCATTCATCATTAAAGTATTTGTAGAACAGGCAGAGGGATGCAACATCTCGTCGATGGGACAGAGGTTGAAGCCTAGATGACAGTTCTGGACCTATCAGGTTGGCGACTCTTTTTTGAACCCTGTCCAGGTGCGAGAGACAAGCAGCAGATGCACCAGCCCAGATGTGACAACAGTACTCCATACATGGGCGAATGGTTGCCTTATAGAGGTATAGGATACTGGCAGGCGCAAGTAGTTTTCTAGCACGGTAGAGGGAGCCAACCTTCCTTGTACTATGTTCTAACCACAACTTAGCATTTGTTACTTTCGAATTCAGGCACAATTTGAAATCTATAGGACAACCAATACCCAAGTCCCAATGCCGTCCCATCGTAATTAAGCTACAATCAGTGGCCCAGCTTATCACCACTAAGTTCAAGTCTCGATTCAACTATCATAAAGCTAACTGAGAAAGCTGTGTCACTATCCCGCCTGTTTCAAGTGGATACAAATGCTTTCAATTCTCTATGCGGAAGTGTGCGAAGAATACTATCGTAAAGGATTCCCGGTCTCAATGACTTTAGGGAGGAAATCTACGATCAGTACATCGCAACTTACTACTGTGATTCCTTATCTTCTCACACGCTTGACCTTAGCGAATCATTGTTGAGCTCACTGATGCTATGAAAAAAACGTTGAAGAAAAGTCGTCAGTAAAATCAACTCATTACAACGATGACTCATAACAGCAAGCGGCCTGGACAACTGAAATAAACTGGATGCTGTTAACCAACCACAACAAAAAATGGCCGAAGTAACTCCTAACTGCTGTTGAACGGAAAACCGTTGAACAAGGAATGCAGATGTCGGAAATAAATGAAGACTAAAATGAAGATTGAAATGGAGCAATTACATGACATCTTCCCACCATTTACGATCGAGGAACTTAAAGTTGACATTAAATATTTTAAATCGTCCTCAGGTTTAGATGGCATCAGTACTGAGACGATACAGCACTTTGACCAAAAGGATGCTCTAGTGCGTTCTGGCGCTCTATAACAGCTGCGCCACCGAGTATCGAACTCCTTAGGTCTAGAGAAAAACTAAAGTGACTGCCCTTCTATACCAAAGAAAGACTCGATCTTGGCTACTATTCACTGATCCATATCTCTGCTTTGTGTCGTATTCAAGCTCTGTGAAAGGCTCATCCTGATACGAATTACCGCTACCGTGGAGTCCCATCTAACTCCTGACCGATCTGTTTTTCGGCTTGGTAGGTCATGCAAGAACTTAACTCAATACATAGAGGGTGTGTACTAAGCTAAACTGATCAGTGGTACAGTTTTTCATATACTTTATGGCAGCCTACGATACCGTTAACCATCGAGCGGTTTTACTGAAAGTTAACAAAAATGTTTACAGCATCCCAATAGTCTGTATTATCGAATCTCTTCTAAAGAATCCTTGATTTTACGTAATGATGAAGGGGAAAAGTGCATGGGGGCGCAGAAGAACGACCCCCCTCAAGATCAGTTTTAACCCCCCACACTATTCAACATGTATACAAATGATATGCCATTTCGTAACGTCCGCAGATTCATATATGCAGACGATACGTGCATTGAATCTCAATCAAATTACTACAAAGTCATCGAAAATAGATTGATGCAATCGATGATTGATGCAAGCGCTCGTGCAGTTATTATGATACCACACTGCCCACGATGGACCTTGAGATGGAGTGAAGCGCAATGATGATGATGATGATGATGATGATGATGATGATGCTGGTGGTGGTGGTGGTGGTGGTGGTGGTGGTGGTGGTGGTGGTGGTGGTGGTGGTGGTGGTGGTGGTGGCGGCGGTGGCGGTGGCGATGATGATGATGATGATGATGATGATGATGATGATGATGATGATGATGATGATGATGATGATGATTTAGCTATTTGCGTGATTTTTTTTCTAAAAAAATTCAGTGAAAGTCCAAAATAATTAACAGTCGAAAAATTTTAAACACACAAAAAAAAAACTGGAATTTGATTATCTACTGACCTGTATACTTTTAATATGCCGAAAGAATTTGGAAAATGTTTTTATTTCAAAATTTTATTTCTACGAAAACTGGTTTATGAAAACACCAAAAAACAACATGGCCGGCAAGATGTCACATAATTGTAGGCGGGGGTGGTCATGCTGAAAATATAGTTAAAAATGGCTTACCCCACCACTAAAATTAAGCGTGAAATTAATCAAAATTAACGACTCCCTTAAAAAATCAACAGTAAACGAAAATAATGGCGGCCATCTTTGTTTTAGGTGTCGTAAAGACAGCTTCGAACGAAATTAAATTTTAACATAAAACTTGAAGTTTCAACACGTTAAGTATATACAAGTAGGTAAATAATTAAATTCTGTTTACGTTTGGTATAAGTTATTTGTTGTTTTGCTTTTGTTTTTTCTTTTCATTTACAATATGTCGGCTTGTATCTATTCTGCACTTTCATCAAGAAAAAAATATTACATTCGCCCGCACACACAACATTTATAGAAAAGAAAGTTAAAACTTTCTGCTATTATAGTTAACAGCTGTATGGATTCCTTCAAGTAGAAACAGATGTAAATATGTATTTTACACCCGAGTGTGTCTGCAGTTGAGTTCCTTCAATAGCACATCAGCTGATTTGCTGTTCCGGTATCTTTAAAATAACAGACTGTTCTAGCGGTATGAAATGACGCCATTTTGGAATAAAAAAGGTAATCAAATTATTAAAACTTTAAAGGAAATATTGCCAAATCATTAATGATGGGCAACATGTTTATAAAGATGGAGAGTGCAAGTGGTTATCGCCAGTCTCTGGGACCAAGTAAGATTTAATGAATGCAAACTATATACTAAAGTATGATTATTGTGAGAGTAGTTGAAAGAGAAGTCCTTTCGAAGGCTGTACAAATTAAAAAACAGAATATGGTCAAGAATATAAGTATTTATTTTGCGTGTGATATGCGAGAGATGTTGTACACACACCCATATATATATATATATATATATATATATATATATATATATATATGGGGGGTCTGTGTATGTGTGTGTGTTTATATACAGTAGAATCCTGGGATTCTGTGGCCCTAGGATACGGGTTTTTTCAGGTTACGATGTGGAATACAACGTTTTCCCGCCACTGTTACGGTATTTACCCCGCCTTACGATACTTATTTATAATGTTATTTGATTATATACATGTGTATTATATATTGTACTGTGTTTTGTTACTAATTTTTAATGCTGTATCCCGGGATTCTACTGTATAAACAATTAATTTACGTAAAAAATATGAAAAGAGCGCACGGTAAATTTACTTATTATATCGAAGGCTTATTTTCGGAAGCTTCGTAAAACTCCCTTCCCTGATTTTGCCCTTAAGTGCTTGCATTCCATGAGCGACGTTTCTTACAAAAGAGGAAGAATTGCTGTTTTCTTAGTCAGAATCTATCTAACACTTATCGTCTACTAGATTTTGACTTGTAAGTAGTATATATATATATATATATATATATATATATATATATATATATATATATATATATATATATATATTATTCAGGCAATAGGAATGAAAAGTTTACCAGACAAAAGCAAGTGTAAAGTTCAATCTGATATAAATATTACTATATAATAATAATAATACTATATATATATATATATATATATATATGTGTGTGTGGGGGGGGCTATACAGTTCCTTAATTCAAGTGGCTTCATAACTTGTGATTTCTATGTATTTACATCGAGGTGTCACTAGTGCTACGAGTTCTATTAAAAGTACTAATAAAAGAAACGAATGAATGCAATATTGCAGCGATGGGACAGAAGTTGGAGTTTGTTTGACAGTGTGCAGCCCATTAGATTGGAGACTCCTTTTGGAACATCGTCGAACAGAGAGACTAGTAGTTGATTCACCAACTCATATGTGGCAGCAATATTCCTTACGTGAGCGAATGGTAGTTTTGTAGAGATGTAGGAGTATCGGATGGGAGTATTTTTCTAGCGTGGTAGAGAGAGCCCACCTTATTATTTAGAACTAGCAAGCCGCCCGGCGTTGCCTGGTCGTAAAATACCCATAAATAGTATAGTTTAATCAATACAGAAACTGAGACATGTGCATGCGAGTATTATGTTTTTTTTTTCTAAATAGTTCATTTCTTGTAAGTAAAAAAAAAGAAAAAATATTCGAGCTGACATCGAATCCAAAACCTAAAAACAATGAGTCAAGAACGATAACCATTAGACTAGGGGACACGATCTCAAAAGATATTGTCAAACTACTTATTCTTAACACAAGTAATCTGTAATGTGAATCATTCACGCATGCGCATTCGTGAAACAGTTAGCAAACATAAAAGTTCGATGACTCCCACGTACCCATTTTTAAATTTTTACCCTTTAGCAGCCCTTGTTCCGGGTGAAAACGGATTAAAAAGCTTTCCACATGTCTGAATATCCTATATACCAAATTTCAAGTCTGTAGATCAAAAATTCGTTGAGAAGTGTCCTCACATACATGCACACACATTCTCACGTTTATATATATATATATATATATATATATATATATATATATATATATATATATATATATATATGTGTGTGTGTGTGTGGATGTGTGTGTGTGCATATATATATATATATATATATATATATATATATATATATATATATATATATATATGACTACTTCATTTAATCACATAAATCAATATACAAAAATATAATTTTATGCATAAATTTCCAGTATTTACTTCAACAGTGCCCAATACATATGTAGTGGAAATAGTATTCCGACGAAATAGAGAAATAAAAAGGAACAAACCAAATTATGTGTTTATCAACGTTTCGTCTTTATTCATCGAGAGAAAGTCTCGAAATAAAGACGAAACGTAGATGAACACAGAACTTGGTTTGTTACTTTTATGAGTGTATGTGTGTATGTGTGTGCATATATATATATATATATATATATATATATATATATATATGCGTTTTATTTTTTATTAGCGGGGGTACCCGGCGTTGCCCGGGTGTTTGTGAGTGTGTGTGGTGTTAAATAAAAAAGAAACCCGAAGGATCGCACCTGAAGCCCTGAGGCGAAGTTTGAAAATAAAATCGTCCAGCCAGAATGAGTTACTGAAAGATGTTTGAATTTATTTAAGTAAGAACCAAATTGACAGGTGCGCGCCCGGAAGTCGTCGAGCGTTACAATGACGACGACGACGACGACGAAGTTTGTTTGTTATAAGGGAAGTAAAAAAAGAAAACAACGTTCAAACTTAAGAGGGGGGAAAAACAAAAAAACTAACGTAAGGCAAACGAACGATGAAAACAGAAAAAAGGAACACGTGAAAAATGGCTTAAATAAGCCTGTTTCGATATCAAAATTTAAAAAATGGGTGGGTACCCGGGTGTTTTGGGGTGTGTGGTCATGGGGGGATAAGCGAAGTAAAAAAAAACAGAAAAACGAACGTTACGTGAAAAATGGCTTAAATAACACTGGTTCAATATTTGAATTCAAAAAATCGAAAAAAAAGACATCTCACACCACGATTCGAACCCAAAACGTTTAGACAATGAACCAACGCGGTAATCAACTGACCTAACGCGACGTACATAAAATTTGTTCAGTTTTTCAACTATTTAAAGTAAATCAGGTCATGACGTCATCTGGCGCATGCGTAGAACCGGCCGTCGTCACTAGAAGACCGTTTTTGTTGATCCCCTGTCGAAAATTGTCGATTTCGGAGTGAAAAAATGAAAGTTTTTGGACAATTTTTCGATATTTTTCAAGCGAAGGATGAAGCTTCGATATGATACTGAGTTTGTGAATTTTCGTCGTATCTGTCGAAAGTTTTTAGCAGACACACAAACATACACACACACATACATACATACATACATACATACATACATACATTTTCGCTTATATAGAGAGAGATTACCGTATCTTTCTGTTAAGTTACATTATTGTTTCAGCTACCCGGCAATAATGTAAATTAACAGAAAGATACAGTAATAAAGAATAAAACGCACATTTGCTCTACAACAGTATTGAGCACTTTCTTCAGTTTTTATTAATTACCATTTCTACTAAATATATATATATAAATTTCGTGGTTCAATTTTAAATTCTGAAAAACAACATATAAAGACATGTATTCGATTTAAGAATTTATTGTTTGACAAAGGAATATATAGAAGGGGTTATTTTTGTGTAGAGACATTGGAGTTGTCAGTTCAAGATCTGGGAAGAATGAGAGAGAGAATGTTTTCTCTCTCTCATTCTTATATATATATATATATATATATATATATATATATATATATATATATATATATATAACTTTCTCTCTCTCATTCTTCCCAGATCTTGAACTGACAACTCCAATGTCTCTACACAAAAAAAAATCCCAATACTTACCTTAAACAAACCTACTAACGAAGATAATCAATAAAGTTATTATTAAATGTTAGAATGAGACTTATAGTTACAGACCGCTATACAACAGAATTAACTTTATTAAAACGGCCGAATACTAAAAACCGTTGGGTAAAAAACATCTGGTCAGAGCATTACTTTTTTTCTTTTTAAGTAAGAGTAAAAAAGTTTATATGAAACGAATCAAGACCAAACGCGAGACTTGGACATATTATTTTTCATAACGACAATAAAATAGCAAATATTTATAACAGTTTGTTATTTTTAACTTTTAGTAATCCCTACCCCAAAAGACATACTGTTATTGAAGTTTAAGGGGCTGCTATATTAGGGGCTAGATTTATAGGATACGGGCATTAATATATATATATGTATATATATATATATATATATATATATATATATATATATATATATATATATATATTATGCATTAATATGTGTGTGTGTGTGCGTGCGTGCGCGTTTGGAGAAAGTATGTTTTTGCGATTATATTCCATTCTTTGTTATATACCAATTCGTTTTTGTTTAGAAACTGTTTGTTAAATATAACAACAGAACACCTTCTATATATGCAAAGGGCAAAATGTGTGTGTGTGTGTGTGTGTGTGTGTGTGTGTGTGTGTGTGTGTGTGTGTGTGTGTGTGTGTGTGTGTGTGTTTGTATGTCTCGCAAAAACTTTCGACAGAGGCAACGGATCCTCATGAGATCGGTATCGTTTTAAAGCTTGACCCGTCGGACAAGAAATATTGAAAAAATGACCAAAAATATTAATTCCTTCACCCTCAACTGGGCAGTTTTCTGCAGGAAGTGGTCGGTTTTTTTTTGACGCCGTTTTTGCAAGTCATCAGATCGGTTAGACGGACTTCACTTAATTTCAACGTTCCAAATATCCGGTCGCGTCATGGAGCATCGGTAAGACATCATATTTTCTTTCACTTTCTTTTCCGCCTTCGCGTCACGAGTTCAACCCTGCCTGCCTGCCTACTACCACTTTTTAACATCTCTCTCCACATAGGGCTCCTTACTACCCCGCCTACACACACCCGAGCAACGCCGGGTACCACCTCCACTACTACCATTTTTTTATCTCTCTCTCCACCCGGTCTGCCTACTGTTGTTTTGATTCTCTCCCCGCTACCACCCTCTTTTTAACACCTCTCTCCACCCGGACTTCCTTGTAATTTTAAACACACCACCCACCAACCCATCTCTCAATACCCAGGTAACGCCGGGTACTCCCGCTAGTCGTATACATAAAAGGCAAAATTTATGTGTGTGTTTGCTTGTATGTATGTCTCGCAAACTTTCGACACACATGACGGATCCTCACGAGATCGGTTTCGTTTTCAAGCTCGATCCTTCGGACGACAAATATCGAAAAATTAGCCAAAAACATTCATTTCTTCACCCTTAATTTGGCAGTTTTGTACAAGGAGGAATTTTAGCAAGTCATTGTCACTGTTGGATTGACTACATTTAATTTTAACGCTCTTGACATCCGGCTAAGATGTTATTTTTTTTCCTCCTTCGCGTTACACATCTACTACCACTAATTTTAACACCTCTCTTCACCCAAACAGCCTACTGTTGTTTTGAACCTCCCACCCCGCTACTACTACTTTTTGCTCATCTGTCCCAGGGTTCCTCACTACACCCCCACAAACCCGGGCAACGCAGAATACCCTCGCTAGTATATGAATAAATAAAAATTTCGATATATATATATATATATATATATATATATATATATATATATATATATATATATATATATATATATGCTGTTTTGAAAAAAAGAAAAACCGAATGAAATTATGAAATAAAAATGCAAGAAAAGAAAAAGATCATAGACCATACGAAAATGTGATGAAAACAGTGTTTGAATCCTACCCATATCGGGAAAGACAAACATATGTGTGTGTATGTATCTGTGTTTGTCTTTCCCGATATGTATATATTGCTTCTTTGGACATTTAAGCAACATGACGCGGTTTCAAATTTAGCAACGCCGGAAAAGAAAAAAAAATACCCCGACCGAAAGCGAGCTGAAACGCTTAGCTATGGAAATATCCTAATTAACTCCTCGAGAAAGCTATTCTGGAGCACCGAAAACGGGTGCCGATAGGCATGTATTGAAAATAGGATGAAAAGACACGGATTGAAAATCTGTGAACCTATTGTTTTAATTTCTTTCTCCCACGCGGAAAGCCAATCGAACAATGTGTCGCTCGGCATTGAAAAACTGAATTTGTTGTTTGAAACTTTCTTCCCTCATAAGAGAATTCATTTGGACTAGTTGTACCACTTATAAATTGTTAAAAGAAAATGGACAAAATAAAACAAACAGGAAAAAAAAAGAGAATCATAAGTAATTTTTGTGTCTCTTTTCTGCCGAACTGAAAATTGAATTTTTCCCCTTTTGGTCGTGGAGTCCAACCACGGTGCTACCCTTCATCTTTTGTTATAGGATTCTCCTTCACTTTGTACGTTAAAAATATCCTCCAACTCCATTAATTTTGAACATATTTGTTTTTCGTTAAATCTTTCTTTCCCCTATCTTTAATAAATTTAGTTTCATATTATTTGAAAGCGTTTGTTTCGTTCTTTCTCGCATATTATATTGTGTTCGATTTCTTGTGTTTATTTTGCCTCCCGCTTGTTTCACAGGAACTAATTTCCGTTTTTTGTTGGTTTGTTTTGTTTCAAACCTTTTTTGTACTAAATTGAACCTTACTGGAACCGTGAATATACCCCTAATGCAGAAGACTTGTCTGCCTACGATAAACGTCTGCTTTTCATAAATTCCTTCCCATATACCTTCATTTGCATTTTATTATATTTAATCTCCCCGTCCCATCCAGTTTTTAATAAAAAATTAAATCCCCAAAACAGTGTTTCATGGTAAACAACTGATGATCCCTTAAAAAAATTATTACTAGTACAATAGTGAATTCGAGAGGGCAAGTTGATGCAGTGATTGCAGGTGGTTGAATGACTTACTGACTAAATAATTTTCTAACGAATGATAAAAAATATTTTTGTATAGTTTTACAGGTTAAAAACTTACAAGAATATATATATATATATATATATATATATATATATATATATATATATATATATTATTTTGACAATCAAGTCTTTTACCATATCTATACTACAGTAAATTTTACGTTTACGTGGAACAATCAATATATTTTAACATTGAATTATTCCTGATTTTGTACAATTAGCATGCTTTCAATTTCTTTTTTTCTCTTCGTTTTTTTAAGGTAAAATTAAACATATTTTTACGTGAACTATTATATTATATCTGTATTTTTGATAATTATTTTAAGCCTAATTTATTATTCTAACAAGAATAATTTCTTTTAAACATAATTTATTATTTTCTAATAAATATAACTGCAAGCATTTATACTCCCTCGACGTAAATACCCCTGATAAACTCGACAAGCAGCTAAATCCCACCCCTTCACAGTAGAGATCCCTAGATGTAAGAGAGCCTTCTACCCAAGTAGTTTCTTCCCGAGAACCGCTAGACTTTGGAATTCTCTTCCGGGTTCCTGTTTCCCCAACTGTACTGACATGCAGAAGTTCAAGTGTAATGTGAACCAACATCTTGCTGTCCAACTCCCCACATAGTACCTCTGTAGCTTATGTCCCTGATAGTATCCCACTCCATCAAAGTGGCAATATGCCTTGTTTGGGATGAAAATGTAATAAAATAAATAAATAAATAAGTACTACAATCAAAATCATAATTAGCTTGAAACAAATATATAGTGACTATTGTAATTTACTTCACTTAAATATATCAAGTTCCTAATGTATTTATTTTTAAATATAACTCATTTACTATAAATTACTTATTCTAATTTATTAAATGGGTATATACCGTAATAACTAACGGTTCATTGATAATCATGCTGTTATTAAAATTGGATTATGTATGTGGGTCATTCTGACTTAATATTTAAACTCCATCACTATTTTTCCTTCTCCTCCCTCTTCCTATATCTCTTTCTCCCCTTTTCCTTTTCCCCTTTATTTTCCCTTTTTTGCTGTTCCTCTCTTTCCTTTTGTTTTTTTCTTACAACACCTCAAAAATGCTAATTAAGTTTTTAATTTACACTAAAGATCGAGACCGGATATACCTAGATCTACCTTCTATCGTTTGTTTAGTACATTTTCTTTAAACATTATTATATGATGTGATTCAGGAGTGAAATGGTTGGTGAATATTTACTACCATTTCTTAGTATATACAATTTTAATTTGTATTCACTGTTATTTTTCTTAGTCCCGTAATTTTCCTAATGATGTTTTCTTATTATTACTTACAATAGGAATTTAAATGCTATTTGGTTACTGAACCTGTCCTTGAATTGACAAACTGTGGCCCCTATACATTTTCTAGTTCTATTATTATTAATGACTTACGATTTATATAATATATTAGAAATGAGACATTTACCTTCTAAAGGACATTCGTTATTATTTCTACATTTATAATATTTTGCTTCATTATCTATTTTGCACTGTTTGAACTTATTATAGTTTTCTGTATGTAGCTGTATTGAATGATAAGTAAACAGTATTTCGGTTCATAGTTTTTCCTAAATTGGTCCCTTTAGAAAAGGTTTTTTTTATCAATTATTTATTATAATTCCTTCGGTAAATTATTTTGTATGTGTGCGCTGTAGGGCGGATTAAACTATATGCAATTTTTGTGTCTATTTTTCCTTTTATTCTTATTTCCGATGAGGTTCCAGTACAGGTTCTCATATTTTTCCGAGTTATAATTAACTGTAATATTGTTTTGTAATTGATACAATTAGAGTTATCCATTGCTATATTGTTGAACTAGTTTCGTTATTGCTACTTTCCCTTCCATTAATTCATTATGGTCATTTAAAATATATGTGATCATGATTTTATTTCTTAATCTAGCTAATGCTTTATTATAACATTTTCTTTAAAATATGAAATATTCGTCCGGATATTCTTTTAGATGTGCTTGGTATACTAGTTTTCTTTACCGAGATTGGATAATTTGATTTATATTCAACATAATATAACTCTTGATTTGGTTTATGGTATAGCTCATATGTATTGTAAATTAAGTTAAGGTTGATAGCTAAAAAACGAACTCCTTTATGGTTTATATCAATGGTTATTTTTAAATTAGTCAGATAACTATTGTAATTGTTTTCTAAATTTCTATTACCGAAGTTAATAAAAAATAGGACATCATCTTTATAAAGGCTCTGTCTTATACCCGGTACCTTACTGACTATCACCTTAAGAATGCAAAGACCTACCAAGTCAGTTATCTGTACAGAGTCTATATATACATATGTATGTATATATATATATACATATGTATACATATGAACAGACAGACACACACACACACACATATATATATATATATATATATATATATATATATATATATGTATATATATATATATATATATTGAATATGTAACTATTTTCTATATACGGATACGTTTCATTCTTACATCATCAGTATAGATAGAACTGTTCAAACCAATCACACACAATTGGAAATTTGGAACCATACTTACCTTACTGACTATCACCTTAAGAATGCAAAGACCTACCAAGTCAGTTATCTGTACAGAGTCTATATATACATATGTGTATATATATATATATATACATATGTGTGTATATATATATATACATATGTATACATATGAACACACACACACACACACACACACACATATATATATATATATATATATATATATATATATATATATATATATATATATATATATATTGAATATGTAACTATTTTCTGCATGCGGATACGTTTCATTCTTACATCATCAGTATAGATAGAACTGTTCAAACCAATCACACACAATTGGAAATTTGGAACCATACTTACCTTCCACACCAATTCTGAACACTCTATCCAATGAGGCTAACTTCAATCATTACTCGATGTGATGAGAAAGAACCCCTATTTCTGCCAAGCAGGTGAGAATCCATAGTCATCCGCCATAACAGATATTAACGTGCATTTATAGCTTGAATATTATATATCTTTATATCTTTGAAAATTGATATCATGGAAGAAATAATAAAGAAACTTGTGAGCTATGAGATATCTGGCGACGCCTTTCTCAACCAAAAATCCTTCGATAGATTTTTACCAGTAGTTATTGATGTTCATAGGTCTAAAGCACGTACTATCAATGCCGATATATATAGAGTATGTAATAAATTAGGAAAACCAACTCTCTCTCTCCCTCTCTCTCTCTCTCTCTCTCTCTCTCTCTCTCTCTCTTTATCAACAAAGTTCAGACTTTTGTTTCCACCCTGTTGAAATGAGTGGCTCTCTTGGTAAAGTACTTTGTTTTGATAAGCTCGTAGGACTGACTTTTAGTCGGAATCTAAAATAGAAGACATGTACAGTCTGTTGCTAAGACTACTGAGAAAAATGATTGGATCATTCTACTGCTCAAGAAAACACTTATCTCCTGATAAAATCAACTACCTTCCTATGAATCAGATATGTCCCAAGATGGAGTACTGATGTGTCAATATAGAAGGTAGCGTTCAAGACACTTTTTCTTTGCCTTGACAGAATGTTGCAATATTTTTCGCATATTAAATAGATATTTAGTTCTTCCCACTGCACCAAGATTTGACAAAAAGTCGGAAGGTGGGAAATGTGAAGTCAACGCCCCTAAAGGGGGAGGACACTCTATCTTAGCAAAAAATTTTCCTGAGCGACATCAGCATTTCCCGGTAGAGTCGCCTCAGGTCGTAATTTATACTTACTCCACTCGAAAGCCGGGTGGCAAGGCCTGGAAGAGTGGACCTCCTAGAGCACAGACGCGCGTATGGCAGTGCCTGGGTAGTACCATTTTTATACATGTGTCCAGAAAACATCAGAAAAAGGACTACAAAGCAAACAAATGTCAGAACAGTGATCATTTTTCGCTGCAAGTCCAGCCAGGATGGCGGCATTCGTATCTTTATAATGTAATAAATAAGATTTAAATTCAAAGAAATATATAAAAACTGATTCTCGAAAACAGATTCTTGATTGGTACTTTCGACCCAGGTCTTCAAGCAACCGAAACAGTGACAAGATCAACCTTCACACAATGACAAGCATATTAAAAGATGATAAGAATGAACCAATCAAATGATAGAATGGCTTTATAAAATATTCTGAATCTTTTTGAATTCTGCATTCGTATCTTTGTAACGTTTACATACGTTACACACGTTTGCACGCGTGTTAACATGTAGGGACCCAACACGTTGTACACTTCGTCACAAGGAACGTAATAAAAGAAGAGAAAAGAAATTCAATTCACTGTTTCAGGTTTTAACAAAAAGACCTTTATTCCTCCTTCTCCAGCCACGCCTGATTTCTCTCTCCGCTGTGACGTCACCCACCTGTCTCTACCGTCATCCACGGTCTGTGCAAATGTTCTTCTTCCTATAATCTTATACCTTTCCGTAACGTCATCTCGCACACAGCTCGGTCATTTGCATACAACTGCCATACGCGCGTCTGTGCTCTGTTACATTTTTCATTTTTGACGCTCTGTTAATGGATTAATTCTTTACCTGAAAAAGCTTTTCTGACTGGATTAATGCCGCCATTTCATTGGGAAGGGTAACTACATTTTTTATTACAAGAATAGCTCTACATGCAAGACAAAATACGAAACTGACTTCGCAATCTAGTGAAAGGCAATCTCTTCTGTTTTCTAAAGTTTTTTTACGGAAGAAATCTTGCTAGTCTTTCTCTACTCTGTCCTTGTTTTCACGAAAGGTGACCTACTAAGCTTCAATCTGTGCTTTCTCCTCGTACAATATTAAAGAATTCGAATTCGCCACACACTTGCATCGTATTTTCCTTTCTTCTTCTGCTTCATGTAAATAGAGCACCTTTCCAAGCGTTCTCCACATGTGCAACATATTACTGCGCGACTTCTTCCCTTCACACTACAACATAATCCTCTTCAAATCTAACGTCAGCAAATCCTTTGCCGAATACTCTCGAACACCACCTTTTCCGAATATGTGTGTCCTTTTATCTCCACAGCCGGCTTGGTCATTTGCATATCTTTATGCGCTGCTGTTGGTACCAGCGTCGAAAGCTCTGTTACAGTATTTATTCTATTATCAATATGATACCATCCTCCAAGGATAATTTCGGGATAATGTAGTGCCTATTTTGTTGTCATGAAACTGACTATCCTCCCAGATATTAACCTCTTCTTCAGGGTGGAAAATGGCCCCTTGGCTTATTTTCGGCAGCCTCATAATTCTATCTTCTTTTATTTTAGCCTTTAGTCCTCACATTTCATGAGCAATGTTTCTGACAAAGGAGGAATAATTAGTTTTCTGGATCGGAATATATTCATCTAACATTTATTGTCGACTATGTTTTGGCCTTAAAGTAATATTATTTATTTATTAGATCCTTACATCGAATTGTAGTATGCCTTGTCTGTAGCGATTTTTGTTCAAAAGAAAAATATATGTTCGTTCGTTATATACACTAATAATAAAAGAAGTCGACCGATCGGTGCACAGTATTGCTAGTAGCAGGTAATCTTGATTGAAAGCAACACTTTTAAAAAATCTTCACCGACTTAACAGCATCTGTGTTAACATCACTAACAAAAACAAAACTAAAAGAAAACCTAATAGAAATAGAACCAACAGTCGATCCAAAAATAAACATTTAATATTTGGTTGAAAACCAAAAGCCAGAATCGCAATGCATGGTAACGAACAAGCTGACAACGCAGCCAAAAATCATTAAGACAAAAACAGACAACCAAAATACCACACACAGACTGAAAACTACACGATAAACAAATATTAAAAAAGTGGCAAGAAATATGGAACTTTTATTTAAATGGCAACATATTTGTAATTAAAACAAATATTGAAAAATGGTCCGCTGCCTAATTTAAACAGTGAAAGAAAACTAGTTAATATTAATATTAATACAATAGCTTGTGCGTTATTTTGTGTATCACGTTTACATTTTTTCTTCCGAGTGACTATCGTTTAGTTGTTATGACATTCCATTTTTTGTCATAAATAATTTTACCAAGAATTCTTGATAAGTTTTGGTTTCGGTTTCAATTATAGCTGAAAGAATCAATATATATATATATATATATATATATATATATATATATATATATACTATAATAATTAAATACCTACAGACACTAGTGTTTCATTCCTTCGGGAATCTTCTGTGCAGGGTGTCACGATTAACACCAGTCGAATAATTCGAACCCCGCAACACGAGAAATCTCTGGCTCGATTAGCAAAGACCGTATCAATTCGACTACCATTAACCGCGTGTAATAACGTTGAATTTTAAGATTTTAATTTTTTTAAATGTTCATTTACGTCAGTCAGACAGTGGTCTAATCGTTATACGATGATCTATGCATAAGAGCTAAATAGACCGACTTTAATTCAACTGAAAGAGCTCAACGATAAGAAACGAATTTCTTAAAGGGGCTGTCATAATTATTTTTTTACTATAATAATTAAATACCTACAGACACTAGTGTTTCATCCTTTCGGGAATCTTCAGTTCAGGGTGTCACCATTAACACCAGTCGAACGATTCGACCCGCGTAATACGAGACATCTCTGGCTCGATTAGCGAAGACCGTATCAATTCGGCTACCATTAATCGCGTGAAATAACGTTGAATTTAAATATTTTAATTTTTTAAATGTTCAGACAGTGATATAATCGTTATACGATGATCTATATATATATATATATATATATATATATATATATATATATATATATATATATATATATATTCTTCCTAAGTTTTGGTTATGGTTTTAATGCAAGCTGATGCACTCAAGTCATGTGGATATATTTTTTAATTTTTTAAATCACAACTTTGTAATATATAGGAATCGATAGAAAATTAATTCTATAATAATATATACGAAATCTGCATGAATTAAAATATAATTTTTAAGCGTACTTTACGACCGGGCTACACCGAGCGTTCTTGCTAGCTTAGATTTTGCAGTTTTAATAAAAGAGTTTCAATTTTATCAGGACGTCCCCATTTACACTGAGCAACTACAGAATGCTAACATCAACATATTACATGAAAGAGTCTGCTGTGGAATTTCCGCAGGTCCCGCTAGTGTTTTTCTTTTAGATGAGAGTTGATAATTGGCATTATGTAGATTATTCGGACTACTATTCTCATCTTCAGTGTTATTTGCACAACGTTTCGGTTGTAACCTCCAACCTTCACGTGTATCAAGGATCTGTGGCAGAGTGGATAAAGTACTCGGTAAAATTCAGTTGTAAGTTACATTCTTCTGGGGGTTGAAGATTCATTTCTCAGTGTGGGCGACATTCAAAATACAATTGCGAATTACTTAGGACTTTTTAATTAGTCATGGCTGACGAAACGAGAACATGCTACCTTTGTGGATTAAGTAAAAGATTCCGTTCTGAATTCCGTGCAGATTCTCGAATTCAACAGAAAGATCCCCTCGTTCGACAAGAAACATGTGAAGAAGGTTGGAGGTTACATCGGCAGAAACGTTGTGAAAATAGCACTCAATATGAGAAAAGTAGTTCGAATAATCCAAATAATACGAAAAAAAAGTAATGTCGGAAACTTCATCAGAAACACCTTGATCACTCATCCATATTCCAAAATGAAAACCACCAAAGATGAAGAAGTATCAATGCAACAGCATTAAATTCCTGAAAATTGCTGCAAAACAAAAGCTTAAAAGAACTCTTCAATAAAGCAAAATCTAAAAATATGCGAAAATCTTTAGATCTGGACGATAAACTAAAATATATTCGAACTACGTATTTTTTTTTTTTTTTTTTTACACAGTGATCACCACTTATCAAGGCCCGGAAACCACTCAGGGATAAGGGTTATTGCAAGTACATTACGTTAGTGTGGAGATTTGATGAAGTGTTTACTTAAGGGGGCGGTTCATTAGGAATTTGTTAACATTGGACTTGAACACATCCAACTTGTAGTCCGGTGGGAAGCAGGCAGACGGAACGTATGTACAATAACTTATCAAGCCTAACAATGCACTATATATTTATTAGGTTGATGAGAAAGTTCTAGCAAAATTTTTAATTTTGATTTCAAACGATGTATTTTCAAATACATTTTCGTTATAATACCTTTACTTTGTATATGATTTTAAAGAGTGTTCTTCGCTCAGTTTAACCGTTTACATTACAATCGTTTTACAACAATTGTCTTCTCTTCAGAATGTTGAATATAAGATGGAAACAAAAAGCAAATTCTTACAAGTTTCTTATTTCAATTCATACTAGGCCGAAAAGTTGCTGAAACAGCTCGCATTATCAACGAAATGTTTGACCCAGGAACCACTACTGAACGCAACGCAAAATAGTGGCTTCAGAAATTTCGTGGCGGTGACGAGAGTCTTGAAGATAATGAGCGAAGTAGTCGACCTACGGATTTTGACAACGATCGATTATAAGCTTTAGTCGAAGCCAATCCACGCACAACTATTCGAGAATTTGCTTCTGAATTAGACGTAACATATACGACGATTTCCAACCAGTTGTAAAAGATTGGAAAGACAAAAACATTTGATAAATGTGCGTCTCACTAATTGAACGACAGCCAAAAGAACCGCCCTGATGAAGTGTCATATTCCCTTCTTTTACGCAAAGAGAACGGTCCGTTTCTCGACCGGATTGTGATTTGCAATGAAAAGTGGGTTCTTCACGACCATCGGCGACGTTCAGCTTAGTGGTTAGATGCCGACGAAGTTCGAAGACATTTCTCGAAGACAGAGTTGCACCAAAATAAGGTTATGCTGACATTTTGGAGGTCTGCGACCGACAGAAAGTTATCGAAATGCTTGAAAAAGTGCTAGTCGGTCGGTGAGAGATCAGTATGGCGGGTGAGGCCATTTCGTAGTCCAATTCGTTCAACTTCTGCGAGGTCTGTTTAACAAGGTGCGGTCGGGCATTATCGTAGAGTAGAATTGAGCTTTTCTGTTGATTAATGCTGGGTGTTGTTGTCGAAGTTTCTGATGCATTTCATCCATTTGTTGAAGTACTTTTTCGTCGTAATGGTTTCGCCTACATTAAAAAAAAAACTGTAATATAAACTGGGTGACGTGAGAGAAAACAAGATGCAGATGTCAATCTCTGTGGACAAAATATAGTCGAACGATGACGCTATGGCATGGCGTCACGTTTTTTGAGCGAGAGAAACAAAGATTTTTACTCAGTTATATGAACGAAACATGGCTAGACGATGTAGAAACTGATAATATAAGCTGAATATTACCGAGGTTTCTGTCCGTCTGCTTCTCTTATTTCTCAAATTAAAATATTAAGTTAAGAAGGAAATAATTATTAGTTATTAGTTTATCTCTCTACATAAATAAGCTCTCCCATAAAACCTTAAATAACTCAGCAAAGTCTCGCTGTGTTTTTCATGCATGAGTAGTTCATTCGTCTACTTAAAAAAAAAACGAGGCGATCGACAACCACTAGATGACACAGCCACATCATATGAACTTCGATGTGAGATGTGAAACAGAGACAGTGTAAAAGCACAAAATTACCAGCACATAAATACCAGCATTTATATATAAAAAGCCTTTTAATTTGCTATGCGTCTTGATTTCTCGTGGGTAAAAATGTAACAATTATGGTGGTTAGATAATGCGATATATTGATTGCCATTGGATGATTTAGCGCTACGCAATAGGTAGAAATGCTTTTGTCATGAAACGGTCATTATTTTTTATACATGTGTCCAGAAAACATCAGAAAAAGGACTACAAACCAAACAAATGTCAGAACAGTGATCATTTTTCGCTGCAAGTCCAGCCAAGATGGCGGCATTCGTATCTTTATAAAGTAATAAATAAAATTTAACTTCAAAGAAAAATATAAAAACTATTTCTTTTATTATTCAAATCAACTATGATGTGAAGAGTTTAAACTCCAACTTCTCTCGGCGCCGAAATGTGGCATCCCTATGCCTATTTTGCAAGTACTTTAATCGAAAGTGCTCGGACGGACCCAACGGACTGATGCCCCTTCGACGTAAATGTCTCGGAACCCCCCCCCCACAAGCAGCAAAATCCTACCCCTACACTGTACAAATCCTTAGATGCTGTAAATCCTTCTACTCAAATAGCTCCTTTCCTCGAACTGCTAAACTTTGAAATTCCTTCTCGTGTTCGTGACCGCACTGACATGCAGAAGTTCAAGTGTAATGTGAACAGACATTTCGCTACCCACTCACTACATAGTATCCCTGTAAACCTGGTCCCAAATAGTAACCCCTTACGACTTAGTTGCATTGTGCCTTGTTTGGAGTGAACAAAACAGATTTTAAAAAATTTATTGAAATATCTCATCCAAATATTGGCATATTTTTTAAAAATAAATCAATGAAGACCTGTAATTCTTTAACAGGCTATCCAAAAATTTGAGAGATCTATACGAGAGGGATCGTCCCATCTCTAGGACATATAGCTAAGAATTTAGCTAATAAATAAATAAATATTAAATGGCCGAAACTTAACGATTAATCTTTTAAATAAAACCATTATATTTCCATTTCCGGCATAATTACATTTCTATATTTCCGGCATAATCACGTTGACACACGTCGTGATAACGTTCATACACCGACTCCTGTTAGATCATTGAAGTTAAGCGACGGTGGGCCTGGCCAGTGCTTAAATGGGTGACTTTTTGATAAGAACAAGTCCATTTTCTTTACTTGAGAATCACCACTTATCAATGCTCGAAGGTCATTCGAGGTTACGGATTAATGAATGTGAGGTGGTAGCGTAGTAATCGTGAATAGGTAGAATTGAATTATTTATGGGGACCACTCAATAAGTCCTCTGGAGAGGGATGGGCATCATTTGGCAATTTTGCTCCAGATGAGCTGTATAAAATTATACAGCGCTCTCAGGACTTCGGATAATTAAGGAACTCTTAGATCAGACAGTAATTACTTATTTATAAAGTGTTTAGGCTTATTTTAACTGATTCCACTCGTCCCCCCCCCAAGAAATTACAGTACCATTGCAATAGACAATAAGCTACAAATGTATAGCCGTGGGTGTATATATAGATGTATCTATATATATATATATATATATATATATATATATATACGAGACACAACTGGTCTCAAAACTATTTTGACATTCTATCTATAGGTTGGTGATAGTTCATATAGAAATAATAGTGGTACCACAGCATAGCCCCAGCAGGTATGGCTGAAACGGGAAGAGAAAAATAAACACAACTTTTGTAGAGGCGGTGTAATTGTTAAAACACACACACACACACACACACACACACACAAATTCTTAAACGATGCAGATTTCACTTTTTTATTTATTTATTTATTTATTTATTTGTTTATTATTTTTTATTATTTCTGTGCAAAAAAAAAACAATTTTCTTCTGAACAATCCAACAAAATTCCGCAAGTGATCACGTGATCTGGCAGACGATAGGCGGCGAGGAGAGGTCACTGACGTCATAGAAAATAAATGAAGCTTTTACAAAGATGGCGACAACGAATTTCAGTAAAAATATTTCTGTCAGTTTTCCAAGCTAACAGGTAAGTCAGAAAAGTAAGCAAGCAATGCAGGAAGTGGAACTAACAACGCATGCGCACACCTTTGTTGCAAAAAGTGAAAATTGTTAATTATTTCTGGTATGACCAGAAAATTGACTGCGCTTGTTGAGAACTACACAATGGCCTTGGAAACATTCTTGTTTGATATAAGAACTCTTAACGTGTAGATCTCCGACACGACGCTTCGACAACACCTCCAGACATTACTAGCTAACAATAATGATTTTACACATTTCTAAAAATTACAACATCAATAAACATATGGTGAGCTACTTAGGTCTTCGGTGCATATTAGTGTTGGGACGATTAATCGGGATCGGAATTGGGAATCGAAAAAATCAGGGCTTTCTGGGGTATCGGAATCGGTATCGGAATCGGTATCGGAATCGGGAAAATTTGAACCAATTTTCCGATGCCAAAACTGATTCCTTTAATTATCTATTTTATTTTATTTTGTTTTCAAAAAACGTCTTCCATTGCTTGTAGTAATAATAAAATAATAAATATTTATTAATTTAAACTTCCAGTAAGACTAAAATCTCTTGATCACACCCTCACAAGTGTGTTTTTACGTTTGAGAATATGCATGCACATTTAAGATGTGTTTTACGGTAATCTGGACAAAATAACAACTTTATAGCAAAATATTTAGAGATTTATAAAGAATCGGAATCGGTAATTGTATCGGAATCGGGAATTTCGTGCGCGATCGGTAATTGTGTCGGAATCTGGAAAAATATTGGGATCGTCCCATCTCTAGGACATATAGCTAAGAATTTAGCTAATAAATAAATAAATATTAAATAGCCGAAACTTAATGATTAATCTTTTAAATAAAACCATTATATTTCCATTTCCGGCATAATTACATTTCTATATTTCCGGCATAATCACGTTGACACACGTCATGATAACGTTCATACACCGATTCCTGTTAGATCATTGAAGTTAAGCGACGGTGGGCCTGGCCAGTGCTTAAATGGGTGACTTTTTGATAAGAACAAGTCCATTTTTTTTTTACTTGAGAATCATCACTTATCAAGGCTCGAGGGTCATTCGAGGTTACGGTGTAGTAATCGTGAATAGGTAGAATTGAATAATTTATGGGGACCACTCAATAAGTCCTCTGGAGAGGGATGGGCATCATTTGGCAATTTTGCTCCAGATGAGCTGTATAAAACTATACAGCGCTCTCAGGACTTCGGATAATTAAGGAACTCTTAGATCAGACAATATTTATTTATTTATTAAGTGTTTAGGCTTATTTTAACTGATTCGTCTCGTTCCCCCCAAAATTACAGTATCATTGCAATAGATAATAAGCTACAAATATATAGCCGTGAGTGTATATATATATATATATATATATATATATATATATATATATATATATATATATATATATATATATATATATATATATATATATATATATACGAGACATTACTGGTCTCCTTAAATGTATATATATATATATATATATATATATATATATATATATATTCAGTGTTGACATTGTCACTGCATACAAATGTTCGTGTGTGTATGTGTATGTGTGTACATGTGTGTGTATGTGTGTATGTATTGTGTAACACATTCAAATGTTTGTTTGCTTTTTGTTTTGTTTTTTTTTCTTTATTGCCTTTTCAACTCCAAACCGTGCCCAGTGCCACTTGGATTTAGGGGGCTACTATTTGGGATAAATTTTGCAGGGATACTATGTAAGGAGTTGAGCAGTGCAGTTCAAGGAACATTAATTTTTTAAGATGACGAACACAGTTCTTTAACAAACGATAAATAGATTAGCATGAAACAGTTCTTTGTAACGGACTGCTAACTTCAATCCCAGCACACGCTTGTGACAGTAATAACGTTCAGAGCTAAAATGAATAAACTTACTTCCGTTTTTATAGGCAAGTAGTGTCGGCTAATAATAATTAAAAATAAATGATATTAAATATAAAATAAATTTAAAAAATAAATAAACTTTAATATTTTTAATTGAATAATCAAAACTATTCAATTACAACAAACAATTAATAACATAGAGCTAATTATTAAAATAGATTGTCTTTAATGTAATATGCAAATGAGGTTACTTCTTGAATGCAGATTTCCTTTCAATAAATAGTACATATAAAAATCATGTTGGAATTAAATTGTGCAAACATCTGTTTTAGTATGAAAATTAAATTTGTACATCTTAATCAATTTGTGAACAAACAGGAATACTATCTTAGGTTGAGCCTTTGGGAAGTGATATACAAAGTACCATTAGAGTATGACGCGATACTCTTTGTGTAAACAAATTGAGCTTATGTTACATGATAAGGGCTATCCCCTTTTCATGTAAGTAAAAAAATAGGAAATTAGATGTAAATATGAAATAGGATTAATTTATTTTTATTTCGGACTATTATTCTCATCTTTATTAGTTGTTTTTTATCTTTTATTGGTTTTGTTTATTCACAACGTTTCGGCCAACTATTCTGACTAAGGCCAGAGGAATAGTTGGCCGAAATGTTGTGAATAAACAAAACCAATAAAAGATAAAAAAAAAAAACAAAAAAAAACAACAACGAATAAAGATGAGAATAATAGTCCGAAATAAAAATAAATCAATATATAATGTTCTCTCAAAAATGAATTCCAATTAAGGAATAATATATATACATACCAATCGGTACGGACCTGACTATAGAAGATCAGATAAATAAACGTGGATTTATAAGATCAAAGAATCCAACCTTGATCGCCCTTCGGGGCCCGTGGCGCAGTTGATAGAGACGTTGAATCTCTACAGTTCCAGATGAACATTGTCTGAAGATAGCGGTTTCAATCCCACCCAAAACCTGCCAGAGTTTAATTGGCCTAAATGTGGTGAGACGACAACAACTACGTATGGCAGTGATGGCTGAGAATGCAGTTAGGAGATTCGAAGTTCCTATCGGTCGCGGTTACCACCTGACGAAGGCCAGAGGCATAGTTCGCCGAAACGTTGTGAATAAACAAAACCAATAAAAGATTTTTAAAAAAACAACTAATAAAGATGAGAATAATATTCCGAAATAAAACTACATTAATATATAATTCTCATCTCAAAAATGAATTCTAATTAAGGAATAATATGTATATATATATGAAATAGGATAGTCAAGGATTCGAACTTGCGAAGCTAGATTTGGAATTGAGAATTCCAATCATAAGTTAAAATAAATACAGAATGTTATTGAAAATAAGAAATGTGGAATTGCCATTGTTTAGCTCACACAAAATAGTTTGATATATGTTTATTGAAAAAGGAATGTAATGATGAATTTTGTTTCTGTTATAAAAATGAAAATTAAAATAAGGAATTTAAAAATGGGCAATAGAAAATGTTATTTGTGAAGTGGGTTACGAAAATTAGGTTAGAGGGTTAGCTTTGTAAGAAACATGTGAATAACAATGCATGCTTAAACACGGAGGCATGTCATGGCATGTGTCTGAGAGACACGTGGGTCATGCAGTGACGTCATGAGTTATGAAGTTAGTTAGATAAGTGAGAATCAGAATCAGTCAGTTAGGAGAAGCCAGAGAAGGGAGTCAGATCAGAGGAGCAGAGGAGATCAGACCGATTCTCCGTTAGAGTCAAGGCACCCTCTGGAAGCGAGGGGGGGTGTTAGAGATAACCATGTAACAACTTTGAATCCCTGAAATACAAAATCATGTCCGACCGGTTGAAGAAGAAATAAACGTATCATCATGTGGTTTTGTATCTGCGTCTTCGTGTTGTTATTCAACAGAAAGGGTATTGTCCATTTATATTATAAGAACTTTGTGAAAAGCATCATCACCAAAACAAAGGTAAGAAATATATGTCATTGTTTATAGAAACACTCCCATTCACAGAACTGTCAAACGTATAAATGCCAAACGCACTATCTCTCGGTCTATCTATCTATATATCAAATCTCCTCTCACTGAATTACAGGATTGGTGCTCCTCTCTTTATATGTACCCTATCTCTATATCTCACCAATGTCTCCATCTC
Organism: Euprymna scolopes; assembly: GCF_053919585.1. Lineage (NCBI taxonomy): Eukaryota > Metazoa > Mollusca > Cephalopoda > Sepiida > Sepiolidae > Euprymna > Euprymna scolopes. The sequence goes on from NC_136494.1 coordinate 120,231,961, forward strand.
TCAACAATATGAACACTCACAATGAATATATATAATATCTAGCATCTAACAACATGATCACACACATGAACACACTAAGACTCTTCCTAATACGAACAGTCAACACCAAAGAATAAACATCAGTCCTCTTTAATAAACCCATTACATTATACTTAAGTACTTTGGACAATGTTAAAACATTGTTAATTCACTGCCCTCATAGCAGCAGCCGTATAACGCAACCGTGAGAATCTCCGACTATCGTTTGGGTGATCGAATAATCGTTTTGGTTACTTGCCATTCATCGGTAGTGCTATATATTACATACCATGAAGCATATTTACAGTTTCTCCTGTCATGTTAGCTAGCTTTTGGCTAATATATGCGCCTTAATAGTTTGTATCTAATCTTTTTGTGTATCCCCGTACGTAGCCAATATTTTACAGTCTCCTTGTTTATTAGATGTAATCTTTGGTATCAATTGATAACTATGAACGACAGACTATACAAACGATTGCTTTGTCAATTCTATAAACCAGCATTACCGGCCGGTTTGTTGCTTCATAATTTCTTTTGATGTTTCAACTAGTCCAGATGCCTATGCAGAAAATGGTGTCATATATTGACATCTGTACGCGTTGTCTCTCTTGCCGATTGACTTCACTAGTTAGAAATCATCTTCTCCAACTTAACACGTGATCTCGTTAACCTATCATATCTCCGTATCTCTGAGAGCCTCCACTTCACTCCGTCACTCCCGGCCAAACAATGCCACCACACCTACTTGACAAACTGACTTTGATGAGTCAGCTTTTAAATATTTCTACAGATGCTAATATAGTTGGCACGGATTCAAAAGTGTTGCTGAAAGCTCTCTTATACTTGGTGTGTTGTCGGCTTTGCCATACAATTGAGATCAGAATTTGAAACATAATTAAAGCCGTAACAGCTTGCAATATAAGTAGTCTAAAACATAATTATTTTTTGTATTTTTTATCTTGAAAATTCGTGACTGTAAGTAACATTATTTGAGTTTCTACGTTGGCGCCATATTTATATCCTAGGTTTTATCTCCGTAAATAGAATCTTCATTGGCATATCTTTTTAATAACGAGTAACCATGCATTAAGTCCAAAGCATTCGAGGATAAGTTTTAATGAGAGGATGGATTTTCAGTTGCAAGATGAAGAATATTATCAGATTGAAAATGATTAATTGAATGAACTAAGTTTGATTAATTTATAGAAATTGTTTTATAGGAATCCAGACAAGGCATGAAGGTAAAAAATAAAACTTGAAGATAAAATCTAATAAGTGTTAGATGGCTAGACCCAGAAAACAGCATTTCTTCCCCATTTGTTAGAAAAATCGCTTATAGAATGTGAGGAGTAAAAATACAAAATAAATAAACTTCATGTCGACATTTTATCCTCCTTATTATTTATGGCAGGTATTTGTTGACATTAGATTTGAAGACAAATATGTTTTAGTCTGCAGGAAATCACTCTCGTCATAATGTGTTCCACAGACAGGAAGCCGTTGAAAAAAGTTCTGTTTATGAAAATTCTGTTCTGATGTTAGGAAAATGAATAAAGAAAGGAAATATCTTTTTTCATTATAGTAGTAGTAGGACAAGTTCTTGCTGTGAATGTCTTACAAGGAGGAACCAGAAATTGGAGCTCAGTCGAGAATTGATGAGTAACAATGTATTTTTAAGGTGTCAATTCTGCAATCATCAGTCGGCTGATCGATTTGTACATTTGTAAACATTCCATTATTTTTGTTGGGACGAAACTTCATGACCATTTGTTTCGCCAATAATTTTTAAATAATTAACAAAGATATTTTTTTCGAACTCGGAAATCTTTATGTCAGACTCGGACATCTATACAGAATTTCGAACGGAATCATTCCTTTAATCCAGTGAGATAAATTGTTTTTGTTTCGTCATAAAGATTCCCGTGTTCAACAAGCTGCATCTGAAAACGGTTGCAGATAATATCAAGAAAAACGTTGTAAATATAGCAATCGAAACTAGAATACGTTCCTGCATTTTTTAAATGAGGATTGGTTATTATATATTTATTATTTATTTTTAATCCTTTGAGATGAGGCTCCCTAATTTGTGTATTTATTTTTTGTATCCCCAGTAATTACTGCCTTGCATGGCGTAGTGAATAGAGGCGTTGAGTCTTTGCGGTTCCAAGTATGCATTGTCTGATGATGGCGGTTTCAATCCTACTCAAAGCAGGCCAGATGATTAGTTGGCCAAAACGTGATGGAAGGCAGTAATTACTGGAGATACAGTTACAAGACTCAACATGCTACCCCGTTGCAGTTAACCACCTTTTTTTTACACAGGAATCACAACTTATCAAGGCCCGAAGGCCTCTTGAGGATAAGGGTTAATGGGTATACGATATTCAATGTGATTATAGCGTTTTTAACATAAGTAGTGTGATTTTTGTAAGTTGGGTTATATAGGGGGACGGTTCATCAAGAACTTGTTTACATTGGACTTGAAGACAATCAGATTGTAGTCAGCTGGGAAGCAGGCCAATGGAAGAGTGTTCCACAGGCGTGCAGTTCTAAGAAAGAAGCTTTGTTCATGGAATCTACGTTTAGGTTTAAGCACAGATAAAAAGTGGTGGAAATTATTGGTAGTGATTCTGGATAGACGAGTGTTTTTCGTGAAATTTTGCCGAGGGGGGACCATAGATTGAAGCTCAGAAAAGCACCTGCCATGGAAATAACGATAATGTAGAGGTAGGCTCGCAACGTCTCTTCTGTGGGAAAGGGCTTGCAGGGAAGAGAAACGTCTGTTTTGAACTCTGTCAAGGCAGGACAAGCTGCTTCTAGCAGCTCCTACCCAGATGTGGCAACAATGCTCCATCATTGTCCGTACCTGGCCTTTATATAGGTAGAGAAATGCAACAGGAGTGAGATATCTACTGGAGTGGTAGAAAGATCCTACCATTTTCCCAGCGACCTTGGAAACGGATTTGATATATGTGTTCCATTTCAGATCGGGAGTGTAAGGTCAAGCCCATAAGCTTATAAAAACATGAAGCCTCCTCAACACAAGAGCCATTCATTTCATTTGATGCCAGATGGGCATCAGAGCGTTGATGATATAAGGATAGAAGCTTGGTTTTAGATGCGTTAAAAGTAACCAGCCACCTCTTTCCCAATTGTACCACGTGATCAAGAACAGAGTAGAGAGAATCAGAGAGAACTTAGTCGTTTACGGTCTTTGATGTGCCACCACAGATGGTGGTGTCGTCAGCATAAATGTCTACAAATGATGTAAGGATGTGATTTGGAAGATCATTGATGGAGATTTGGAAGGCAAAAGGATGAGCTGGCCAGAATGTGGTGAAACAAGGACTGCGAAGATGAGGATAACAGTCCGCAAAAAAATTATTACAGAGGATTGGTTATTCGTATTATTTGGATTCATCGGACTACTGTTCTCATCTGGAGTGTCATTGTCACAACGTTTCGATCGATGTAACCTCCGACCTTCTTCAGGTGTATCGTGCCGAACTCGGGAATCTGCATGAAATTTCGAACAGAACCCTTTGTTTACTTCACGGAGGTAGCATGCTCCCGTTCTATCAGCCATGACTAGCTAGAGGCTCTAACAAAACGAGAGCATGCTAGCTCCAAAAAGTAAAATAAAGGGTTTTTCAAATTCCCGACTCTTGAGTTCGACAAGATACCCCTAAAAAGTTGAGGGTTACACAGTAGTCTGAATAATCAAACTATTCCAAATAAATCCTCATCTCAAAAATTCTGTAACCTAATAATTAATTAGAGGTCATAAAAAGTATAAACCACCTACACGCTTATACCCAACTTTATTAATTGACTTTGATGAGTCAGCTTTTCAACTCTTCTCCAACGAGTGACGTCATTGGGACTGATTCAAAATAGCTTTGCTTTTTCTCTTGCCAAAAAATTCTGCGTTGTAAATGTTTTACCGCTGGTTTCGTGAAATGCAAATCACAACTTGAAGCATAATTATTGCGGAAACATGAATGCTGGCAGATTTTGTTTTTGATTTTTATTATTATTCTGTACAAAATTAAAAGCTCTGAACTGCGCAGACTTTTAAGTTTTCACCTGTAGAGATGAGAATTGTACCTTACTGTTAAATTAATTAAATTTAGGGTTAAAAACTACTCGACACAGTTACCCGCCATTTGGCCTGGAGCATTTTTGAATTACCAAATGTATGCAATGGAAGTGTATCAACTACTGTGATAACTGATAATAATACTACTATTACTACTACTATTACTTCTACTGCTAAGACTAAATAAACAGCAAACATATATAGGATACACACCTATTCGAAACAATGCACACAATATAGCTTGGAGCATTCTTGAATTGTTAGATGTGTGTCGTGGAAACGTACCAACTACTACTACTATTACTAAAATTTCAAAACATTAATAGGGTGAATGAAAACTTCTGGGTCCATCAGCCTCACTTTCTTTCTCACTTTGACCCGGAACTTTCGTTAGAGAGGGACTTTCCTTTGCTCTCACCGTTTTCTCTGCTTCAGCAAAAGCACAGTCGCCTTCGGTCTTTTATTCCTCTCAAATCTCGAGAATTCTCACGGCTAGTCTCGCCCTCTTTCCCATAAAACCAACCACACCTACCGCTTCTTCTTCTTCTTCTTCTTCTTCTTCTTCTTCCTTTCTCAGCCCCTGTGTATTGACAGCAAAACAGAACAGACGTTCTGTCTTTTTGGAGATGAGTGGATTAGAAGAATTATTTCTACAGTTAAAAACTACGTACAGAATTGCACAAAACTTGGCATGGATCATCTTTATTTTGCCAGTTGTATTATGGAGATGTATCAACTACTATTTTACTATTACTTCTACAATGCTAATACTACTTGCACTATTACTACTATTGCTAATACTATTGCTAATACTATTGCTAATATAAAAAAACACTTTATAGGGTTCAAATAAGTGGTCAGCTGCTAATCATACTACTAGTACCGCCCGCATTGGACTTGTGAAAAGCATTCCTCCAAATGCCTGTGCATCATTCTTTATGTTTGTTTCAAACCGTAATGAAATAATAGAGATACTGTCTGACTAGGATGGGATTTGGACTTAACGTAACCCTATCCATTATGCAGTCGGTCGTGGAGGCTGTTCTATCCAAAGATATAACTGCTTGACAGGCAATGCCGACATACATAAACCATATATACAGCAAGAAGAGCGTGGAGCGTGCGGAACAGTTGAAGCAACATTTTATTTGATCCGGAGCAGCCAAAAAACGGTGCATTAATGCTTGAATTGGAAATATGGGGGAGCATAGCACTTTGCGATGGAAGCGTATAGCAATCCTTCACAGGATTGTGTGCACACGGACATGACGTCAATGTATGGGTAGACACAAGTTCCCTGTCGACCTGCATGCTCCTGGAACGCGATGATGTGTTCGAAGATGCGTGTTAGCTTTGATCCACGAACACCGCTTAGCTCATTAACTTGGCTGAACTGGATGAGGCACTGAAGGGTATCAATCGGACGCTACAAAAGAAGTGTAATGTCATGGTGTTAAAAACAGAATCAGTAAGCGTGTATCACTGGCTAGTGAACACGCTCACCGGAAATACCAGAGTACCCCAAAAAATCACCAGCGAAATTTTGTTTCAGGCAACGATTGGTAACAATAAAGTCGCTGGTAGAAGAGTATGCACTGTCCAGGGCCATTGTTCTGATCTTGTCGAACCAGAACTTGGGGGATCCCATAGCCCGGAAAAAAAGAGGATGAAATCCGAGACTAAGCCTATCCCTCTGGCCTGTGTCATGACGAGTACTGAAATGACAAGCAGTCAGATTACGGAAATACTTAAACGTAGTGAGCATACAACGAACAGCGTATTTCGCCCATCAGGTTTGCCTAGTGATTACCAAAATTGATGTGAGGTCGGCTATTAGAGCATATGAAGAATGACAGACTATTCCAGCTCTATTCATTGAACAACAGTGGGATTAGTGGTAAAATCTAATTAACAAAGGCTGGAGATGCATATAACCCATTATAACGGTAAGCACTTTCTGACAGTTACCATTTGCGGTCCAGCATGTTTTACTATTTGGCGGCTGTTTTCACAGCAGGACTTCATAAACATTATTCAACATCTCGATATTCTTTGAGCGTGACCCAACGCAGGAACTGCTTATTGACAACAACACTGCGTTTAATAGAGAATTCAGGGAATTTTCCACCAGTTGGAGGTGCGCTTGTGGTTTCAGTGTGCCTATATGCCAGCAGGTAACGGTATCGTAGAACAATGCCATCGCAGTATTAAGCGGATTGCATCTAGAAAGAAGTGCTCTGTTCAAGAAGCAATGCATTGGTACAATGTTGCAACCAAGGACAATATGTCATTGTTAACTGCATCTGCCAACGGGATCTATAGATATGAGGTTAGGATAAGGAATATCGACCCAGTACTCATGTTACCGACTTCTGCACAAAACCAATACCATCTGAGCGATCCAGTGTGGGTCAAGCCACCTCATAGTCAATGCACGCCTAAGTTCCAAGAAAGAAACGGTACTAGAGATTTTTAAATGTCATATTCATTCCAAACATGGTAAACGGGCCAGGCAGGAAATATGGACCTCGAGCCGGCTTCACTTAGAAAAGAACAAACTTTGAGTAATACCGCTTTAACCTTCATCTTGGTATGTTCGAGCGAATTTCGTGATTAAGAGTGTTATATATATATATATATATATATATATATATATATATATATATATATATATATGTGTGTGTGTGTGTGTGTGTGTGTGTGTGTGTGCGCGCGCGAGTGTGATTTTAATTAATCTTTGGATTGATTTTTTATTCAAAATAAATTTTTTAAATAAATAAATAATAATAATAATAAGAAGAAGAAGAAGAAGAAGAAGAAGAAGAAGAAGAAGAAAAAGAAAAAGAAAAAGAAGAAGAAGACTATTTAAACCAAAATTTGGACTGAATTTTTTTATTGTGTTTGGAACGAATTTCACATTTAAAATTGTCGCCGGCAAGTAGTTATTTCAAGTAATATATTTATATATTTCGAAAAAAAAAAAAAAAAAACATTAAAAAATAATAATAATAAACGGTGTAACAATTGAAAATGCAGAACCTTTTAAATAAGACGATTTAAACCAAAGTTCTTAAGGGTAAAAAGAAATATAAAATAGCTGTTGAATGTTTCGCGGATATTCGCAATCAAGATTGACATTTTTTATGTAGAATCCACTTATTTATTTATTTTTTTCTGTGCGCGTTTGTTCAGATAATTAATGCTTTATTTTGCGTTATTGTATTATTTTAATGTACTTGTTTTCTTTTGTTGTTGTTTTTTTTTAATCAAAAATTTATGCGAAATGTTGACATTTTCAGATGAATATCTCCCCCCTCAAAGGACTTCTTAAAAAATGAAAATCAAAAAAAGTCGAAAAGAACGGTGACGCATAAGTATCGAATTCTTATTGGCTATCTTGAGAGTGTAGCTGATCGCTGTTTTCGACACAAGCTGCTATTAATACATTTATTACTTTCAATAACAATGAATGCTCAATTATTTAAAGATAAAAGGGCGTTACTAACGAGGTTATCGTTGTTTCTCTTCAGTGCGACGAAAGTATGAATTATTTTTAAGTTGAGTACTGCATTTTCCTCTTTTAGCAAAGAGTAATACCACAACCCCATCATTTATAGAAGTTTAATAATTAACATTTTTTTTTTTTTACACAGTGATCACCACTTATCAAGGCCCGGAAGCCACTCAGGGATAAGGGTTATTGCAAGTACATTACATTAGTGTGGAGATTTGATGAAGTGTTTACTTAAGGGGGCGGTTCATTAGGAATTTGTTAACATTGAACTTGAAGACATCCAAGTTGTAGTCCGGAGGGAAGCAGGCAGACGGAACAGAGTTCTACAGGCGTGCAGTTCTAAGAAAGAAGCTTTGTTCCTGGAATCCGCGTTTTGATTTAGGCACAGATATAGAGTGGGGGAAATTTTTCTATGAGAGAATATCTAGAGGAGAGAATAAACATCAATGTCGCTGGTAATATAGTTGGATACTGTTCCAAAAGGTATGTTACTCCTGACGGAATACTCTACCTAGGTAAGAGTCAAATATGTCATAAGATGGAATACTGTTGCCACATCTGGAGAGAAGCCGCTAGGAGTCCTCGTTTTTGCATTGACAGAATGGGAAAACCCTCTTATCCACCCTACTTCCTCTTTCTCAAAACATCTCTGCTCTAGTGTTAGTTTCATAGCAAGTGCTAGACTGAACTTCTATTTATGCCTTGTAGAAAATTCGCAGTAAACACTCGTCTACATACAACAACTACCAAAAATTTCCCTTATCTATTTGTGCCTAAAACTAAACGTAGACTCCATAAGCAAATCATCATGGTGGTGTTTCACTGGCCACCTGACACTCATTAACCCTTGTCCTTGAGTGGTCTTTGAGTCTTGATAAACGGTGACCCCTCCCCCTCTCATTTTCTTCAATGGCAAAAAATATGTTACAACAACGTTCAGACAATATATATGAACATTTTAGCTGGAAAATTACAAATTAAACATGGCGAATATGTAACTTTTCTTCAGCGCATGTATCGTGTTAAAAAACTCGGGCTTTGTTTTGACAAAATGTCTAGTGTGATTAAACAATCGGGGTATCAAAGACTTTATGTATCTTGCTCTTGCTTGTTGCTGGCTATCTTGCTCTTGCTTGTTGCTGGATCTCAACATTTTGAACCGAGAGAGAGACTTAGCTGTCGTACAAAGCTAAGACTCTGTAACATCATCTTTGTATAGATACTCCCTCAGATATTTGGGCTCATGGATTTTAAACGTCTGAGGGAGTGGCACTCGTCTGACAAGACGTTGCAATCATCATGTATCTAGATAGATTATAAAATGTTTTAAACCTCTTCGCAATTAAAAAGAAACTCTTTTAGGACTTAATCCGGTTCCTTTCTTACACTTTCCCTGTATTTTTTTTCATCTCCCGTCATATTTTCATTCCATATCATTTTTTATCGTAATTTTACTTCGATTTAGCTCTGTTGAGCGAGGTTGCTAGCTTTTTCACATTTTATTTTTAATTCATTATATTTAATCAAATTGGCCTGTATACAGCCATTATCAAATTCTGACTCCCAAAAGATATTTAAATAAATAAATATATGTGTGTGTGTGTGTGTGTGTGTGTGTGTGTGTGTGTGTGTGTGTGTGTGTGTGTGTGTGTGTGTGTGTGTGTGTGTGTGTGTGTGTGCGCGTGCTCGTCAAAACCGAGTTATGGATTAATTTGAAAAACTATTTTTCTTTTTACACTCAAATGAAAAAAAAATAATGTTAAAAAACTAGAAAAGCCTTTCCTTAAATACATGTTTAGTCTAAAATGCCAGCAAAGCCGTAGATAACCTGATTCTTAAAGTTTTCATTTTACTCTTCCGCTTTCAATGTCCTCCATTGTACGAATTTGTTTACATCTGATCTCGTCTGACTTTCCTTGTCAAAACACAAAATCATTTCTAGGTCAGCCATTTTCGACAAAAAAGAAATACAGAAAAATGAACTTGGCCTTATCTTAATATTTATTTTCGGCTCTCCAGAATTCCGAATGGCATGTGCTTGTTTGGATTTGTAACTTTTGTTTATCGGCTTTTACGGCATATCAACCATCTTGGAGTCATTAAAACGCTTTTATTGAAAACGATCCGTCGTACGGCATATAAACAGTTTTTTAAATTATTTTATGCCGAAACACAATACTAATTGGTTTCATTTCTTAGTTTTACAACATTTTTTTTCTTTTTAACTAAGGAGTCACTGCTTTTCAAGGCCCAAAAGCCACTCGAGAAAAAGAGTTAATGGGTGTCAGGTTGATTGTGAGATAACGCCGCGATGATTAGTAATGGTGTAACTTGGATAGAGTTTGATTATAATAAGAACTTATTTACATTAGATTTGAAAACAACTATGTTATAGTCAGCTGAGAATCAGTCATGCGGTATTGTGTTCCACAAACGAAACTTCTAGGAAAAAACTTTGCTAATTGAATTTTCGTTCAGTTTTAGGCACAGATAGACAGCAAGAGAAATTGTTGACAACTACAACGCTGGACGAGTGTTTGCTGCGAATGTTTTTCAGGGGTGGGAGCATTAACTATTTTGAAGTTATATAATGTTTAGGCACAATATCTATTCGTGTTTTGAGCTAGTAACAACGTGTTGTATCTGTTCTCATACTACATTTCATGTGTTCTGTACTCAATGAATATACTTCGGCATTTTTCTCTTTATCCCCAAATCTAGAGTGCCCTTTTATTAGCTAAATTTTACCAACATTAAAAACCGACTTTGTGTCTTAATCTGCCCTCGTGGGGAAGCAGCTGAATAGGGACATATTGCATATATTACATTGGTTTGATTAGTTTTTTTTTGGGGGGGGGGTCATTCAATGCCGAGACACAATATCTACTTTAAGCGTGTCATTAAACACGTTGCTATTTTAACGATAACTGAGGTGATTCATATTTTTCACAGCAATATTACTATGTAATAAAATATAATACGGCCACATCACGTGGAAATACTAGTTATCGTCGTATCACCGAAGTTAAGAAACGTGGGGCCTGTTCAGTAATTAAATGGGTGACTGTTTGGATGACAAGGGGACATAATTTGGGGAATATAAACGGCTGCAGAGTCACTCATACTTATCCCTGGAAAAGTTATGAATCCGTTACTCATCTTTAGCTATAGTTAAAATAGTAGAGTAGCCTGAGCTCTGAAACCTCGGTGTAGCAAAGTGAATGGAAACTCCAAAATAATAACCGTCCGCCGATTCTCGTTCTCAATCGTTTTGGATGTTTCTTTGCAACTGGACTTAAACAAATCCACGTAAGAATAAATGCGGTCACATGCAATACAGAAACGTATCTGCAATTAGATTGACTCTAAGCTTTCTCTTCACTGCAACCTCTCTCTTACAGACATGATGTTGCTAGTCCCATACTTTTACGTAAGTGATTTTTGCAAGTGTTTTTAACAGTTGTCTGATCTATTCCCTGCTTCCTTTGTTTCAGCTCGTTTGACTCGTTTGTTTAGTGGTCTCACTGGGTTCACTATTTTGATACCTTATTACAATACAGCTTCTTATTTCATTAGCGTCTTTACAAGAATTGCAAGGTTGTGGAATTCTTTTCCTGCTCACTGTTTTTCTCCTATCGTATTTTTTTTTCAAGACTAGGGCCAATCGGCATTTCCTGTCTTTGCGGTAATCATATTTCGTTTTTGTTATCTCTTTACATCAAATGGTTTGATGCCTTGTCTCGGGTGGTTTCTAGAAAACATTTTGTGGCGTTATCCTTTAGATTACTCCTGTCGATATTTCAAAAAACAAAAACAAATGACGCATATTATCCAATGAAAAGTTCCCACATTAAATTAAGTTAAAAACAAAACTTAGAAAAAGTAAAAACTTACTGGTTTAATATTGGCATAATCAATATGAAAAAATGTATATGTGTTTTTGTATGTGTGTGTGTGTGACCACTAGCGAGGTTATTAAATTTCAGAACTTGATATTATCCCATGCATATACAAACTGTCATTAAGTCAAATTTATATTAATTTTTTTTTTCTTAAAAAGAAGTTCATGTGGTATACTATTAATGGCATCAGTTTGTCGACGTATTTCAACTATATAAGATTGGCCAATTTTTCACAGACTGCAAAGCTTCAAAATAGGGGAAAGTTCACTTCAGACGCAGGTGTCCAGTTTATTTACCTTGCCTCGCCACTCCGTTAAAAACTTTTTGCCTCTGATTTGAATAAATCTGGGGAACTTAAAAAAATTCAATAGATTTTATTGGATTTTAATTAGTTTTAATTAATTGGAAGTTATTGTTAAATGACCCAAATGCAAGTTCTTATGTTACTTCAGTAATGTAAATTTTATTTTCACACTTATCCGTAATAGCAGTCGATGTTTTTACGATTTTATATTTGGCAGTAAAAACATTTCGATTTATTAAAACTCAAAGGAAGTTTTGATATTTGCATCCGCCATTGGATATGTATAAATAGATTATATATGCCTATCAAAATGTCAAAAGATCGTTAATTTACTACCCGCGTTTAGCGTAATGGTTTAAAGCCTTGACTGTCGGACGGGCAGTCGAGTTTCGATCCTGGCTTGAAATAGTTGCCTGTCTAGCCGCACTGATGAGCTGTGATACAGCGAAACAGTACTGTATGTGGATGACTATAATGCTCCTTATCTTGAGTTGAGCATATTGAGAAGTGATATACGAATTACCATTAACGAATTACGCGTATGTGTAGACAAATCAAACTTAGGTATTAGGACGATGTCAAAACATCGTTAATTCACAGCCCGTACAGTAGCTGCCGATTTAGCGTAATGGTTCAAAGCTTTGACTGTCGCACGGGCGGTCGGGTTTCGATACAGCGAAACAGTACTGTATGTGGATGACTATATCTATATATCTATAAAAGTGAACGTGTCTGTCTGTGTGTCTGTCTGTGTACATTTCCCTACGCAATAACTCTGTCAATTTTTAGTCTATAGACTCGAAATTTGAAATACCGGGTACTGAGATTTGGAAAAATCGATGTGACGGGTGTCAGCCAGAAATTTGGCTGTTAAGGGGTCAAATTTCAACGATTTGACCTTTAAGAATTCTACCAAACTCCTCCGACAATTTTGGGTCTAGAAACTTGAAATTTTAGATATAGGTTCCTTGAACCTGGATCTAACTTAATAAAGTGATTTGAGCCCGAAACAATAAATTTTAAGGGGTCATAATAGGGGTCAAATTTTTAAAAAATTAACCATTTTTTTTGTTTTTTTGCTTTTTTTGCACAGCATACACCTCCAAACACCCGAGCAACGCCGGGCACCCCTGCTAGTATATATATATATATATATATATATATATATATATATATATATATATATATATATATATATATACTAGACTACCCGTGACCCGTTAGGCCAGTATGTTATATTAGCTATGGAATTCATGTATGAGCGTGACACTTGTGACGTAAAGAAAATAGGGTTTTTTGATACAACAGAAACATTTCTATGAAAGTATATCAAAATGAAAAATCACGGACGGATCACTCAAACATGAAAAAAATCCTCCCTATTCGTGTAAAGTTACCTATTTTTCCGAATAATCGCTCAAAAATCGAAAATTAAACATGATTTTCCTACGAATCGAACGCCGACGAAAGTCATTTAGCAGCAAAAATGCACATGAACCTACCGATAAGAAATATAAGAATGAAAAACCCATATTGGAATCCTTCAACCAAGTTGTAGAAACTTAAAATCTAAAAAAAAATAATTAATAAAACCTGAAGCAAAAAAAATAAAACCTTAATAAATAAAATAAAATAAAACTAATATTGAAACAGATTAGTAAATGTGTCAATAAATTCACCGTTCTCACACAACTATTTTGTATCTAGAAATGTAAACAAAAAATAAAAAAGAAGGAAGGAAGGAAGGAAGGAATGAAAAGAGACGGATAGAGAGTTATAGTAGTAGTAGTAGTAGTAGTAGTAGTAGTAGTAGTAGTAGTAGTAGTCTAGGCTTTACTACAATTGTTCTTATGTTTGTCCACGGGTTAAAGTTGTTTAGTTGTAAAAAAAATAGCGACAGTATAGTTGCAATAAAGAATAGTTGCAAAACACCACACTCTTCCCATTTTAAATAATAATTTCGAAATAATAACGTTAATATTTCAGTGCGCAGGTCAAAATCTGCAAAAGAAGCGATTTGTGTTTATTTGTTTACGTTGTTATGGGTTAATGTTTATGCGCGCATGCGCAACCGGATGTTGTAAACCAGAAAGTGGGTTTACATCACTCGTTGCAAGGTCATTTGAATTTTCTAATTATATATATATATATATATATATATATATATATATATATATATATATATATATATTAATGGGAAGAGGCATGGATTGCTGAAAATATGGGAGACTTTTTGCCACCCAAACTCCAGGCAGCACCACTTGTTACAGTGTGAAAACTCTTAGTAAGTCAATAATAATAATAATAATAATAATAATAATAATAATAATAATAATAATAATGTACTAGGAAATAAATTTCTGAATTGTTAACAGTATCACCTAACACTCCCTTGTTTTCGTGTCCCACCGCAATTGGGAGATTTATGCGCTTTTCCACCTGGTAAAATAGTTAGTTTTAAATTGATTGCATGTTTACGACAGCTGGCGGCCATGAATGTCACTTTATTGTTTACGACAGCTGACGGCCGTCAATGACACTGTGTGCTTAAGTGACCAGTTCGCGTTCTGAAACTAACCTTCAAAATTTATTTAAAATAATAAATATTGTTTTTTTATTATTTCGATTATATTTTGCATCTAATATATAAATTAAAGTCAGTTTTATCTCCTGTATTAATATGCGACAGCTTCTGCAACAAAAGTTACACACTGAAAAGTGTGAGTATTGGTCCATGTTTTTAGAAACAAGGGTTTTATTTTCAATGCATACTTCCGTTATCCTCACTATTTGATTATTATTTTTTTTAAAGGGTGAAGGTTCTTCGCTCCCTAATTTATATATACTTTTCCCCTCCTCGTATACACTGTAGCTAAACATTAATAACATATATTGCTGTGCATTAATTGGGGAACAGTAAAAATAGTGAATCGATTCACTTGTTATGTGTTATTCTACCGACTGAAGAAGAAATTGTAAAAAAAAAAAAAAGCATATATATAGTACGTGTTTAGAATTGAAATAAATACATTTTATGATTATCATTCGGCACTATTCATATTGTCAGGTTTTCTTTCTTATTTTGTATAAAGTTGATTCGGGTTTTTAGCTAGTAATTAAAATACAACCATGGCCGTCTATGCTGACTAGCGATTTTCTGTATCAAAAACTTCGTTAATCTGGAAACGAACAGTAATGAAATCTTATTAAAAAAGGAATTTATTCTTTCTTCAATAGCTATTGACTATTTTTTTTAATACATTTTCACCCCAAACAAGGCAAATTGCCACTTTGGTGTAGGGGGCTACTATCAGGGGCAACAACTACTGGAGTACTATGTAGGGATTTGGGCAGCAAGATGTCGCTTCACGTTACACTTGAACTTCTGCACGTCAGTACAGTTGGGGAAGCAGGGACCTGGAATGGAATTCCAGAGTCTAGCGTTTCTGGGGAAGAAACTATTGGAGTAGAAAGATCTTTTACATCTAGGGATCTCTACAGTGTGGGGGTGGGATTTAGCAGCCTATCAGGTTTGTCGAGGGTGCTCACGTCGTGGGGGCACAAGTGATTGCAGTTCGTCAGAGCATTCACCACTAAAATACTTGTAGAAAAGGCAGAGGGATGCAACATTTCATCGATGGGACAGAGGCTGAAGCTTAGATGCCAGTTCAGGGCCTATCAGGTTTGCGACTCTCTTTTGAACCTTGTCAAGGAGTGAGAGACTAGTAGGAGATGCACCAGCCCAGATGTGACAGCAATACTCCATACATGGTCGAATGGTGGCCTTATAGAGGTACAGGATACTTTCGGGTGTTAGTAGTTTTCTAGCACGGTAGAGAGAGCCCACCTTCCTTGCTGCGGCCATGTTTCCTGTGAACGTTAGGCCAAGGAGTTTGAAAGATGTACTCTCAGATAAAGAGTCGTTGGCCATTGCTATAGGTGGTAGAGAGGGTTTCTTGTAATTATTGAATGAAACTAGTTTCGTCTTGGCGGCATTGAACGCGACCAACCACTTTTGTCCCCATTCCACCACAGATTGGTGGAGGTCTTCGTCTAGTGTTTCTGCCATTTCTTTAGAAATATGTTCATTCGTCTTCCTGTCGTGCCTGCCATAGAGTGTAGTGTCATCAGCATATATACCCAGCTCAGAGGCAATTTTGTCGGGGAGGTCATTTATGAATATCAGGAACAATAGAGATCCAAGGATAGAACCCTGAAAAGGGCAAAATTTTCCCGGACTTGTAACAAGCTTGGTCATAAAGTTTCGCATTGTAGAAACAACAGCAAAGCAAAAAAATAGAATTAAACATTCAGAAATCAAGACAAAGTCAGACGGAAATTTACACAAGTACGTAATAATCAAGATATTTAATAAAATATTGAAATTACAGTTGGACACCGGGCCTGATTTTTAAGTTTAAAATTTGCACACGTGAAAGAAACTTTCTGACATTAGTGTTTTCTACAAAGTTGGTTTGTTAAGTTTCTTTCACGGACTTTCAGAAATAATAGATTATTCATTGAACATTTGAATAGTCAAGTCGCTGCCTGATGATATCTGTTGTTTGATTGAAACAAGTGGCTGTTTGTAGCAGCGGGATGTGAGTATGTTTATATAACAATAAACAAGTATTATCAGCTCTTTTTATTGAGCACTATCTAACAACCTCGTTGAATTCACTAGTCCATTACTTTTGAATAAAAAAACCCGAGTATATATATATATATATATATATATATATATATATATATATATATATATATATATATATATATATATATATATATATATATATATATATATTACAACTGCATAGAAAAGGGTCATGGATTATTTCGTAGGAGATCCAATAGAGTATGCTAAATGATGACTGTAAAAATGATGACTGTTGAAAACAAAATTTTCAGTGTAAAGTTTCACCTTATAAAGAAATTTATAAACACATAAATATTTTAATACGTAAAGCGGAGGCGTTGGTGATAGTGATGGCGATTTTGGAGTAAATAGGATGAGGAGATCCGCATCCTGTTTTTATGTTAATAACCTCCTGTTCCTATTTAATACATACATACATACATACATACATACATACATATATTACAGGAGTGTTTTGTTCTAATCTGTAAAATTGTTGGAGGTTTTTCATAAAAATTAACGTAACGATTTCTTCCAATTCCTTCCGAGCAAAAGTATCGTTATTTTTTAAAACACCTAAAAAAACAAAACAAACACACGAAATCGTTAAGTGATGGCATTTCCTTTCCTTTTTTTCCATATTTTGTGTGAATTATTTTTGTATTTTTAATTATTCATGATTCTCAAAATAAGCCACAATCCTACATTGGGAAAGCTTTCATGGTTTCCGTTTAAAAGTATGCGAACATTTTATTTTACTAATGAGTTTCAACTTGTCAAGGCCCAAAGGCCACTCGAGGATAATGGTTAAATGAGTGTCAGGTGCACAACAAGACAATATCATAATTGATAATAATCGTGATGCTTAGGCACAGTTTGATTATTAAAAAGAGCGGTTCAACAAGAATTTATTTACATTGTACTTGAAAACGACCCATCAACTGGGAAGCAGTCTTGCTGTATTGAGTTCCACAGACGGGTGGTTCAAGGAAAGAAACTTTGCTCATGGAAGTTTTGTTTAGTTTTAGGTAGAAAGAGGGAAACTCCAGACAGTAGTTGTAGGTAGAGGAGGAGTTTGCGTTGTGAATGTTTTACAGAGAGGCGACGGGCATAGATTGAAGCTCAGTCGAGTACCTGCTATTATGTCCAATGTTTCTATTATTATCATTGGATCTATTTTAAAATTAAACATTTTAAAATACCTGCAGAGAGAACATTGAAAATAAATCAGATATATCATAATATCCCCATCAATATATTGTGATATAATATGTAATATATTATTTAGATTTGTGATATTTGTTCTCACATAAAACTGAGGGCACTCAAGTCATATATATATTGTTTTTTTAGTTTTGATCTCATTACTATATATTAGGATTAATATGATAATCGATAGAGAATTGTCTCTATAATCTATATATATACACATACATAGATATATAAACACACATATATATACATATATATATATACCTATATATACGTATATATATATATATACATATATATATGCATATATATACATATACATATATATATATACATATACATATATAGATACCCGTTCACATACAGCTAGATAAAGCTAGAACCCAGAATTAGATAGAATCGAGCAATTGCATCGACAATGGACAACGGCAGACCCAAAGTGGGTTTCGATGTACTGCATCTCATCAGTGACGTGCTCCGACATAGGCGCGAACCCAGGTCGTCGCACTCATGAAGTCTGCAATACTGACGACCTAACCATATGGGGCACGGCGCAATCTATTGGCTATGCCTCGATTTTTAAAATTCTTATATTTTTTATCCAGTTCTGCATTCTACGATGTGACAAGCAACGCGTCCTATACAACTAAGATAGTTACTGCTGGTATGCAGGCGGTAGATATCACATCTACAAACATTAACTTCGCTGATGAGATGCAGTACATCGAAACCCACTTTGGGTCTGGCGTTGTCCGTTGTCGATGCAATTGCTCGATTCTATCTAATTCTGGGTTCTAGCTTTATCGTGAAAAGGTGTATGTGAATGGGTATTTATATATCTATCTACAATCTCCTCTTAGTGTCTAATATACATATATATATACATCAATATTTACATATATACATATATATACATATATATACATACATATATGCATATATAATATATACACTTATATATGATGATTGCAACGTCTTGTCAGACGAGTGCCACTCCCTCAGACATTTAAAATCCATGAGCCCAAATGCCTGAGGGAGTATCTATACAAAGATGATGTTACAGAGTCTTAGCTTTGTACGACAGCTAAGTCTCTCTCTCAGTTCAAAATGTTGAGATCCAGCAACAAGCAAGAGCAAGATAGCCAGCAACAAATTAAACTGCAGACCCGCTTAATGCGGGTACTGGTCTCCCGCTTTATGGTTTTTTAAATCAGAGATTTGCTTCTCCTAGAAAGGTTGCCTTCACCACGGCTTACGGGAGCCCTCTCCACCCCAATACACATATACACACACACAAATATACACGGTGCTAGTTGGCCGTTGACCCAGAAAAAGAGTAAAAAAAAAAGGACACTTATATATATACATATATATATATACATACATATATATATACATATATATATACATATATATATATGTATATATATATGTATATATATACATATATATATATATATACATATATGTATATATATATATATGTATATATATACGTATATATGTGTGTGTGTACAACTCTCCTACAGCCCACACCACTGAACTGATTATGACTAAACCTAGCATGATAATAGTCTTCCACCTAGGGATGCTGCGCACCATTTACCAAGGTCAAAGGTCAAGGTCATAGCCTATGTATATATACTCCTACAGCCCACACCACTGGACCGCTCATGACAAAACCTGACATTGCGCACACAATATTTCAAAGTCAAGGTCAAAGGTTAGAGTCATATTTTGCTGAATCTCTCACAGTGTCCACTTACTGCAAGGGTGCTCATGAAATGGGTACCCGAGCGTACTGTGCAAAGCTCGTGTGGGCTTCTTTGCTAGTAATAAATACATAATCTGCATGAATTAAAATATCATTTTTAATTGTATATTACAACCATGCAACGCCGGACAGCCTGCTAGTATTATCTATGATTATATTAATCTGTTCATTTCTGTTAGTTATCTATTGCTTTGTTTTACCGCAAAAATATGTTAATTTGTAGCATAGTGATTGAACAAAAAAAAACCTGTGGTTAAAAAAAATATTCATACAACGTCCACCATAAGTAACTATATTTTAAAACATTGAAACTAACAAAATTAAGTTTTTATGACATAAAAAACTGTTTATTAAAGATTTGTGTGCTCTCTGTTGCAATATTTTTAGCATGTGAAGAGGGTTAAGATTTACATCCTTCCCACCACAAGAAGATGTGACTCAGAAGGTAGGGAGAGTCAGGTTAACGCCCCAAAAGAAAGGGCACTCTGGCCTAGCAAAAAAATTGTCTGTACAGTCTATCAAACTTCTTAATATTAGAGCTTAAGCAAAGCCGGGCTGAACTACTAGTATATATATATATATATATATATATATATATATATATATATATATATATATATATATATATATATTTTGATTGCAGAAATTCCTCTCTGGACCAAAGTACCGCATTTTTGTAACAACAAATGTCACATACAAATTTATCATGTCTCGACTATTAGCCACTATCTTATGTAACTTTATAACGCCTTTTTAGACACATTTAGTCGATATAAGAAAATCCTACATTTCATCCTAGAAGCAACATCATCACAATCACACCCATCATTAGAGGAAGTAGTTCCTATTTTTCCTTCTAAATATCAAGTCCTCCTACCACCCCCAGTCATCTCCGGGAGGAATTCTGCACTTTCCACAGATATGGGGTTTCACTCTTCATAACTGGATCATAAACTCATAGACATTTTTTTTTACATGGAGGTCATCACTTATCAAGGCCCGGAAGCCACTTGGGGATAAGGGTTATTGCGTGTACAGTAATCAATGGGATAGTACCATAGTAATCGTTAGTATTGGAGATTTGATAAAGTGTCTTACTTAAGGGGGCGGTTTGTCAGGAATTTGTTTATGTTGGACTTGAAGATATCCAAGTTGTAGTCAGGTGGGAAACAGGCAAACAGAAGAGAGTTCCACAGTCGTGCACTTCTAAGGAAGAGGCGTTGCTTGAATTTAGGCACAGATAAAGAGAGGGGGAAATTAATGACAGTGGTTTCAGTCAGACGGGTGTTTTTCGTGAAAGATTAGCAGGGGGACCAGAGATCTAAGCTCAGATGAGCACTTGCCATAAAATAAAGACAGGCTCGCAATGTCTCTTCTGTGGGAGAGAGTCTGCAGGGAAGAGAAAAAGGCAGCCCCCCCCCCACAAAGCCACAAAGTCTATTCTGTACTTTGTCAAGGCAGGATAGGCTGTTTTTCGCAGCTCTTGCCTAGATGTGGCAGCAGTAATCCATCCTTGGACGTACTTGGCTTTCATACAGATAGAGAATTGCATCAGTAGTGAGATATCTTCTGGAGTGGTAGAAGGACCCCACCATCCTCCCAGCGACTTTGGCAATAGACCTGATGTACATGTTCCATTTCAGATAAAGGTCAATCCCAGAAGCTTGTCAAAACATGGAGACATAACATAATCTTTTCCTTGTTCGATTCAGAAATAATAATGCCTCCTCCAAGCTAATTCTGCTCAATATAATTGGATGAGCTCTGACCATTCCTATATTCCTATATTCCGAATTAACGGTATTTGCATGCTAAACGAACGCTAATATACCATTCAAATATGGTGTCACAATGATACTAACTTTTGCCCTATGAGTAAACTGCTGTATATTTTCTTACATTTTATGGTGAAGTTTGCATTCCTCCCTCTCTCTCTCCATATTCTTTGTATATATTCTTCCAGCTCTCTCCCTCTCGCCCTCTCTCTCCCTCTCTCTCTCTCTCTCTCTCTCTCTCTCTCTAACTCTTTCTATCTCTTTCTCTCTCTCTTGTCTTCTTTTACATTTCTTTTTATGTCGAAGAAAAAAAAACATTTCACGGTGATGCCGAAGAAAATAAAAATGAATATTTATTTCCTCTCTCTCACTCACTCGCTTTTCAAACATAGTTACGTTTTTTTTTTTTATATGTACTTTATTCAAATATACTTTATTTAAACCTGCACAATCTATTACTATTGTTGTCGAGTTAAAAATAAATATTATCAACTGGATTCTCGACATTGTGCACATGTTAACCGGCTAAATGTCCGGTTTATTTGAAACTCCCCTACATAGGTTCAATTAGTAGGGGTTTTGTTAGCAAGATCACTTCGGTTGTTTCCCACTGTTTTTACGCGGTGCAACCCCGAGTAGTGCTATGTACAAAAACGGCCTTCCCAGCTTTAAAAAAAAATGTACTTCCCACGCTACAAAATAGTTTAATAATATATGAGTTTAGATGTCGGTGCGATGCTGACTACGTGGGTCGAACTTTTCAACGTTTAGGGGTCAGAGTGGCACAACACGTTCCTGGGTATTTACGCAAACTTTTTATATCATCCGGGCCTTTACGGAATACATCCGGACGACCACCAATTCTCGAATCGTCGTTCATTTGTACGAAAATAAAACTTGTGGCCAAGCATATTCTGATGAATGTTTTCGCATTTTACATAAAGCCCGGAACAAACAGCACCTCAACATCTTGGAGGCCGTCAGTGTGCTGATGCGCAAACCAGCTTTATGTAGACAAAAAGAACTTTCACATAAATTAGAGTTATTTAAAGAACTCTAAAAAAAAAAAAAAAAAAAAAAAGTCTACTTGTACGCTGGTTTTTCTGTTTTGTCTATACTTACTTGTAGACAACGGATTTTCTTAATTATATATATATATTTTTTTCTCGACTTCATCTCCTCCCCTTTTTCCATTCTCATTCGTTAATTTAATGCAATTTACCGACGAGATCTATTGAAAAGTGTCGGTCGAAAGGTTAACCTCTAGATCCCTTAATTTTTTTTTACACGAAATTTCGTATGGATCCTTTTTTATTCGATGTTTTTTTTTTACCTATAATTCTTTTTAGTCGATCTGTCTGTATACAATTTCCCGTTTCTCTTGTTTTTTTTTTCACCCATAATGACTCCATTCATACTTTTCAAAGCAATATATATATATATATATATATATATATATATATATATATATATATATATATATATATATATATATATGAAAAAAGTTCTAAGGGGAACCTTTATATTTTAGTTCAAAATGAATATGACTTAGGAACTCCCTCGTCCTACAACGATCTTAAACCAGATCCACATCATGCTTCTCTCTATTGTTATTTGTTTATTCTTCTTCTTTTGCCATGTGGATCTGGCTCAAAGTTTTTATACCAAATAATAGACGAGCCTATCTTAGAACTCTATCTGAGTTATTACCTTGCATTAATCTACATGTTTTTCTATATTTTATCTCTTTCATTTGAAGATTTTATTTTAGGTGAGGATGAATAACTCTTATTTAATTCCTTTTGTTTTTGATTTTTATATTAAGTGCTTAATGTTCAAATGATTTCTCGTTTTTATATGCAACAGTGTCAGTAATTTGAACAATTACTATTTATTCTACACTTATATTTATTTTTTATTGATTTCAATTCATTTTCTGGGTTTAACTAGCAGCGCAAATTTAGGGTTGTTCTATGTGTTTGTATGTCTGCTAATATGATTCTTGTTTTTAGTTCTATAATTTAATCAAAACTAATGTAACAGAGGAAGTACTTATATATCTGTCTACACTTATATATATATATATATATATATATATATATATATATATATATATATATATATATTTATATATATATATATATATATAGTGCCGGCAAAAAGAAAGTTCGCACTTGTAATTTTTTCAAAAACTGCAAATTTAAGCTCAATTTAATGTAATTGTTTAAACAACCTATACCTAATTTGATTCGCCTTTTATTCCTTGATAATTTTACATGTTCATATTTGATTTTTAATTTTTTTTAATTTTTTTTTTTTTACATAGGCATCACCACTTATCAAGGGCAAGAGACACTCGAGGATAAGGGTTAAAGAGTGTACAGTAAAAATTGGACGATATAGTAACCGTTAGTAATGGAGATTCGGTAAATTTGATAACTTATATGGAACGGCTCATCAAAAACTTGTTTACGTTAGACTTGAAGACAACCATATTGTAGTCAGCTGGAAAGCAGAAAAATGGAAGACAATTCCATAGGCGTGCAGTTCTAAGAAAGAAGCTTTGCTCATGGGATCTACGCTTAGGTTTAGGCACAGATAAAGAGTGGGGGAAACTAGTGATAGTGTTTTCTGCTAGACGGGTGTTTCTTGTGAAAGTTTAGCGAGGGGAGACCATAGAATGGAGCTCAGTCGAGGACCTGCCATGAAAATAACAATAAAGCAGAGACAAACTTGCAGCATCTCTTCTGTGAGAAAAAGGTTGCAGAGAAGAGAAAAGGACATCCCCCACAAGTCTACGAAGTCTATTTTGAACTCTATCAAGGCAGGATAAGTCCTTTCTAGCAACTCCTGCTCAGATGTGGAAACAGTACTCCATCCTTGGACGTACTTGGCTCTTATATAGATAGAGAATTACATCAGCAGTGAGATATCTACTGGATCCATAGAAGGATCCCACCATTTTTCCAGCAGCTTTGGCAACGGATTTAATGTATGTGTTCCATTTAAGATCAGGAGTAAAGGTCAAGCCTGGAAGCTTATCAAACATGAGGCCTCCCCAAGACGAGAGCCATTCATTTCAATTGATGCCAGAGCAGAGTGTTGATGATGTAAAGATAAAAGCTTGGTTTTAGATGCATTAAAAGTAACAAGCCACCTCTTTCCCCATTGTATCACTTGCTCAAGATCAGAGGAGAGAGAATCAGAGAGAACTTGGTCATTTACTATCTTAGATGTGCTACCATAGATAGCAGTGTCATCAGCATAGATGTCTACGAATGATATAAGGATGTGATTTGGAAGATCATTAATATAGATCAGGAAGAGAATTGGGCCCAGGATGGACTCCTGAGGGACTCCAGCATTAATACTAAGAGCTTCTGATTTCTGCCCATCAACCACTACTCTTATGAACCTAACAGAGAGAAATGATTTAATAATTGAGAAGACATGTCCAGCTATACCGTAGCTGGAGATCTTGTGAAGTAAACCTTTATGCCATACTCTATCAAATGTCTTTGATATGTCAAGAGCAGTTGCCCTAGAAAGGTAGCCTCCGTCGAGAGATTTGCTAATCCTATGAGATATAACTGTAAGCTCATCTGCTGTAAATCTAGCAGAACAGAAACCATATTGAGTGTCACTAAGAAGGTTATTTTTGCTAAGATGGTTGATTACTTCTCTATTTAAAACAGATTCCAGCAACTTACTCATGACACACAGGAGACTTATTGGCCTCTACTGTGAGGGAGATGAGCGATCACCTGTATTCTTAAATACAGGGCATACTGATGAGATTTTCCAGGGTGACGAAAAGCAATTGAATAATTTAAATATTCTAGTGTTCACGTCAATTCAAAAAATAACTTCTAATTGAGAAGACAAAAAGAAAGTCCGTATCAACAAATTCACTTAAAACTAGCTTAAATTTTCGCCCCTTACTCAGTTTAAAATATCCACTAACAGGCAACAAAGTATCTCTAATCGTAATTGTTGTTCCAGGTTATACAACGTAACATTTAGTCCATATGCCACGACTTTCTCTTAGTGATCGTCACGAGCTCATCAATCCCCACCTTTCTGGTTTATCCAATCGAGAAATCGGCCACAGATTGAAATATCATGAGAAAACGGTACGAAAGACTGTCAAAAAGCACTAAAACACCAGCAGTGTTCGTGATGCAACCTAAATCTGGTCTAATCTAGAATTACTTCTAACAGGTAAGACTATGATATCAAGATCCGCAGCCTAAGAAACAGATTTGAAACGGCTCCCCAAATCTAACAACAGTGCTATCTTGTTAAAAAGTGCTCTCTTTCTACTGTCAAGAGCATATTAAAGGAATTTAATTTGCGAGGATATGTTGCAAGACGCAAGCCAATGATTTCTGTAAAGAACAGAAAGCGCCGCCTGGACTTTGTCAGATGTAATGAAAATCAAGACTCTTCATATTGGTCAAAAGTGCTTTTTAGCAACGAAAGCAAGTTCAATAGGCTAGGCAGTGATGGTAGGCAGTACATCCATCAAAGGAAAGACGAAGAATTTGATCTTAGGTGCTCAGTTTCAACGCTGCAAGGTGGTGGAGGTTCAATTTTAGTGTGAGGCATTATTAGTAATAATGGTCCTGGGCCTATAGTTCACTTTCAATGTCGAATTATTTCGACCAAGTACATTAATATGTTGACTGGGCATTTTCTACCCTACTTTGGTCGGAATTTGGATGATAATCCCATCTTCATGCAGGATAAGGCTCTCATTCACACAGCTGGCAATGTCAAGATGTTTCTGGAAAGGCATGATATTCCGTGTTTGGATTGACCTGCACAATCTCCAGACCTCAATCATATCGAAAACGTATGGCATTACATCAAGTAACAGCTACACAATGATAAATTTCAAATTTGGAAGAACTTTGGACAAAAATTAAAGAAAAATGGGATGCCCTTTCCCTGGAGTATTGCTGCAGTCCAATTCAAGGGATTCCCAAAAGATTGCAGGCTGTCAAATTGCAGAAGGGCTATGCTACTAAATATTACCTTGGAGATATTTCATGCTGAGGTTTTGGGATTTCTTGAACAGGTCGGCATACTTGGTTAGAGCAGGATAGAGAGGGAAAGTAAGAGAGAAAAGGACATATTTTTTTTAATTTTTTTTTGTAGCACATGAAAAGGTAAAGCCATAACAATTACCTACTAGTATGGCATCGAGATGCCCCACCAGAGACTACTGCATGGTCCAGAATCCATTCAACAAATGGTAATACAGTAGCCCCAGTACTTTGCACCTGCTGATAGGACAGCCTTCTTAGTGATTAATCCACGGTTCAGGTCCCTGACTATCAAGCAGATAACGTCAGCCCAGATGAAACGTTTACCTCCAGCACCCTTACTAGTGACATGGCTACAAGGATAGACATAGAAACAGAAAAATTTCCGACATCTCAGACTACTGGTCACGAACTACTACCGACCTGGAAAGCAGCTTTTTCTTCACACTTTATCAGAAAAATCACTCATTTGAATGAGGACTGAGGGACAAAAAAAGGAGAAGCAAGAGTTACTGGAGCTGCCGATAACACATCCACTGTATTATCTACTCTCCATTTAAAAAAAAAAATAGGTATGAGAGACTTATTAATATCTACTTAGTATAAGTCCGGTGCTCAATTACCAATTTAGGACACTGTTTGAAGATAGTCTCCCCTCCCATATTAATGCGGGTATGTTTTTGGCGTTATCTATCTCGAGTTTGAATCTTCGAGCTTCACCTTATAATTAAAATCCAATAATGAACTTTTATCAATTTGTGAAGTCGGCTTATTTTGTATTAATTTACATTTTTTTTTAGTCTAGATAATAGTTCAAGGTTTTAATTTGGAAGGTTCTCGTTTTCATGGGTGACTTTTTTTTCTTTTTCTTTTAAAAGTAAGAAAACAGTATTGGTTAATAATAGCATATTTGACAAAAGATGTCAGAACAAAAAAAAGTAAAAGAAAAACAAGATAAGTAAAGTTAAGTTCCGAGTTTAAGTCAAAGCTGCAATAAGAAAAGAAAAAAAAACTTGAACTTCTGCATGTCAGTACAGTAAGGGAAGCAGGAACACGGAAGGGAATTCCAAAGTCTAGCAGTTCTAGAGAAGAAACTATTAGAGTAGGAGGCTATATTATCTAGTTCATTGTGTTCCTTTTGTATTTGTGTTGCATTAATGTCCTACATTACATTTAAATAACAATTTTCCATTGTGCGGACTTTCTTTTTGCCTCCTCAATTTGAAGTTATTTTTTTAAATTGATGTGAACACTAGAATATTTCAATTAAAAGTCAAATGTGAATAGGTAAAATTATAGAAGAATAAAAGGTCAATCAAATGAGATATAGTTTGTTTAAACAGTTAAATTAAATTTAACTTAAATTTGTAGTTTTTGAAAAAAAAATTACAACTGCGGATTTTCTTTTTGCCGGCACTATATATATATATATATATATATATATATATATATATATATATATATATAATATAAAGCTGAACGTCTGTGTGTGTGTGTGTGTGTGTGTGTGTGTGTGTGTTCATGAATAGGCTCCTATATGGTTGACTATTTTTAAAAACTGATTACATATAATAATAGAAGATGTATCGAGGATAAGAAATGGGTATGTTTGATCTGGCAGAACGGTGGTTCATTAAAATTGTGTGGTCTGCATTCGCACCTGGCCCCTAAAGTATGGAAATAAAAAATTGAAAAATTAAAAAAAAACGTTTACAAGTGTTTTTGATACAGATGTTCATAAGAATACTTTGATAAGTATGTTTTAACTTAAACAGGGATGGTATAATAAAATTGTGGGGTCTGCGTTCGAGCCTGGCCTCCATAGAATGGAAATAGGCACAAACTTTAATAAAAATTTTTCATATCTATCTGCGTATGTATACGTTGATAATTATGTTTCAGTTTGAAGAAATATGGTATAATAAAATTATGGGGTTTATCTACTTTATTTTTACTTTCATCATATTTTGCTTTGGTTTTGATACCCCCAAATTCGAAGCTATCTCTTTACAATCCTTCCTTTTCATAACCTATCATACTTTCATAAATCAGAATCCATTTTCTGTAGGCTGTTTTTGAACCCAGTCAACGACGGGTACTTTTGCTAGTATATATATATTTGAGTTTGAGTTTGAGTTTGAGAGGTACAGGAGACGATTAATGGAATATTCGCATATCTATGTATCTCGTATAGAAATCAAGTGTTAACCATAGTAAGGGGGTACCTTCCATTTCTGAGAACTCCGACTGAAATAAAATAATGCAAAAACAAGACACATCAAATTACAGACAGGACAGATTATAACAAAAGATCAATGTCTTCAGCACAACATGAAAACAAATCAAAATCTTAGGAAGATTTCAAATACAGGAACAACCAGGCACATGCAAAAGAATTTCAAAAAGGCAAATATACCCAATTAACCAAGTGCAAAAGCAATAGAAACAATTGCACTTAAAGGGGTAGTTGCAATCTTAAAACGATCTCTCCAATTGGAATGTATGCGGCAGTGGGTGAATGTCTGGCATCCGGGAGAATGCCACATTCCCAGCTAGAGTAAAATAATAAGAAAATTAAAAAAAAAAGAAGAAAATAAAAATATGATTCTTCTATAAATATCATTGCAATGTTTCCAGTACTTTAACAAGTTATGAGGTAACATTTTGATCATAGTTATGCGTTTTGATTCTCAGTTTTTATACACTTTTTGATATTTTTGATGGGTAATCTACAAGTCTAAAAATATTCAAGACAATATGTGTCGGGTAAAAAAAGAAATGATACAAATTAAGGGAAATTTGCCAAGTGATGTCGGTAATCAAATTGGTAAAAATCTCCAAATCTTTTTTCTTCACGGTATTTGTCTAGCAGTATTTTCTGATTTCGGTTCCAGAAAAAAGAACCAAAATAAAACTAAAGAGAAGTTCATCCATCAGGAACGAAGTAGATCAGCAGCCTCAGCCTTCTCCTCCACCTCCTCCTCCTCCTCCTCCTCGTTAATTCGATTGAAAGATGGGCTGATGAGTGGCAGAGTCGTTCAGCTAAGATTTGAAAACTTTTGCATCAGTAATTATTTGCTGCTGTATCAAAAGTATTTTCGTTTTCCTTTTTATTTATTTATCTTTTTTTAAAACTGATTTATTTTGTCTGTTTCATTGCATATCATCGATTTTGGGGTGAAACTTCAGTCTATGCCTGACTTGCCCACCAAGTTTCAACCATGAATGTCCAACAATCTTTGTTTTATCGCTGCTCAACGATATGCAGGAACACCTTTTTTTTTTCACCTCCAAAAAAGGCATATTGCCACTTATTATTTGGGATCATGTCTAACAGGAGACTGTGGGAAGTTGAGCAGCAAGATGTTTATTCACAGACAAAAAAGTTTAAGCATAGTATCAGAACAGTTGAGGTCTGTTTAGTGCTTTTCCTCCTCTGTCTTTTAATCCCCTTTGACTCTTCACAACTATTTTGTGTGGTATCAGTGGCATTGTTTTCTTTTGGGAGTGAGGAATTATTATTATTATTATTATTATTATTATTATTATTATTATTACTATTATTATTACTATTAATTATTATTATTGCTATTATTATTATTATTATTATTATTGTTATTGTTATTATTATATTATTATTGTTGTTATTATTATTATTATTGTTATTATTATTATTATTATTATTATTATTGGCCCACATGGAGCTTTCACACCAGTCAACAAACGATCTGATTGGAAACCTGCGGTGTTTTTTGGAGGCTGAGTGACAACAAGTCTCCCCAGACGTCCAGTTCTCTCCACCTCTTTCGATAGCATTTGCAAATGAATTTGCATCATCGCAACAGCCTCTTACCATTGATTTCTCGCCGGCAGTGGCCATTGGTTTATACTGGAATTTGAGTGGCACTAAGCCTCTCCAAAGTCCCAGTTCTCTTTGCGCTTGCCCAACCGAGGTCTAGCGGCGCTCTTTTCTCTGTCTTTCAGTTCTTCTTGACCTTATCGGCTCTTTGGTATCATTTTTTTATTGGGGGTAACGGTGATGAAACAATGGGAGGGATGCATGATGGGGGTGTAGAACTTGTAGATATGCAGCTTCGGTGTTCTTCATTCCCTGTAACGCTTATTCGTTATATTGTATTTTTGTATTATTCTCCGCATTCAAGGGTTTTCCTTAATATTTCAGTCGTTTTCATTATCGTTAGTCGTTGTACTTTTGCAGTTATTCCTCTGATTCCAATTTCTGACATTCTTTTTTCGAAATTTTTCGGAATTGTTCCTAGTGCTCCTACTATTATCGGTACTATTTTGATTTTCTTCATCATCCAAATCCCTTTTAACTCTCTGGCTAGATCTGTGTATTTGCTTCGTTTCTCCTTTTCTTTCATACTCACCCTGTGATCAGCTGGGACTGCAAAGTCTACGATTTGACAGGATTTTTCTTTCTTGTTAATTATTACATCTGGTCTTCTTGCTTGGATGGGTTTGTCTGTCTGTATATTATTATTATTATTATCATTATTATTATTATTATTATTATTATTATCAATAATAATAATAATAATAATTATTATTATTATTTTACATAGGAGTCACCACTTATCAAGGCCCAGAGGCCACTCGAGGATAAGGGTTAAAGAGTGTACAGTATCAGAATTATAGTAATCGTTTGTAGTGGAAATTTGGTAAATTTGTTAACTTAAGTGGAGCAGCTCATCAAGAACTTGTTTACATTGGACTTGAACACAGCCATATTGTAGTCAGCTGGAAAGCAGGCAAATGGAAGAGAGTTCCACTGGCGTGCAGTTCTAAGAAAAAAACTTTGTTTATGGTAACTACGTTTAGGTTTAGGCACAGATAAAGAGTAGGGGAAATTATTATTATTGTTATTATTATTGTTGTTGTTGCTGTTAATATTATTATTATTATTATTATTATTATTATTATTATTATTGTCATTCTTCTTATTATTATTATTATTGTTGTTATTATTATTATTATTGTTAATATTATTATTATTATTATTATTATTATTATTATTATTATTATTATTATTATTTATTTTAAGAAAAAATTTTTACAAGAGAGTCATCACTTATCAAGACCCGAACGCCACTTAAAGATAATGCTTAATGAGTGTATGGTGGTCACTAAGACGACAGCGTGAGTGGTGATCGTAAGTAGTAGAAATTGGTTAGAATAAGATTATTTAAGATAGCGTTTCAACAAAAAATTGTTTACATTGGGCTTTAACATGACCATGTTGTAGTCAGTGGGAAAGCAGGTCAGCTGAACAGAATTCCACAGACGAGCAGTTCTTGGAAAGAAGCTTTGATCATGGAATTTGCGTTTAGATTTAGCCACAGATAGAGTGTGAGTGAAATTGTTGATAGTCGTTGTAACCAGACGAGTGTTTTTGTGAAAGTTTGACAGGGGAAAGGGAAACCATAGACACTCATTATTCTACCGCTCCAGAAGGTATCTCACTCTCGATGCAATCCTCTATCTGGATGAGCCAAATATTTCCTAAAATGGGATACTGTTGACACATCTGGGCAAGAGCTGCTCAGAACATCCTATCGTGCTTGACAGAGTTCAAAACCAGCTTCGAAATCTAGTAGGTAATGCTCTTTTCTTCTCCCTGCAATCTCTTTCCCACAGAAGAGGCATTGCAAGTCTGTCTCTGCTCTATTGTTATTTTCATGGAAAGTGCTCACGTGAGCTTCAATGCACTTTCCTGTCAGGGCAGGAAAGGATACTTAGCAAAAGCCAACCCAATAAAATTTCATTTTCTGAAGTGATTTCATATCTGTAGGCATATATTCATCATCATTGACCTCCTGACTCAACAAACTCATGTAACCTCCAAACTCCTAATGCCATGCATTCTTTAACTTGATCTTTAATAATGGCTGTACTATTCAATATATTACAGTGTTAGCAATAGTAGTAACATCAGTACGACTACTAGAATTAGCAGTATAATTTGTTTATTTATGACAAACACAATTAAGTCTTCTTTGTTCCATTATAAATTTGGTGCAATTTTGATCAATAGTTTGTTTTTAGTATCATCAGTAGTAGTAGTAGTAGTAGTAGTAGTAGTAGTAGTAGCATTTTACTTTCTGTGAGACACATAACATCTCAAGAATGTTTTATGCCAAATTTGGTAGAATTCTGTCAAATAATTTTGGAGCCTATCAGATGTAAGTTAGGGATCACTCTCTTCTTGGCAGATTTTAAACAGTTTTAGTCTCATATGAGAGTACGGCCGGGATTTTGAAGCTTTGAGGAGTGTAGTCATGACTTAATCGTCATTACTCCTAGATCGATTCCAATTGGATTGTAGTTATTGTCAAGTCACGTCTATGAGTTGGATAGAATCTATTAATTATTTATACAAAATAAATAAATCTATTAACCATTCCTATACAAAACACACATTTACAGCATGAATAATGAATAAATGCTTGAAAATATGAAGAACTTTTAATCAGAATGATTGGAATCGGTACGAAATAATCTAAAAAAAAAATGTTGCTATGCCATAAAACAAAACAACCTTATTGGAATGCATCAATTGGTCAAGTTGTCGCGAGTTGATTAGAAAGCTAATGAATTATCTTGTTGTTGGTTTTGTTTCAGCCACCGCCTGGTGCGACACTTGAGGTTGTTTTGGACAGGAGTGGTTTATTTGGAGGCATCAAGTGGTTGCTGGCTTCAAGTATGGACATCCTCTTCTCGCATTGCTTGAGTACATAGCAAACAAGATTGGCACAGAACACTGACACTTGCATTCACACCCTAAAAGAGACATACACAAAAAGAGATACGGAGAAAGAGAGCGAGAGAGGGGTGGGCGATAGAATTTTACATACAGAAATTTACACTCATACGCAGTGAAAAACACAGGCACATACGCACATACACTCACCAAAACACTCTTATTAACGCAGAATAATGTCAATATGCTTCAACATATACACGAATCTGAACTAAAATATAAACGTTCGACTTGTAGTCATCCATAGACATACTGCTTCGCTGTATCATAGCTCTTCAGTGCAGCTAGACTAAAAGCCATCCTAAACCAAAGTTCGAAGCTACAATCATCAAGTTTATAGTCGGCAGTTCTACCTTCTGGCCCATGAGATCGGTGCCCACAAACGACCTCATCAGATGTTTATTTATTTAAACCTTTGGCCGCTGCTATTTACAGTGTTCAATGCAGTATATTGAGTTCTTAAAGGAAAGAATAATTTCTATAGGAAATCTTAGGTATGAGAACTCAACTCATACCAGAGCAAGAATAAAAGGTAAAAGAGAAGCAACCAAAAAAAATCAATTATCCATATTACGTTAATTAAATACTAGCAGGATCTATGGAAATTCCACAGCGGATTCTTTCATATGAATATATTCATGTTGGCATTCTGTGGATGTTCAGCGTAAATGGAGGCGATCTGATATTGTTGTAGCTCTTTTGTTAAAACTGCAAAAGTATTTATCCAAGCTAGCAGGAACGCCTGGCGTAGTCCAGTCATAAAAGATGCTTAAATATGATAATTTAATTTATGCAGATTTTTTTATATATTATTATGCAGTAAATTTTCTATCGATTCTTATATATTATAAAATTGTGATTTAAAAAATAATAAAAAATATATCCATATGATTTGGGTGCATTAGCTTGAATCGAAACAGAAATGAAAACTTATAAAGAAAAAAAAATTATATATATTGTGATGTTTTATCATAGAACGGAAGACAGAGAAAAACCTCTTTACTGGGCTTTACCGAACTAATTTCACAGCCAATAATAAACGTAAGAGCAAATAGTAAAGAGCAGGTAGCAGCAGTAAACGTAAGAGCTGTTAGTAACGAAATGTTGGAGAAGAAAAAAAACTCAGCTCTTTTAAGAAGGAAAAGGAACGTGTGCAAAATCACGAGCCATAGAAACTTTTACTTTAACGGAAAATATATATATATATATATATATATATATATATATATATATATGATGATTGCAACGTCTTGTCAGACGAGTGCCACTCCCTCAGACATTTAAAATCCATGAACCCAAATGCCTGAAGGAGTATCTATACAAAGATGATGTTACAGAGTGTTAGCTTTGTACGACAGCTAAGTCTCTCTCTCATATATCTCAAATATATATATATACATACATATATATATATATATATATATATATATATATATATACATACATATATATATATAACTTGAGTTCCTTTAGTTATAATCGAAATCAAAACTTATGAATAATTTTACCAAGAATGTTAAAATTATTTATAAAAAAAATAGATGACTTGAGTGCCATCAGCTATAATCGAAACCGAAACCAAAATCTATGAAGAAGTCTTGGTAAACTTATTGATTACAAGAAATGGGAGGTCATAACAATTAAACGACAGTCATTCAGAAAAAAAGATGCAAGTGTGACACAAAATAACACATGCTATCGTCTTAATATATAGATAGAAGATAACTGATTTTTTGGTTGTTTTTGTTTGTTTGTTTTTTAATCTTATACTAGCAGTAAGGCCCAACGTTGCCTGGGATTGAATGAGGATCAATTAATGTTCCATGCTATCATACTTTTATTGTCATTGAAATCGGTGAAATCGCCCATTTTTCAATCAAATCAATTGATTGCCTAATATTGTTGAGGAACCCACCGCAGTGTAATGGCAAGAAATTTCCCATGCTTCCTCACTGTAACTTAGTTCACAATACATTGTAGTCTACATTGCACCGTAGAGAACATATTGTTGATTTTATAGAATTAGTTTTATGCAATGACTTGAATTAAAGATTCAAATGCAAAATTCAAGTATCATGGTTCAAATGTGCTCTAAAAAACCTTCATTTCGAACGCTCTCCTGTCTTATCAAAGAACCAACTGTAAATTTTATGAAATTATTTTTATATAATGGCTTGAATAAAAGTTTCAAATGGAAAAGTCAAGTATCATGATTCAATTGTACTCTAAACAGAAAAATTCATTTCAAATATGCGCCTGTCTTATCAAAGAACCTACTGTTGATTTTATTCATTGGGCCTTTCTGCTTGTGCGGTGATAAAACTTCTCAAGTACACTTGCGATATTAAGCTGTATTAAAGTGTTTGCTTAGGGCAAGATCGGCTTTATTTCTTCCATCAGATTGTTGTGACTATCAGTTTTCGATACTTATCAGTAGGACTGTGACAACAGAATATTCTTTTCATTGTTTTCACTTGAGTATATATCTGTTAATATCTTTTTACTTTTTTATGTTTTTATATAGATTGATATGGTTCTCGGTTGATTAACTGTATCGGATATATACTTGAGAGTCAAAAGAATGAAAAGAATATGCTGTTGTCACAGCTCTACTTATCAGACACATTCCGATACAAAATCAACGTAAGAACACCCCCAGACATATCAAGTATCTTTGTATGAAATAAAAAAAAAAATCTGCCCAGCTATTTCCATAATGAACGAACACACACACACACACACACACACACACACACACACACGAAGTTCCTTTTATATATTAGTAAATATACTAGATTGTTTGTAACCAGGAAAAGTGAGTTTGAAAAGCCAGTTTAATATAAAAAATAAAATTATAAAATCCTCTTCTGGATTGCCTTAGACTTGAAAACGGCCATATTATAGGTAATTGGAAAGCAGCCTCATGGTATTGTGTTCTACAGGCATATAGTTCTAGAAAATGAACTTTGTTCATAGAATTTACATTTAGTTTTAGGCATAGATGAATAATAAAGGAAACACTTGTCATGAAAATAATGACAGAGTAGAGGTAGACCCGCTATACCTTTTCTGACAAAAAGAGTATGTATGATGAAGAATGCTTTGCCCACTAGATTTCAAAGCCAGTTTAAAACCATGTCAAGTCAGGAAAGAGTGTTCTTAGAAGCCCTTCTAATGGGGAGGGGAATGAGGTGTCGGGGGTCGTCTGCTTGGTCTATTCTCTACAACTAGTTGCAATCACCACAATACCGCATTCACTCTATGAACCTAAGCTATTTAAAATATTCCCAGATGAGATGAAAAGAAATTATTTACAATATTTACATTTCTAATATATATATAAACTAGCCTGGGTGCTCGGCGTTGCCCGGGTGTTTGGAGGTGTGTGTTGAGCAAAAAAAAAAAAGGTGGCAGTAGGCAGACAGGTTCGAACTCACGGCGCAAAGGTGGAAAAAGAAAGTGAAAGAAAATCTGACATCTTACCGCTACTCCATGACGCAACTGGAAGTTCAGAACATTAAAATTAGACAAAGTCAATCCAACCGATACGATGACTTGCAAAAATGGCTAAAAAAAAATCGAGCCCTCCTTGTAGAAAACTGCCCAGTTGAGGGTGAAGGAATTAATGTTGTTGGCCAATTTTTCAATATTTGTCGTCCGAGACATCAAGCTTCAAAATGATACCGATCTCGTGAAAATTCGTCGCCTCTGTCGAAAGTTTTAGGCAAACATACATACATACATTTAAACAGACATGTGAGATTTATATTATAGACTAGCAGGAGTACCCGGCGTTGCCCGGGTGTTTGGAGGTGTCTGTGTGTTGACTTATTTTCGTAGTAGGCATGTGCCATGCCGAGGCAGGGAACAAGTACTCAAGCCGGTTTTCATAGGAACGTACACAAACTAGCAGTGTGTATCCACCTATGACTAAACTCCGAGCAGGATAGCCTCCTCCTATCACATCTGATTTGGTTTTAAGTTGATGTTTAAAATACAAAATCAGATAGTAATGAAAAGGTGGCTCCCCACCTCGCCCTATCTCTATGCCAGCTACAACAACCAGCTGCAGAGTGGCTTCAGCTTCTCCAGTGAGAAGAGAAAAGATGAGAAAGCTCCCTTTCCTATCTGGAGAACTATGAGGTAGATTCTCATCATGCAGCCGATAAGATCACCCTCAGGCAAAGGAATGTCTCAAGCCGTTACAGAAGCTGGAGGTCTATGCGTGAAGTCCACACTACTCGTCTAGCTATGCCTAGGATCACTAGGAACACCATTCATTCCTCTCTAGGCCACAGTGGATCTGCGTTGTAGACAACAGCTGCTAAATCCCGGCACATCCCCTCACAGCTACTCGCCAACTGGTTAAGGGAGTTGTGCCCCTCTTCCTTCAATTTGATGTTTTCTATGGCTTTTTTAGCCACCTCTATCATGTTCCACATGGCCTTAGTGTGTCCCACTCTGGTGTGATTCAAAAAGGCCATGAGTAATGGAGTGTTTGGGAACTTCCTCGGATCCACAATCGAATGGTCGTCCACCACCTCCAGCTTCTGTAACGGTTGATGAGACATCCCTTTGCCTCAGAGTGATCTTATCGGTTGTGTGATGAGGATCTACCTCACAGGTCTCCAGATAGGAAGGGGAGCTTTCTCGTCTTTTCTCTCCTTGCTGGAGAAGCTGACACACTCTGTGGCTAGTTGTTGTAGCTGGTCTCTCTCTAGAAAGACAACGGGCTCCAGCTGGGGTCTGTATCAAATAGGGATGGGCACTTCGGTTCAGCAGAGGGGGTCTGTGTTGGGGTTTAAACAGTAGAGACAGTCTTTTCTAGTTGCATGGGAGATGAGGAATGGGACCGAACCTCCTTGGACTTTTTTGCTTTCTTTTGGTCTTGCTTCTGGCCCTGGCACTCTACCACTACTGTTGGAATCTGATGAAGAGACCGGATTCTTCCTTTTCAATGACGACTGTAGATCCCTCTTCTTCGTAGGTGAATGCGGCTCTTTGTTTTTGGTGGAGGAGCCATGTGACAACCCTGCAGAAGCCTTCTGACATTATGCCTTCAGGAGGCTGCTATTCAATTTGGAGGGGATCTTCACCGATTTTGCTGGTTTCTTGGCCACCGTGCTCCATTTCTGGCTTGGTGTTGTTGTTTCAGTGCCCCCTCTGACTGGCTTTTCAGGGGCTGCTGGTGTCACTCCGCTCTTGGTGGATACTTTTATGGACACTCCTTCACCACATGCCCCTGATATGGACACTAGGGTACTTCAATTAAAAGTCAAATATGAACAGGTAAAATTATAGAGGAATAAAGGGCAAACCAAATGAGGTATAGGTTGTTTCTTTTTAGCACCACTGTATGTACATTTTCCATCTGTTTTCCTCTGCTAGTCATGATTAAAGGTGACACTGATGTCTCCCTGAAAAATATTCCATAGAATTTATGTGGTTCAGTTATATACACTCCCTATCCCTTCACTGGGTTGGTTTTATGAGTACGTATAGTTACTTTTTTTGTTGTTGTTTTGTTTACTATTGAGATCATCAAGACCAAGAGCCACTCCAGGATAAAGGCAAACAGGAATGATTGCCAACCAAAATGAGGAATACTATGAGAGTATTAATATTGATTAATTATATGAACTGTCTGTATTTTTGGATTAATCAGATTACTGTTCTCATCTTGAGTGCGATTTTCACAACATTTCAGTCGATGTAACCTCTGACCTTCTTCTTGATGAACTCGGGAGTTTCTGTTGAACTCAGGAATTTAAACGGACTTTCAAATGGAATCCTTTATTTACTTCACGGGGGTAGCATGCTCTTGTTCCGTCAGCCATGACTAGATAGAGTTCCTAAGTAATTTGCAATTGCACTTTTTGCTCACCCACACTGAGAATTGAACCTTCAACCTTCAGGAGAATATCACTTTTTACAATTGATTTTTCCAAGTACTCTAACCACTACACCACAGGTCTTTGGGGAAAATTCCTGAGTTCGACAGAAACATTCCCGAGTTCCATAAGATACATCTGAAAAAGGTTGGAGGTTACACTGACCGAAACGTTATAAAAATCACACTGAAGATGAGAATAGTATTCTGATGAATCCAAATAATGCAAAATATTAATCCTCATCTAAAAAATTCAGAAAAAACGTATTATATGAACTGTGTTTGATTAACTATCGGGTGATCCATGACAAGAACTGAAATTAGATTTGAAGCCAAGTTTTAATCATACATGGACACATCGGTTCATGTTAAATCACCAAAGTTAAGCAACATTTAGCCTGGTCAGTATCAGATGGATAAAGATGCAAGAATATCAGGTGCTCTATGCAGGAGGACGCTGACATCTCTTTGCAAGAAGCGCAAAAATCTAACCGTCATCTCTCCCGATGGGGATATACAAGCAACTGGGGATCACTTATGAATTGGATATTCCCATGAAATTTTCCTACTTCTGAGGAAGCTAGTTCAACCCTTCTAGAGCGAGTGCTGTTTTGGTATGGGTACAGCTAAGTTGTAATCAGCAGGGAAGCAGTGCAGTGGTAATACATTCTACAAATGCGAAACCTTTACAAAGATGTTCTGTTCTTGGAAATCCCACCTTACAGTAGGAATATGAAGAAAGAAAGGGAAAACTTTGTGAATATCTTTCAAGGAAGAACCAAAAACTGAAGCTCAGTCGAGCACCTTTATGGAAATAGTGATAGAGTAGAGAAAGATGAAGGACATCTCTTCTGTGAGAAAGGAACTGCACGATAGAAAAAAGATCACCTCCACTAGTTTTTGAAGTCGATTTTATACTCTGTCAAGGCAAAAAGGAAGCACCTTCCCAGATGTGGCAGCAGTTGTATTTATTTGAGTCTGCACAAGGGCAAAGTTAAACACAAGGTCTCTTTTTTGCATGTTGAAAATCCAGTTCTACCAAAAGAGAGCACTCTGGATATTTGCACAAAATATAAAAATATATAATGAACAAATTTGGCACAAGGCCATTCAAGTGTGGGGATAATGGGTGTCATTGGTCATCCTTGGTCTCAAATATTAAAAATTGTCCATCCTACTTTTAACCAGTCTGTTAAATCCAAGGTAGCTGATCAGCGGCTTGGTTCCCACCAGTTTTGGCAAATAACAAATAGGATCCTGAACAGAAGTGTGCGTTCTATCCCAACCATTATCAATGGACCAGAGGTCATCTCGTCAGCGTCAGACAAGGCCAAACTATTTGCAAAGAACTTTGCAACTAATTCTACCCTATGCGATGAAGGCCATCAACTCCCCATATTTCCTCCTATAACACAGAACAAGCTAGGTAACATACAAATATCCGTGCATGAGGTCGCCAAGCTAATCAAGAACCTAGATTCCAGTAAAGCAACTGGCCCTGATGGCATCCCAATTATAGTGTTAAAAAAGCTTCAACCAGAACTTGCTCCCATACTTACGAAACTATTTAAGCGCTGCCTTAAGGGGAAGTGCTTTCCGACTCCCTGGAAGACCTCATCAGTTTGCCCTGTATTTAAGAATTCAGGTAATAAGTCATCTCCCTCTCAGTACAGACCAATAAGTCTCCTGTGTGTTATGAGTAAGTTGCTGGAATCCATATTAAATAGAGAAATAGTCAACCACCTCAGCAGGAATAACCTTCTTAGTGACACACAATATGGTTTCCGCTCTGCCATATCTACCGCAGTTGTGCTGACGGTTATATCCCACAGGATTAGTGAATCTCTTGACAAAGGCTTCCGTTCTAGGGCAATTGCTCTTGACATATCAAAGGCCTTCGACAAGGTATGGCATAAGGGTCTACTTCACAAGATTTCCAGCTACGGTATAACTGGAAATGTTTTCTCAATCATTAAATCATTTCTCTCCGATAGGCTCATAAGAGTAGTGGTAGATGGACAAAAATCAGAGGCCTGCAATATAAATGCTGGAGTCCCTCAGGGGTCAATCCTGGGCCCAACTGACCTCCCTAAACACATACTTAAATCATTCGTTGACATCTATGCTGATGACACAACCATCTACGGCAACACATCAAAGGCTGTAAATGACAAAGTTCTCTCTGATTCTCTCTCCTCTGATCTCGAGTGCGTGGTTCAGTGGGGGAAGATGTGGCTGGTTACCTTTAATGCATCCAAAACCAAACTCCTATCCTTATATCATCAACGCTCTGATCCCCATCTGGCATCAATTGTGATGGATGGCTCTCGTGTGGGTGAGGCCCCGTGTTTTGACAAGCTTCTGGGTTTGACCTTTACTCCTGATCTGAAATGGAACACGTACATCAAGTCTGTTGCCAAGGTCGCTGGAAAGATGGTGGGATCCTTCTACCGCTCCAGAAGATATCTCACTACTGATGCAATTCTCTATCTATATAAAAGCCAAGTACGTCCAAGGATGGAATACTGCTGCCATATCTGGGCAGGAGCTGCTAAAAACAGCCTATCCTGCCTTGATAGAGTACAAAATAGACTTCATGGCCTAGTGGGGGATGCCCTTTTCTCTACCCTGCAACCCCTCTCCCACAGAAGAGACGTTGCGAGCCTATCCTTGTTTTATCGTTATTTCCATGGCAGATGCTCGTCTGAACTCCAATCTCTGGTCCCCCCTCGCCAATCTTTCACGAAAAACACTCGTCTAGCTGAATCCACTGTGAAAAATTTCCCCCACTCTATATCTGTGCCAAAATCAAAACGCGGATTCCATGAACAAAGCTTCTTTCTTAGAACTGCACGCCTGTGGAACTCTGTTCCGTCTGCCTGCTTCCCACCGGACTACAACTTGGATGTCTTCAAGTCCAACGTTAACAAATTCCTAATGAACCGCCCCCTTAAGTAAACACTTCATCAAATCTCCACACTAACGTAATGTACTTGCAATAACCCTTATCCCTGAGTGGCTTCCGGGCCTTGATAAGTGGTGATCACTGTGTAAAAAAAAAAAAAAAAATCTAAAAATATTTCAGTCACCACAATACCACATTCACTCCAGGAGCTGTCCTACTTAAGATAAACCCAAATTCGAGAAAGTTTTATTCAGTTATTTATAGTCATTACATTTCATTGGCAAAACAACAAAAAACCCTTTCTAAATAATAGAACGCCCACTGTTTTTTGGTTTGCTGGTCAGTCTTTAAGTGGAAGTGGGATCTAAGTGTGGGTGAAAAAAAGGTGTGGGGAGGAGTGGGTAAAGTCCTTCCAGGGTAAGTGCACATTGTGGTTAAAGGCCAATGATAAAAAGAAATAAAAGTGGGAATTTTAGAGATTTTCTATTTCCAGAGAGTAGAGGGGGGGGGCTCATTCTCTCTACTAGCTAAGAGTCTAGAAGCTTAAAAACTTACCCAAGGGGCTGGGGTCTGACAGGACCTTTAACCATGTGGCTAATGCTTAGGCAGAGAACACTTTGATCCTAGCTTGAATGACCATATAATTTGTGATAGATTGTTTTTTTTTTTTTTCTTTTCTGATGATTCCATTGAGATTAAACTTGATTGTTTTCTGAGAGTTTTTCTAGCACAGATGCCTAGATAGATGATTTATTTCATTAGTGTTTTGTTTTAGTTTTGTTTAGAAGGGAATGTGGCTTAAGATTTCACAATCTCTTCATCATATAAAAGCCTAAAGAATGTAGCTATGGAATGTCAGAAATATCAGCCAAGTCAATTTGCTTCCGTTTTGTTTGTTTTAATTTCTACTTTATTTTCATTTAAGATGAGGACTTTATAGGTTCATAGGAATTTGGCAGGATAACCAGCGTTGTTACTTGGGTCAAACTGACCGATTATTTTCTAAAGTGGCATTCTTGCTTTCTTCATGCAGAAAAAAGCATCAGCAATGAAAACCAGCAGAATTCTCAAAAAAATAGAGTTTTGTTTTTTTAAATAATTATTTATAATCTATGTAAAGAGATTGTTCCTATTTGCCTCCCCATGAGGGCAGAGTTGGACACAAGGTCGGTTTTTTATGTGGAGAAAATCCAGCTCCCCAAAAAGGGGAACTCTGGAAGAAACAAAACTAAAGATTGTCTCAGTCATGAAGAATTTCTCCTTCACTGACCGAGGATAGAAAAGGTGAAGCGCAGCACCAGAGCAGATACTAGACTGTGATCTTGTCCCAAAGGCCGAGAAAAGGAAATGTTTATGCAAAGAGATTGTTATTAGAAATCTTAATATTTATATATATATATATATATATATATATTATGGCAATAGAGTTTAGTTTCCTAGAAGTACATCCAATGAAACAACATGTGTCTACCAAAAAGTGCTCAATGAGTGAACAGAGCAGGTATATTAAATTTATTTATACAAACATTGATGGCTACATATGTGCATACATGTTTCTGTAATCACCCGTGCCGGGGAGATTACGTCTTCAGGCCAAGAATTTCCCTCGAAAAGGAAATTCTTGGCTTGAAGACGTAATCTCCAAAGCACGGGTGATTACAGAAACATGTATGCACATA
Source organism: Euprymna scolopes (assembly GCF_053919585.1). Lineage (NCBI taxonomy): Eukaryota > Metazoa > Mollusca > Cephalopoda > Sepiida > Sepiolidae > Euprymna > Euprymna scolopes. The sequence goes on from NC_136494.1 coordinate 120,275,498, forward strand.
TGTAGCCATCAATGTTTGTATAAATAAATTTAATATATATATATTTTATGTATTCAACGTTTTATAAGATATATTTTATGTACTGATTTTCAGCATTTACTTTAAGTGCTCAGAAAAGAACTAGGTAGTAAGCTATATATATATATATATATATATGGCAATTAAGCTGCACAGAATTTTCCACATTTCATCCTTGTGAAGCATTAGCCTGATAAATACTCACGAAGATAAAACATGGAAAGTTCTTTGTAGTTTAATTGCTATACATATTTTCATAACTTACTACACATATAGGGTGGAATGATAAAATTGTCGCTCTAAAAAGACATGATTCCATTTCCGTTTGATGAAAACTGGTTTTCTTTTTGTGTTGCAGACCATCTACTAGTTGGCCAGTTGTGTATAAATCCCAAGAACAATAGGAGACTTCTATCATGTCTGAAAGTGACACAATGTTCAACAAGCGAGATCGGGGATGCGCTGCTGTATAATTCATGTTCTCTACCAAACTAAGTTATGAAAATAGGACCATTGCCAACACCTTCAAAATTCATCGCTGGATTGCCACAAATAACAGAGACACGCTCAGGGTGATGAAAACAAAGTTTCTGGCCACGGTTATGGTTTTTGGTGTGGTTTTTTAGTGAGAGCCACCTCACATCTTTGAAGTTGGCTTGAAAGTCAACACTAAAGTGTACCGGGATGTGCTGAAGAGTGTGATCATCCCCTGATGGTTATAGCAGCAGAACTCGGTGCTGGCCTACAAATGCAAAGAGGCCTAGACTTGGTTTCAGGAGTGCTACAGCTTTGTACCCTTCTCTAACTAGCCCCCCCCCCTCTCCCCCCAACCCAAACCTACTTCATTTGGTCATACGTCAAAGAATATCACCAACATGACTTCCCACAACACCAAAGCCAGCCTAATAACTGCCACCTACCGAGTATTTGCCAAACTCCTGCTGGCAGTTCTGGATCCGTATCGAGGCAGGATTGAGGTAAAAAGTGACTACATTGAATAGATGTCTACTCTGTAATCAAGTTACCCGAATTGATTTTTGCATTAAAAGTTTTAAAATGAAGCTGTAGTGTTGTTTTCTTTAGGGTGGCACTTTTATCGTTCAACCCTATATATCTACTACTAGCATGGATACCCGGTGTTGACCGGGTCGACATGAAGTTCTGTTTGGAACACACCTGCTATCCTAAGAATATCATTTTTATCATGGGCAATGCCGATATCTCCATAACAATTTTAAAAATAAAGGAACGGATAAAAATGTGTAAAAAAAAAAAAAAGAAGTATGTGGTACCCTCTCCACCAGATATTTCAACAGAAAGAATACAAAGAGAAGAAACTATTCTCCAGATATTGAGTACTTTTGTTGCCCGTGTGCTGGAAAGACCCCACCCAAAAATAAAATAATGAATATGTAAATAATAACTTTTGTTTCAATAAAAATAGCAGCGACTGCTCAAGTCAGCACAAAAAAATAAATAAAAATTAGCAAAGTAGGTAGGCTTGAACCTGAAATGCAAATGAAAGGAAAGCGTAATATACAAAGTACTTTATCCACTGGACCGATGACATACGATTTTGTGACCTTGAAAAATAACGTTTATAAATATTAATATGTGCGTGTTTTTTTTTTGTTTTCGTAAAGATAATTTTTTAACTGGCTTTCTTTTGTAAATAAAGAAAATTTTCGATTTGTTCTTTTTTTTGGAGGAGGGGAGGGGGCTTTTTAGTTTCTAAAAGTGTGGCTTAAGTTTCAATTGCCGGAAAAGTAAAAAAAACAAAAACAAATTAAATCTTTTCAGTTTATATGTAAATGTTTTTTTTGTTTGTTTGAATATTTTAAAAAGAAAAAAGGAAAACATTTTTCTGTCTACACAGAATTATTTTTTCATGCTGGAATCTTATTCGATGTTTTCAGGGAGAAATAACTCTAGACAGATTTGTAAAAAAGTCGATATTGGAAATAATAATTCCAAATAAATTACATTAAATATATTATCAATATGATTCTTATTTAAAGTTTATTAAATAACAATTTTCTCGCCAGAAACATTAACTAACATATTGCTATTTAGTAAAATCACTTTTCCTTAATGTAATATGCAAATTAGGTGACCTCTTAATGGTATATTTTGCAAGAATCATACCAAATATAGAGAAATAAATGGGAGAGTAAAGTAACGGATCTTTTGTATATATTAATCAAATTGTAAACAAACAAAGAGACAGGAATACGAATATGAATATATATATATATATATATATATATATATATCTACTATTATATAAAAGGAACTTTGTATGCCTGTCAGTTTGTTTTCCTATGGACTCGAAAACGGCTGGGTCGATTTTTATGAAATTTCACACAAATGTGTCTGGCAGTGTTCTTAGATAGGTTTTGTATCAGAATGTCTTCGATAAGTATCGATAATCAAAATAATCCCACGAAAGAAGGAGCATGTGATTTTGACCTTACATTGGTTGCATCACCTACCAGACATCAGTTTATCTATAACATTCATTACCATCGTTACCATTTCTGTTATAACTCCTCCATCTGGCAAAGATTAACTAATGTATCACATCCAATTCATCTTTCTTGAATGAGATGATTAAACTTGGTAAAAACATAATTTCAAAACATCTGCAGACGAGTTTATAAACTAATTCTCAACATTTCTGGACCTTTCTCACTCAGAAATCAGTATCCTTAGTGACTCATATGTCAGAGAGTTTGGTTTCTTCGGCCTTACATATTGTTTTTGAGCACATATTGCATTCATTTGTTGTGTTTTTTTTCATTCAGTCTAAAATTGAATGGTTTCTCAAAAAATTTGCAGTTTAAGCAATATTACCAACAAGTGTGATTGTTCACCGAGATATTTTTTTATTCTGATATGGCATAATCACATTGATGTACTGGTTCTTGTTAGATAACTAAAGTTAAGATACATTTAATCTGATCAGTACAAGATAGGTGGCCATGTTGGAATACCAGGTACAGTAAGACAACAATATCTGCCTGCAGAAAACAAATATGATCAAAATCATTTCCTCTGAACAGGATTTACATCGCATTACTTTCATGTTAATATATTGAATTAAAATTAAATTTTGAACACTGATTTTGTGTTAATATATTGAAATTAAATTTTGAACACTGATTTTGTGTCAATATATTGAAATTAAATTTTGAACACTGATTTTGTGTCAATATATTGAAATTAAATTTTGAACATTGATTGGAATAACAAAAAAACAACAAAACAATTTCAACAAAGCATTTTATTCAGAGCCCGTTTAACAAAAATCTTGAAACTCTGAAAACATTTATTTAGAATGGAACATTCTTTTGTCAGTTTTGCAAAATTCACAAAAATACTAAATATATCTTTATTGGATACAAATCTGAACAATGTCATCTGGAATCATTGCCGGAAGACCAGCAGGAATGGCATTTTCCCAAAGTTTTATTTTTTGCCCTGTGCAAAAGAAAAAAAAATATATACATACATTATTCAAATCAAATTCTTTTGTCAAAACTAACAAGGTGCAACAATCCATGTAAGAAGACAGAAGAATATTTGTCTAAGACAACTTGAAATCTGGATACAGTAGACATCATCACAACCTGCTCTGAAAGGTTGTTCGATGGGACAGAAAAATGGACAGAGAATTCTACCTTCTTCCTATCAAGACAAAAGTGACAACGGTATATTTCTTGCAGGGTTCAAACAAATTCAAGTGACGATCTGCTACATTAATGAAAATATAAGTGTCCATGAACTTTTTGCTATTGTGGAAACAGTGTGGAGAGCCATAGAAATAAGCAGTCATGGTTGACATGTGTCCAATGTAAGAAAATAGTGGCACGTAAACTTGGAACTCTTTAAAAACAAATTATACAAATTTAGTTGCTGTTGCGAGTCCGAGGTGGCAGAATAAAAGATATTTTGTTTGTGAAAAGTTTTTTTGGTTTTTCGATTCACATCTGATGTTATTGTTTGTCAGAGAAAAAAAAAAAAAAAAACAGTCTGCTGCTGCTGCTGCTGCTGAGGTGAAAAAAGTGAACGTCTTCATCATAAGGAAAAACGAACAAAAATAATCTAGCTAGGGTGTACGTTTTTTCAACTAGAAATAATTTATGTGACTGAAATAGGAATTAATTGCCTCAATACATCTTTCAGTCGTCTAAATTATAAATCATCTTTCATCTTTTAATAAAAACATTTCAGTTTCTTTAGAATATTTTGAAGAGTTTTACAGGGCATAATATGAGTCTAATTTCTCATTTGAAAATTCAAATATTCAAGATTAGCATTAGATTGCTTCAGTCATCATTAGACATCAATTAAGCAAGATTCTCTAAAGTTTATTTTCTTCTGAAGATCCCTTAAGCTTAAGCCTTAAATTTTTATATATTTTTAAAATCATGAAATAGATTTGGGTCAGAATTAAAATATTGATCCTAACAAGCTCTAGTAACATATATTCATAAATGAATATAAAACTCGTACAAAACAATATTTTTATCTCTTTTCTTCCTCGTAAATTACAACGTAAACAAGTTAAAATGGCAATCTGCTATATTAACGAAAATATGACATTTCTTTTACAGGGTGGAATGATAAAATTGTCGCCCAAGAAAGGTGACATGATTCCATTTCCGTTTGATGAAAACCAGTTTTGTATTTTTGTTGAAGACCATCTACTAGATGGCTAGTTCTGTACAAATCCCTAGAGCGATAGGAGCCTTCTATCATGTTTGAAAGTGACACAATGTTCAACAAGCGAATTCGGAGATGCATCACTGTATAACTCATGCACACTACTGATCCAAGTTATGAAAATAGAACCTCTGCCAGCACCCTCAAAATGCAAATGGTTCAACGTTTGAGGGGCACAGCTCAACAAAGTTTCCGGTTATGGTTATGGTCTTTGGTATGGTTTCAAGTGAGGGCCACATGATGCCACCTCACATCTTCGAAGTCGGCTTGAAAGTCAACACCAAAGTGTATCTGGATGTGCTGAAGAGTGATCATCTCCTGGTGCAATCAGGTGGCTTCTCGTAGACCCTGTATGTAACAATAGGACTCGGTGCTGGCCTACAAATCCTTGGCTTCAGAAGGAGTGCTATGACTTTGAACCCTTTTCTCACTGCCCCCCCCGTTCTCCCCTGACTTAAGCCCACTAGACTACTTCATTTGGTCAGATATTGAAAGTATCACCAATATGACCCCCTTTAAAATGTTTTTGACTTGTGATGGGGGTATGAGACGAATGGATTCGCCAATCATTTTTATAACCAACGGCTGTGCTAAACAACCAATGAAAACGTCGCAAAATTATTATAAAAATTGTCGAATTTTGGATTCAATCAGTTTGCCATTTGCTACGTCACGGACCGCATTTGATTCTTCACCGCCATCTTGGTTACTGATCTGAACTACGCCGCCATCTTGGTTACTGATCTGAACTACGCCGCCATCTTGGTTACTGATCTGAACTACGTCGCCATCTTTGTTCAACATAATATCTCAGAACTTAAGAGATTAACTACGCCACAGACCGCATTTGATTCTTGGTCGCCATCTTGGTTACTGATCTGAACTACGCCGCCATTTTTGTTCAACACAATGTCTCAAAACTTAACACCCTCACAACACTAAAACCAATCTCATCACCACTATCCGCTAAGTATTCACCAAGACCCTGCCCATGCTTGAAGAAAAGGCATATATATTCCCAGTTCAGGTCCTGTATTGAGGCTGTGATTGAGGCTAAAGGCGGCTACATTCAATAGATATCAGCTCAACTACATAATTAAGTTACCTGAATTGATGTTTTTTCAATAAAAGTTTTAAAATAAAGCTGTAGTATTGTTTTCTTTAGGGCAACAATTTCATTGTTCCACCCTGTACTTTTGCAACAGGCTGAAAAGGCCAATATTTTTTACTGCATCCATATCTTCTCTTCGACAGAAAAAAAAGAGGGTACCAACATAACCCATCTTTTTCCTTATAATGCTGCGATTATAGTGTAAGACCATGTATTACCCCATTTAACATTGCTGACCTCAATATTCTTAGCCTGGTCTCTTTTGGCCATGCCATCATCTCTCACATTGGCAGCTGTCGATTGAGGCGCACACAGGTTCACAAGTATATAAAAAAAATATAAAACCAAAGACCAAAGAAACACACAAACTTTGAAACGTGTGTGTGTGTGTGTGACACAGTTGTGGGAAACTACTCTCTAATCATCAAGTTCCACATTATTTACATCTGTCAAAGTTTTGTCCGTCATTTGGTTGATCAATTCATTTCTCTATCTCATCCAAGCCACAATCTGATTTCAACTAGCAAATGTCCTAAGACACTCTCCTTAACTGGACTGTCGAATGTCAAAGTTCTGCCATTTTTCCTTGCTGGTAGCCATTTTTTTTTTTTTTTTAATTTTGCATTGAGGACTAGCGGAACCAAACCTCATATGAACTGGGATAACACCTGTATGTTAATCCTGATTTTCCTTTCTAGATATTTTATCAGATTCTGGAGGATGAAATATCTAGCGAATTTTGCATACGATGTCTTGGAGATATAACTACAATTAACGAATGCATTATAAGTGAGTTCTTATCACAGAGTATATAATCTGGAAGTGCTAACCTAGATTTTTCTGTTGCCATCTTTCTGTGCTGTTAAGTATATCTCTTGTAGTCACCTGGTCTTCTCGACTGTTATCTGGACTAGTTCAAAAACGTTGGATTGAAAAAGAAAAAACCAAAAAAAATATATGCATATTGATGCATGGATACCAGTAAGATTAATGAAAATAACTTACCAACTTTAACCATTTTGGAATTCCTTTCTGTTGTGCCTGAGTTCCTGAGGATGATGATGATGTTGATGTTGATGCAGACGGCTGATGTGCTTTGGAGGATGAAGGCAGTAGAGTGGGTGGCTCAGTTTTCTCAGCAATCTTCTTAAGGCGGCTGAAAGAAAAAGAAAAAAAAAAGAAATATTAAAAGAAAAACTGAGTAAAAATAATTGAAATGTGTGTTAGTTATAGTTTATATACGATAGAATTTCTACTGCCGCTAACAGTTTTGTTTAGTTCTATAGGTAGATCAATGGACACTGGTTACTTTGGTTTTGATTTCAAATCTTACTAGTTTAAACCACACTGATGAGTTGTAGTGATGACAAAAAATGTATGTGGATAAATTATATATATATATACACACACACACACACACATACATACATACACTAGAATACCCGCCCCAGGATGGATAAAATTAATTTACTGAACAGAATAGCTTTACGCCACTTTTATGTCCCTTTAAAAAGATTAACATCAAGATATAATGATATTAAATCTTATGTCTAGAATTCATATTCAAATTTTTATTAAAATCCATTACATGATATTGGATCTTTCAAATGTCTAAAATTTAAGTCTTAAGCTTAAAGGGTCTTAATAAGAAATTGAAATTCATGGAATTTCGCTAATGGATGTCTAATGACTATGGATCAATTTTAATGAAAATCTGAAAGCATTTCCAAAAGGTTATTTAGTGTGATTTATAAAGAACCGGAATCAGTAATTGTATTGAAATGGGGAATTTAATATAAAATCAGCAATTGTATCAAAATTGGGAACAATATTGGAATTGTTCTATCACTTATATATATATAATATATATATTGTTTATGTGCTACACCAGACATTTTAATAAGTGAGCGTGTGTGTGTGTGTGTATGTCTGTGTACATTTCCCTATGCAATAACTTTGTCAATTTTTAGTCTACAGACTAGAAATTTGATATACAGGGTACTGAGATTTGGGAAAATCGATGTGATCGGTTTTCGGCCAGAAATTTGGCTGTTAAGGGGTCAAAGTTCAATGATTTGAACTTTGAGAACTCTACCAAACTCCTCCGGCAATTATGGGTTTACGCACTTGAAATTTTACATATAGGTTCCTTGGACATGGATCTAACTTAATAACTTGATTTGAGCCCAAAACAATAAATTTTAAGGAGTCATAATAGGGGTCAAAGTTAAAAAAAATTGACCACTGTGGTCTCTTCCAAATTACTCAGACAATTTCTGGTCTAAATATTTGAAATTTTACATAAAGGGTATTCAGCTTTTTCATCAGTTTGGGTCGAAAATTTTTAGTTACCAATATATAAATGTATGTATGTATGTATGTTTGCATATCTGCCTTAAACTTTCAATAGAGGCGACGGATTTTACCAAGATCAGTATCGATTTAAAGTTCGACCTTTCATACAACAAATATCGAAAAATTGGCTAAAAACATTAATATCTTCCCCTTCAACTAGGCACTTTTCTACAGGGGGGGTCACTTTTTTCGCCGATATTTTTTAAAGTTATCCTCTCCTTCAGATTGTCTAGCCTTAATTTAAAAAAAAATGTCGCTTCCGGTTTGGCGGTGGTCGTAACAGCATAAACGTTAGGTTTTACCCCATTCTTTTCCTCCTTTGCGGTACGGGTTCGAGCTTGCCTTCCTACTACCACTGTTTTTTTTTTTTTGCTTAATATATACACATCCAAACACCCGGACAATGCCGGGCGGAAATGCTAGTATATATATATATATATACATACATACATACATACACACATACATACATAGAGACTTTTATATACATGCATTCCAAAAAATTAAAGTTTAGAAAAAATAATATGTCCACGTTCTACACTATGTTGTTTAGAGTGTACATTCCGTAGTTCATAATCACTTGTTCTTTAGTTTGGGCCATCAACATTTTCTTTATAAACATATACACACCTATGAACATGTATACACATATAAACATATACATACGTGCGTGTATGTATCTCTACTATTTTTTTAAAAGGAATTTTGTATGTGTGTGAGTATGTGTGAGTATGTGTGAGTTTATTTCCTATGGACTTCGAAACAGCTGGGTTGATTTTTTTTTTCTTTTAATTTCACACGAAGGAACTTGATGTGTCTGAGAGTGTTCTTACATAGGTTTTAAATGCCTCCAATAATTGTCAAAAATCGATAACCGGAAAAATTTGATTATAAAGTCCAATTTTGACCAAAGTTAACACTTTTATACAACCTAATATCACAAGTGCATTTGAGAAATTTTATCACCACACAAGTAGAAAGGACCAGCCTATAAAATTAATAGTTTCTTTTATAACACAGAGGTGCGTCTGAAATGAATGTTTCTTTTTAGAGCACAATTGAATCATGATACTTGACTTTTGCACTTTAAACTTTAAAATGAAGCCATTTAGATAATTTTATAAAATAAACTGCAGATACTCTACAGTGCAATGTGACAACGTGTTGTGGACTAAATCACTGCAAGGAGACATCTGAAGCTTTCTCCCAGTGCATTGTGGAGTGGGGGGTCCCTAACTAGAGCAATTTCGATGACAATCAAAATATAGGAGGATGGAACATTTGTCCATTCTTATTCAATCCTGAACAATATCAGGTCTGCCTGCTAGTATATATATATATATTAGTGTTGAGATGATTAATCAGAATGAGAAAAATCAGAACTTTCGGAAGTGGAAAAAATTATGTCTTTTTTGTTCGATTTGTTTAAAACAAAATTTTCCACTACTGATAGTAATAAAACGATAAATATTTACGAATTTTTTAAGTAAAATCTAGAGATTACCACCCGCAAGTGTGTTTTTAATTTTGTAGAAAATATGTGTACATTTAGCATGTGCTTTTATGATAATCGGGGGGTGGGGACCACTATAGTTAAATATTTGGAGATTTATAAAGAATCGGAATCAGTAATTGTATCAGAATCAGAAAAAGTATTGGAATCGTCCCATCACATATATATATATATATTTTACATAGGAGTCACCACTTATCAAGGCCCAGAGGTCACTCGAGGATAAGGGTTAAAGAGTGTACAGTAGTCCATGGTTTCAATATCATAGGAATCATTAGTAGTGTAAATTTGGTAAATTGGATTACTTAAGGGGAACGGTTCATCAAGAATTTGTTTACGTTGGACTTGAAGATGACCATATTATAGTCAGCTGGAAAGCAGGCAAATGGAAGAGAGTTCCACAGGTGTGCAATTCCATGAAAGCTTTGTTCATGGAATCTACATTTAGGTTTAGACACGGATAAAGAGTGGGGGGAAATTATTGATAGTGTTTTCAGCTAGACGAGTATTTCTTATGAAAGTTTGGTGAGGGGGGACCATAGATTGAAGCTCAGACAAGCACTTGCCATGAAAAGAGACAGGCTTGCAACATTTCTTCTGTGAGAAATAGGTTGCAGGAAAGAAAAAAGGGCATCCCCTACTAGGCTACGAGTCTATTTTGAACTCTGTCAAGGCAGGATAAGTCTTTCTAGCAGCTGCTGCCTAGATGTGGCAACAATACTCCATCGTTGGACATACCTGGTAGGTAGAGAATTGCATCAGCAGTAGGATATCTACTGGATCGATAGAAGGATCCCATCATTTTTCCAGCGACCTTGGCAACGGATTTAATATTTTAGTGTTGGCACGATTAATCAGAATCAGAATCCAAAATTAGAAAAACCGGTGCCTATTTCCGATGCTAAAAACGATTTCTTTAATTATCTTTTGATTTTAATTGATTTTACTTAACACAAAATCTACCACTGCTGTTAGTAATAATAAAATAATAAATATTTATTGATTTTAAAATACCAGTAAAATTAACATCTATACATCATCCCCACAAGTGCGTGTTTATGTTTGAGAAAACATGCGCTCATTTAACATGTTTTTACAGAAATCAAGACAAAATAACTTCATAGTACAATATTTAGAGATTTATAGAGAATCAGAATCAGGAATTTAGAACAGAATCAGTAATCGTATCGGAATCGGGAAAAATATTGGAATCGTCCCATCACTAATACATATACACATACATAATTATTTTTTACTATAATAATTAAATACCTACAGACACTAGTGTTTCATCCTTTCGGGAATCTTCAGTGCAGGGTGTCACAATTAACACCAGTCTAACGAATCAAACCCCGCAACACAAGACATCTCTGGCTCGATTAGCGAAGATCGTACCAATCTGACTACCATTAACCATGTGAAATAACGTTGAAATTAAACATTTTAATTTTAAATGTTCATTTACGTCAGTCAGACAGTGATCTAATCGTTATACGATGATCTATGCATAAGAGCTAAATTGACCGACTTTAATTCAACTGAAAGTGCTCAACGATAAATGAAAGAAGCACCCTATATATATATATACATATATATATATAGGGTACTTGTTTAAAGGCAGCAGACTTTAAATTAAAAGAAATCACAGAAAAATATCTTTATTAAATTATGAAAGGTTTAATCGAAAGTTTTGCTAGAGTGTGTTAACAAGAAAATGGACATGTTTGTGCACACGGTATATTAATTGAATAAACAGAAATATATTTGGGCTAAATGAATTTAAACTTGGAGGAGGACGAATTGGTAAACAACTCTCAACAGAGAGATTTTATGTTAAAGTCCATACTACTATGAACTTTTCAAGGTCAAATCTCTGGCAGCAGAAATCAGCTGTCATCACTGACATGAGTAAAAAGGGAAGAACTGAAATGGGGGAATGAGGGTGGTCACTGAAGCAAGAGTTATCATCGCCTGAGATGCAAGTATCTTACACAGTTAAATGAAAAAAAAAAAAAAAAAGATAGAGTTCTTAAATACCTCTCTCTTTATATATATATATATATATATATATATATATAAGAAATCCTTGAAACAGTGTTTCACGGTAAATAATTGATGATCCCTGAAAATTTACGACTATTGTGAATTCGATAAAACAAATTGATTCAGCGATTGCAAGAAATTACATAACTTACTGACAAAATTTTCCAACAAAGGACCAAAACATTAAAAAACAAAATTTTTAATTTTTTTTCATATAGTTTTCAAGGTTAAAAAATTTCCAAGACACACACACACTATATATATATATATATATATATATATATATACATATATATATATATATATACACAGGCGAATTTTAATTCTCATTATTATTATTTTATTGTTTTTAAAAATATCCTTTTATTACTTTATCATTACTTCTTACTTTGCCCAAATTCATTATTTATTTATTTATATAACTATTTAATCGATTACTATTTAATATTTTCTATTTTAACTTGTAGTATTACTTACTGATTTTTTTTAATATTATTATCACAAATTATTCTTAGGTTTTATAGTTTTCTTTAAACTTTCTTTAACTTCTGCTTAATGTAAATGTTAAAAATTTTATTTAAATAGGCTACAGGATATTTCTTCTTGATATATTTCTATCAGAAAAAATATCTTCAATTTAGTTACTGAATTTATCCATTAATTCTTTAACTATTGGTTCTCATATTTTAAATTTTTCTAAAAAAATGATAAAAAAAAATAATTGTTAAAATCTCATTGTATCCTACATATACAATGTTAAAATCTCATTGTATTCTACATATACAATGTTAAAATCTCATTTTATCCTACATATACAATGTTAAAATCTCACTGTATTCTACATATACAATGTTAAAATCTCACTGTATTCTACATATACAATGTTAAAATCTCATTGTATTCTACATATACAATGTTAAAATCTCATTGTATTTTACATATACAATGTTAAAATCTCATTGTATTCTACATATACAATGTTAAAATCTCATTGTATTCTACATATACAATGTTAAAATCTCATTGTATTTTACATATACAATGTTAAAATCTCATTGTATTCTACATATACAATGTTAAAATCTCATTGTATTCTACATATACAATGTTAAAATCTCATTGTATTTTACATATACAATGTTAAAATTTCATTGTATCCTACATATACAATGTTAAAATCTCATTGTATTCTACATATACAATGTTAAAATCTCATTGTATTCTACATATACAATGTAAAAATCTCATTGTATTTTACATATACAATGTTAAAATTTCATTGTATCCTACATATACAATGTTAAAATCTCATTGTATTCTACATATACAATGTTAAAATTTCATTGTATTCTACATATACAATGTTAAAATCTCATTGTATTTTACATATACAATGTTAAAATTTCATTGTATCCTACATATACAATGTTAAAATCTCATTGTATTCTACATATACAATGTTAAAATCTCATTGTATTCTACATATACAATGTTAAAATCTCATTGTATTTTACATATACAATGTTAAAATCTCATTGTATCCTACATATACAATGTTAAAATCTCATTGTATTCTACATATACAATGTTAAAATCTCATTGTATTCTACATATACAATGTTAAAATCTCATTGTATTTTACATATACAATGTTAAAATTTCATTGTATCCTACATATACAATGTTAAAATCTCATTGTATTCTACATATACAATGTTAAAATCTCATTGTATTCTACATATACAATGTAAAAATCTCATTGTATTTTACATATACAATGTTAAAATCTCATTGTATCCTACATATACAATGTTAAAATCTCATTGTATTCTACATATACAATGTTAAAATCTCATTGTATTTTACATATACAATGTTAAAATCTCATTGTATTCTACATATACAATGTTAAAATCTCATTGTATTTTACATATACAATGTTAAAATTTCATTGTATCCTACATATACAATGTTAAAATCTCATTGTATTCTACATATACAATGTTAAAATCTCATTGTATTTTACATATACAATGTTAAAATCTCATTGTATTCTACATATACAATGTTAAAATCTCATTGTATTTTACATATACAATGTTAAAATCTCATTGTATTCTACATATACAATGTTAAAATCTCATTGTATTTTACATATACAATGTTAAAATCTCATTGTATTCTACATATACAATGTAAAAATCTCATTGTATTTTACATATACAATGTTAAAATCTCATTGTATTCTACATATACAATGTTAAAATCTCATTGTATTTTACATATACAATGTTAAAATCTCATTGTATTTTACATATACAATGTTAAAATCTCATTGTATTTTACATATACAATGTTAAAATCTCATTGTATTCTACATATACAATGTTAAAATCTCATTGTATTTTACATATACAATGTTAAAATTTCATTGTATCCTACATATACAATGTTAAAATCTCATTGTATTCTACATATACAATGTTAAAATCTCATTGTATTTTACATATACAATGTTAAAATCTCATTGTATTTTACATATACAATGTTAAAATCTCATTGTATCCTACATATACAATGTTAAAATCTCATTGTATTCTACATATACAATGTTAAAATCTCATTGTATTCTACATATACAATGTTAAAATCTCATTGTATTTTACATATACAATGTTAAAATCTCATTGTATTCTACATATACAATGTTAAAATTTCATTGTATCCTACATATACAATGTTAAAATCTCATTGTATTCTACATATACAATGTTAAAATCTCATTGTATTCTACATATACAATGTAAAAATCTCATTGTATTTTACATATACAATGTTAAAATCTCATTGTATTTTACATATACAATGTTAAAATCTCATTGTATTCTACATATACAATGTAAAAATCTCATTGTATTTTACATATACAATGTTAAAATCTCATTGTATCCTACATATACAATGTTAAAATCTCATTGTATTCTACATATACAATGTTAAAATCTCATTGTATTTTACATATACAATGTTAAAATTTCATTGTATCCTACATATACAATGTTAAAATCTCATTGTATTCTACATATACAATGTTAAAATCTCATTGTATTTTACATATACAATGTTAAAATCTCATTGTATTTTACATATACAATGTTAAAATCTCATTGTATCCTACATATACAATGTTAAAATCTCATTGTATTCTACATATACAATGTTAAAATCTCATTGTATTCTACATATACAATGTTAAAATCTCATTGTATTTTACATATACAATGTTAAAATCTCATTGTATTCTACATATACAATGTTAAAATTTCATTGTATCCTACATATACAATGTTAAAATCTCATTGTATTCTACATATACAATGTTAAAATCTCATTGTATTCTACATATACAATGTAAAAATCTCATTGTATTTTACATATACAATGTTAAAATCTCATTGTATTTTACATATACAATGTTAAAATCTCATTGTATTCTACATATACAATGTAAAAATCTCATTGTATTTTACATATACAATGTTAAAATCTCATTGTATTCTACATATACAATGTAAAAATCTCATTGTATTTTACATATACAATGTTAAAATCTCATTGTATTTTACATATACAATGTTAAAATCTCATTGTATTCTACATATACAATGTAAAAATCTCATTGTATTTTACATATACAATGTTAAAATCTCATTGTATTTTACATATACAATGTTAAAATCTCATTGTATTCTACATATACAATGTTAAAATCTCATTGTATTCTACATATACAATGTTAAAATCTCATTGTATTCTACATATACAATGTTAAAATCTCATTGTATTCTACATATAGAATAAATTCTTATAACATGAATAAAATTTATTTCCATTCTTGTATATCAAAGATATGTTTGATATATTTGCTTAGAAAAGTTTCTAGTGGAATTGTAATTCCATTGATTTATCTTTTGCTCCGTATTTGATGCATAACTGATGGTTTCACATTGATTGTGAGGCTATTATTTTTCAGTTTATTGTTAATCCCTTGTGATAATTAAACGATATCAGTAAAATCAATATCATCTCAGATACAACCGTACACAAAATTCGTGTTGATGTTGAATTCTTGGAGCATATATTAATGATTATTTCTTAACATTATTTTCCTCATATCTATCTAAAAAAATAAGGGCCGACTCATTCATACAAATATATATATGAATAACAAAAAAAGCTTATAGCTCTTTCAAAATGCTAAAGTAGGGTAATAAATAAATAACAGCGTAAAATATACGATAGAAATAGACATATATAACAATAATTTTGTTATAAATCTCTATTCAAAAATATCAGGGACTTTCATTTGTCTTAATTTGTCTGTTCCAATTCTGAAAAGTTGCTTTCCAGATTATATGTATATATTACCGTTTCATATGCATTTATTTTTGTTTTTAACACGTTAACAATTCAATCAACAATTCCCCCACTAACCAACGATCACGAGGTTGTCTCCTCAGCAACCGACAAGGCTAACATGCTTGCCAGTCGGTTAGCCTCAAATTCCACACTGGACCCTTCCAACTACCCCCTACCTGACTTTCCTATGCAGACAGACGCCACGCTAGACGATCTGAAAATCACCCTTGCTCAGGTGCATGCTATCATAAAAAACCTCGACACTTCAAAAGCATGTGGACCCGATCTCATCCCAGCTGTGCTATTAAAAAAGTGCTCAGCCGAAGTAGCTCCAGTTCTCTCCAAACTCTATAACAAATGCCTTAATGAAGCTTGCTTTCTGGGCTGTTGGAAAACTGCTTCTGTTGTACCAGTATTCAAGAATTCTGGTGAAAGGACTGACCCATCAAATTATCGCCCCATTAGCCTCCTCCCACTTTTTGCCAAAATATTTGAGACCTTAATTAACCATGCTTTAGTCCATCACCTTACAGATGCTAAACTTCTGACTGACAAACAATATGGATTGAGACAAGCCCGTTCCACAGCAGACATCCTAACTGTAATCTCTGAACATATATACCATTCACTGGACAAAGCAGGGGAGGGCAGAGCAGTAGCTCTAGATATATCTAAGGCTTTTGACAGGGTATGGCATGAGGGGCTCCTCAGGAAAATTAGATCATACGGTAGAATACTTAACATAACTAAATCCTTCTTAGATAAGAGAAAAATCCAGGTTGTCCTCGACGATCGTACATCTAAACAATATGATATAAATGCGGGGTTGCCCCAGGGTTCTATCCTTGGACCTCTATTGTTCCTGATATTCATAAATGACCTCCCCGACAAAATTGCCTCTGAGATGGGTATATATGCTGATGACACTACACTCTATGGCAGGCACGACAGGAAGACGAATGAACACATTTCTAAAGAAATGACAGAAACATTAGAGGAAGACCTCCAATCTGTGGTGGAATGGGGACAAAAGTGGTTGGTCGCGTTCAATGCCGCCAAGACTAAACTAGTTTCATTCAATAATTACAAGAAATCCTCTCTACCACCTATAGCAATGGCCAACGACTCTGAGAGTACATCTTTCAAACTGCTTGGCCTAACGTTCACAGGAAATATGAGTTGGAACAATTACATTGAAGGCATTGCCAGGGCCGCTGCAAGAACGGTGGGCTCTCTCTACCGTGCTAGACAACTACTTACACCTGAAAGTATCCTGTACCTCTATAAGGCCACCATTCGCCCATGTATGGAGTATTGCTGTCACATCTGGGCTGGTGCATCCGCTACTAGTCTCTCGCTCCTTGACAAGGTTCAAAAGAGAGTCGCAAACCTGATAGGCCCTGAACTGGCATCTAAGCTTCAGCCTCAGTCCCATCGACGAAATGTTGCATCCCTCTGCCTTTTCTACAAGTATTTTAGTGGTGAATGCTCTGACGAACTGCAATCACTTGTGCCCCCATGACGTGAGCACGCTCGACAAACCCGATAGGCTGCTAAATCCCACCCCCACACTGTAGAGATCCCTAGATGTAAAAGATCTTTTTACTCCAATAGTTTCTTCCCCAGAACCGCTAGACTCTGGAATTCCATTCCAAGTTCCTGCTTCCCCAACAGTACTGACGTGCAGAAGTTCAAGTGTAACGTGAAGCGACATCTTGCTGCCCAAATCCCTACATAGTACCCCAATAGTTTTTGCCCCTGATAGTAACCCCCTACACCAAAGTGGCAATTTGCCTTGTTTGGGGTGAAAATGTAATTAAAAAATGAATAAATAAATAAAAAATTTTTAAAAAACTTAATATTTGTAGTAATTTATGTTTCGTCCTCAAGGGAATTTTTCAGGCTAAATGCCTGATAAATTACTTCAGGAATGAAACAACTATTTCTATGTAACGCACTTGCCATAAATATATTTTTATACTACTATGGAGAAAAAGATGAAAAAAGAGGTGAAAGCAAGGGAAAAAGTTGGAGAGTAACAGAAAATATAGGGAGAGAGAGAAAATGGGGCTGGGGAGAAAATAGGGGGAGAAAGAAAATAGGAAGAAAGATGATGAAGTAGAGAGAAAGAGAGAGAAAATGGGGGACAGGGAGAGAGAAAATGGGAGGTAGAGAAAAACAAAAGTAAAAAGAAGGGGGAGATATAAAGGGAAGAGAGAAATTAAATAATAGATAAAGGCCACCCAAAATTAGAAAAAGTTTGATCAGTTTCTTGATAGTGAGGAACAAGAGGAAGATGAAGTTTGGATGTAGAAACTCACTAAAATAACCAACATTGGTACCAATAGTAGTTGTAGTCATTCAAGAAAGCAACAATAGTTCCAGAATACAATAATTTCAGTTATACAGAGTTTTCACACCAGGTGGCGCTAGACTTGATAGCATGATGCCATAGAATAAAGTAGACATTGTTTAAAACTGACACAAATTTCTCAACAGCAATTGAAATATCATTGAAATCAGGAGGTATAGTGGGTGTGGAATTTTGTAAATGTTACAGATAAATAAAATCATTTAAATCAAGAAAACAAATAATAAAGTTGTTTTAAATATAAACAATCTGGTTTTGCCTTTTTGTATTTTGTTTTGTATTTTTTTAAAACTAATCTGAATAAATACTTTTAAAGATTTTGCCATTTCTGAAACTCGCATTTCACAGGTGCGAATAAAAAATAGAATGTTTGCTAAAACAATCATCTTTCAGCAGCCAAAGCATCTGTCTACAACATTGGTTGAAATTATATCCCTTGTATTTTGTTATTTAGCTTTGGAAAAAATCTGTATAAATGCAGAGGTGTAATGGATCGACACTGACTTACACATCGATATACAAACTAAAAAAATGCTTAAATGCGTTTGTACGCATACCGTCTGTGCATACACTATCCTAAATAAAAACAAATTATATTTTGGACTAATCAGAAAAAAACTTTCTGAAATTATTTGAAAGGGACAAATTTTCTTTCAATAAACCAGTGGAACCCAGTTGATCCTGTGGATCAGTGGCTAATCTGCGGATCATCCCCACCGGGCACCTATCTCTGCAACATCTCTCTCTACTCACACGCATACAAACATTAACACACAGACATGCACACAACTCATTGACGTTATCGTCTATCAATCTTAAACCTTATTCATTGAAAATTCACAAACTTTATCACTGAACTATTTTCTAATATAATAAACAAATGAACGTTAACTCTTATAAACAACTTTCAATGAATTATAACTATGTTGACATCAACTGCATCGGCTTCATAAATGATCAACAGGCACCGGTGAATGTTGATCAATTCAATTTTTTCTGTATGGAGAAATTCAATGACGCATCTGTTTCTGACACATTCATGACAGAGGTTGCTTTCTTAGAGTCTACTCTAAGACTTGGTCTTAGACTCACACCATCAATATCTGCAACAGAGAGATGAAACTTTTAGGTCATGAACGCATTAGTTCAGTCATAATAAGAATGCAATTTGCAATTCCCTTTGATCCATTCAGGCAGAATGAAAAGAAATGGAAGCCATTACTTTTGGCACACCATTCGTATAGTTTTAACACTGAAAAAAAAAAAAAAAAAAAAAAAAAACAATACATATATATTGTATTAATAAAAGGTGAATTAGCATAGTTTGTTCCACCATTATATATCTTAATTTGCTTCAGTTTGTGTTGATCTATAACGTCTGCATTGTACTGCCTTTTATGAATTACTTTTATATAAACTATATAATGCTTTAAACAAACTACATTAACCTCTTATCAGCATGAGCATTTACAAATATTATAGTTATACCCATATAGATCTCTATTTATATATATATATATATATATATATATATATATATATATATATATATATAAAAAGCCCTGTGTGTGTGTGTGAAAGAAAGAGTTCCCTATGGCCTCCAAAACAGCTGGGACGATTGTTATAAAATTTCACACAAATGTGTTTGGAAGTGTTCTTAGAATTCCACCTATCGGTATCAAAAACCGATAATCATAAAAAATATGATTAAAGAAACAGCCCAATTTTGACAAAAATTAACAGCCTAACAAAACAAGTACATTTGAGAAGTTTTACCACCGCACAAGCAGAAGGGCCCTGTATATAAAATTAACAGTAGGTTCTTTTATAAGACAAGGGCACATTCGAAATGAATGTTTCTGTTTAACTACAATTAAACTATGATACTTCATTTTGACATTTTCAATTTCAATTCAAACCATTATCTAGATATTAATACAATAATGTGTTATTTATTTTCTGTGTCATGCTTACATCCGAGTCATTTAACTGCTATGGACTTTCATTTCTTACAATAAATAATTTTACCAAGAATTCTTCATAAGTTTTGGTTTCGGTTTCGATTATAGCTGATGGCACTCTAGTAATCTATTTTTTTTATAAATAATTTTATCAAGAATTCTTCATACGTTTTGGTTTCATGTTTTGATTTTAGCTGAAGGAATTCAAGTTTATATATATATATATATATATATATATACAGTTGTGCCCGATATTATTCATACCCCCCCTTGAAAATTGATTTTATTAGGTGTAACTTTGTTAGAATTTATTGTTTACGTCCATATTGATACATATTCTTAATAAACCTCTTCTGATCATTTTCGTCATTTTAAAATCTCGGGATACTTGTAATAAAAGAAATATACAGCTATTTATAAAATCTGCAATGTTCAAAAATAATCATACCCCCTTATTTTTTCAGTATTAATCGAGTTTCTGACTGTTTGTTTCCCGTTTGATTCTTATTTTGAATGCTTTTATACAACCTGTGATTAATTTCATTTCGTTTTTTGCATTTTTCAGAAATTAAAATGATATCAACTGAAAACCAATAAAAGAATAAAAATTATTAAAATGGGGAAGAAAAAAGAGCTTAGTAATGATCTTAGGACTAAAATTGCGAATTCACATAAGGATGGTTTAGGTTAAAAGTCAATTTCCAAGAAATTTGAGGTCCCTACAGCAACAGTACAGAGCATCATCAAAAAATTCCAGAGCCACCACACAACAAACAACTTGATTGGTAGAGGAAGGAAAAGGAAACTGTCTGCTAGAGCCACCAGGAATATTGTAAGAAGTGTTAATGCAAATCCAACCACCACTACTAAGGACATTTTAGAAAATCTGGAGTCTTCTGGCATAAAAATATCAAGGCAAACATTGCAAAGGACTCTGCATGAAAATGGTCTGAAAGGAAGAAGACCAAGAAGGACTCCATTGCACACCGGAAAACACCTTGCAGCACGTCTAAAGTTTACTAGGAACCATGTGAATTCTCCAGAGTTCGTTTTCTCAAGTATTTTGTGGACTCACGAAACAAAAATTGAATTGTTTGGCCATATGGATGCTTCTTACGTTTGGAGGAAGAAAGAAGAAGCTTACAACCCAAAGAACACCATACCCACGGTGAAACATGATGGTGGTAGCCTAATGTTTTGGGGCTCCTTTTCGGCTAGTGGTCCAGGTAGTTTGGCCAAGATAGATGGAACCATGAAGAAGGAGCAATATTTGGAGATACTCCAGAAAAACATTAGACAGGATGCGGAGAAGCTCCATTTAGGACCAAACTGGGTCCTTCAACAGGATAATCATCCAAAACATACTGCCAAAATAGTCAAGAAATGGTTTGAGGATAATCAAATTAATGTTTTGGAATGGCCTAGCCAGAGTCCCGACCTGAACCCTATCGAAAACCTCTGGCACATATTGAAAACTTAGGTTAAAAAGCGGAAACCTAGAAATTTGAGGGATTTGGAGAACTACTGCATTGAAGAATGGTCAAAAATCAGTGTTGATGCTTGTAAAAACCTTGTTGATAAATATCCAAAACGGTTACAGGCAGTTATTAAGAATAAAGGGCATGCTATTGACTATTAGTAAGAGAGGTATGAATAATTTTGAACTAGTGCCATTATTGTTTTTCTTTGTATAATGTTTCAAACTTGCATAATTTATTTATTTGTTCAGTTTAAATTAAATGCTTATGCTTGATTTATTGTTTGAAATCCCTTTAATATTGTCTACCTTCTGGTTTGAGCAATAATCTTATAGAAATCTCAAAGATCCGAGGGGTATGAATAATATCGGGCACAAGTGTATATATATATATATATATATATATAGATTTTGTTATTGTTGTTTTTTTTCAAGCGATAAAATAAAAAAAATAAATAAATATATATATATACACACACTTTTTTTTTTTCATCAGTTTGGGTTTCAATTAAAGCTGATGGACCGAAGTCATATAGATATATTTTTTATTTTTGAAATCACAACTTTATAATATATAAAAATCGATAGAACATTAACTCTATAATAATATATATGAAACCTGCAAAAATTGAAATATTATTTAAACATACTTTACGACCGGGCTACACCAGGCGTCCATGCTAGTTTAGATAAATACTTTTGCAGTTTTTACAAGAGAGCTACAATAATAGCAGAGCATTTCCATTTACATTAAACATCTACAAAATGCCAACATCAATATATTACATATGAATGTGTCCTGTGAAATTTCCACAGGTCCCCCTAGTATAAAAATAATTTTATAAAATCAACAGTAGGTTCTCTGCAGTGCAATGTAAACTACAATGTTTTGCGGAGTAAGTCACTGCAGGGAGGCATGTGAAGCTTTCTGTTAGTGCAGGCAATCAATTGATTTGATTGAAAAATGGACATTTCACCGATTTTGATGACAATAAAAGTATTGGAAGTGTGGAAGATTCGTTGATCCTCATTCGATACAGGGCAATGTCAGGTCTCCCTGCTAGTATCATAATAAATGTGGTCTTTGATAATAAATCATGTAATATGTAATGTCAGAAAGTAACATTACTTTTAGTTTACCCATATTATATGTAGAGTGCCTTTGTCTGGGTATGCAATTGAAAACAAAAACCTATAACAAGATCAAACAACTTTGGAGGAGACAAAATATTGAGAATCCAATGATGACATTAATTTTGTATTTTTTTTTTTTTTTTGACAATAATACAGCGGAGTCTGGGTTTTGGCTAAGCATCCATTTGTTATTATTTCAGTTGAAAATTATAGATATAAAAATAAAATAATAAAAATGCAAATATAAGGTTCAGGGTCGGGAGCAGAATTACACAAAGTATCCTCGTTCATCCTTGCAGATACATGCTGGTAAATCATATTTGTAAAGATAGTTCTTTTTTAGCATATATTAATTATTTTTGTCATGAAGATATTTTCAGTTTTTAGAATCATGGGTCTAAACTCTGAAGAGGGCAAACAAATTCCAACATTTATTACTTATGCTAGAAGAGTAAAAGGTATTTTTTCACTCATTCGGTTGTCTCATTACTTTGTTCCAATAAACTGATTTGTCGCATTACTTTGTTCCAATAAACTGATTTGTCTCATTACTTTGTTCCAATAAACTGATTTGTCTCATTACTTTGTTCCAATAAACTGATTTGTCTCATTACTTTGTTCCAATAAACTGATTTGTCTCATTACTTTGTTCCAATAAACTGATTTGTCTCATTACTTTGTTCCAATAAACTGATACTAGCATAGGATCAACAACAACAAAAAAACTCATCACCTTTTAGCAAAAATTCAGATAATGTTTTCAATGCAGGAATTTTTTATGATATTCACTTTTTTTTTTTTTCAAAATTAAGAAGAGCATTAATCAAAATCTATTTAATCACAGGTTCATTTAAGATACCAGTATTAGAGTTTATTAGGTTCCTGAAATTTTAGATGAGGATTGATAATTTTGATTATTAGGACTACTATTTTCATCTTGAGTATTAATTTGCACAATGTTTTGGCCGATGTAACTTTCAAATTTCTTTTGGTGTATTTTGTCTAACTCAAGAATCTGCATAGATAAGGTACTAGATAAAATTCAGTTCCAAATATCACTTTTCTGGGAGCTGAAAGTTCAATCATCGCTGTGGCGATACTAAAAATAAAGTCGCAAATTATTTAAGCATGTTACCTCAATGGATTAAATAAACGGTTCCATTCAAAATTCTATGCAGATTCCCTGAATCCCACAGAAAGATTCACAAATTTAACAAGATACACCGGAAGATGATCCAAAACTTTGTGCAAATAACATCAAAGATGAGAAAAATAGTCTGAATAATCAAAATAATACAAATTAAAGTTAATTATTGTCATCTTTACCTTTTTGAGTATTTCCCATTTGAATTATCTTTTCAATTCAAGTTAAAAAAAAAAACTATTTTCATAATAGTTCATTTTATTTTCATAAAATTAACTATTTTAAAAATAAAATGAATTATTTTAAAAATAAAATGAACTATTTTTAAAATAAAATGAACTATTATGAAAATATATTGAACTATTATGAAAATAAAATGATACATAAATTTTTTTTTCGAACATGAGTTTCTTCAGATACACAATTTATATTAAGAGTGAAGAGGTTGAGAAATGATCTAGACAAAAGTCTGAAAAAAAAAAGTGAAATAATGATATTCCCCTTTTCCCAAATTTTGACAAACGTTATTGGATAACATAATTTAAGAGAATTTGATTTTTTTGTATGAATAAAAACTCCTTATTCAAACTTTATGGACATTATTTAACAGTACCAAAGAATTTCGACAAAAAAAAAAAAAAAAAAAAAAAAAAAAAAAAAGATTATTTTTTTTTCACTAAACTAGTCATTCAAAAATACTATGATAAAAACGCAAACTGATAAAATAAAATGACAAAGATATGACGTATAATTATATTTAGGTAAAATAGTTCTTTGGGGGATGTAATTTACTTTAAAGGCCATGCAAAGGTTAAAAATGTTAAGAAACGTTGATTTAATCATGTTTAAAGTTACTTTGATCTTTTATTTTACTAAACTTTTTGCATGCAAAGGGAAATGGTTTCTTTGACCTTATATGACCTTCAAGGTTGATGTAGGTCAACTTTAGATGGCCTATGACAATGATAAATTCTATAGCAGACAAAGAAATATACACTCCATTTTAGTCACATGAATTTAATGTATGTCGACAATAAAATCCATTATTGAAACAATCATTGACTTTCATACATGCATATCATCAACATTTCAAAGTTTATATTTTGGAAAATAAAAATAAAACAAAAGCACACCATTATTATATATGTCAGACCAACATCATTTTTGACATTTAAATTGTAAACATGACCTTCATTTTTGAAAACTATAAAACGTTTAGATTATTTAAATTGAACAAATTGTGCAAAATTTTTTTAAAAAGTTTAAAAAAAAAAAAAAATATCTTAAAAAAAATCAAACAACAAAAATGAGTCATTTATCTATTTGGGGATTTTTTTTTTTTTCAATTATCTCACTTCTACTTTTAATAAGTTTTTTTTTTTTTTTCAAAACTCAGACTCACTTCATAGAAAACCCATAATCATGTTGACACACTGGTTCTCATCAGATCACCAAAGTTAAACAACGTTGAGCATGGTCATTACTAAAATGGGTGACCAATTTGGGAATTCCAGGTGCTTTATGTAAAAGGACATTGACACGTCCCTGCAAAAGTTGCAAAAACCAAATGTCGTCATCTCCCCTAACAGGGATATACATGCAATTGGGAACAGCTTGTGAATTTCATACTCCCATGGAACTTCCTCCTTAGGAAGAAGCTGATTAAACCCAAAGAGGGCTAGTGCCGTTTCACACACACATAAATAACACCTCCCTCCATACACCACACACTTTAAATAAAACATTTCCATCATAAGATTAAAAATTTAAGATGGTTAATTAATTAGCAAATTCTGTCTGCTACCTTAGAGATATGCTGAGTGCAGGTGGTAGATGTGAACTCACTACAGCCACAAGGGTGAAGGCAGTGTGAGCAAAATTTTGTGAGCTGTTGCATCTTAACATTGTCGACTGAGACCCCCCCCACACCACGAGGTAAGTTGCACAGCATTTGTGTCCGTTGCATTATGTTATATGGCATTGAATGTTGGCCTCCTACACAGTTGTCTCTCATCTGACTGCAGCGATAGATTTATCACCATCATATCATATGAATCCTAAGAGTTTGTTGTTGGCATTGGTTTCTCCGATATTTTTCTAGTCAGAATTTTTTCTAGAAAGACATCGGGTACTTACGGGAAGGACCATGAGAAGGTTGCCAATATCCTAAGTAAAAGTGAGTTTTTGTAAAATGAACTAGATTCGAACTTGGGAGACACAGGGTGACAGTCCGTGTCATTAACCACTAAACCATCATCACCTTCCCATGACAGATCCATGATTAGATGGATCTGCACTCCAAAATCTGGTCAATCCTACCTTAACAAGTTTCAAAATCAGCTCCAAAACTTAGGTGATGCCCTTTTCTCTTCCCTGCAACCTATTTCCCACAGAAATGACATCGCAAGCTTATCTCTGCTCTATCGCTATTTTCATGGCAAGTGCTCAATTGAAGTCCAATCTATGGTTCCCACTTTCCAAACATTTCCAACAACTCGACTAGCTACAACCACTATATATGATTTCCCCCACTCTCTATCTGTGCCTGGCGGGCAGTTCTGGGAAAGAAGCTTTGTTCATGGAATCTGCGTTTAGATTTAGGCACAGATAGAGTGTGTTGATAGTGGTTGTACCTATGAAAATAATGAAAATAGGTTTCTGTTCCTTCAATCTTCGACACAAGATCCAGGGGCAGATAAAGTAAATTCCATTTTCCAGCAATGAAGAATGGTCGAGCTTTATTACACCATCGTGTAAAATGCCAAAGATTTTTTTAAATTTTATCAGAGTCTAATGAAATGTATAGAAAAAAAGAAATTATGAGAAAGTACAGGTATAAGTCCATGTAAAACAGAAGTGAAGGCTCAACCACGACCACACAGTGCCCAGTCTGTTCAATCTTAATGTTGATTAAGGAATCAATTATGAACATTACTGCTAATAAAATGAACCGTTTGCTGAGAAAAAAAAAATGAATTATTATCTCTTGCAGAGAATCCAGGTTCGAACTGTGTCGTGTAAGTCCGTTCCTATTTCCACAAAAGACCTTTTTACTTTTGTAATCTACTGATGCAGCCCAGGATAAGAGCAGCCACCCTATTTACTTTTCTCCCTACAAGGACAGTAAAACACAAGGTTGGTTTTTAATGTGGAGGGAAAATCCAACTCACCCCAAAAAAAGGGCATTTCAGATTGGAACAAAAATTTAAATTGCCTCAGTCTAGAAGGATTCCTTCTTTACTCACAGAGGATAGAAAATATTAAGTGTAGTATCATAACAGATAATACACTTTGCTCTTGGTAGATGCTCAGCTGAGGTCCAATCCATTGTGCCTCCTCCCATGTAAAACGTTTGTAACAAATACTTGTCTGTAGTTGAATGAGGACAAAAATGGATGGTAACATTTAATGCTGCCAAGACTAAGTTTGTTTCCTTCAATAATTACAAGAAACCTTCTCAACCATTAATAGCTATGGCTAAAGATACATTACCTGAAAGTGCTTCTTTCAAACTCCTCAGCTTAACGTTCACAGGGAACACGAGTTGGAACAGATACATTGAGAGCAATGCCATGGCTGTTGTGAGGAAGGAAGGCTCTCTCTACTGTGCTAGAAAGTTACGTATGCTTAAAAGTATCCTGTACCTTCAAGGCCACAATTCGCCCATGTATGGAGTATTGTTGTCACATTTGGGCTGGTGCATCTGCTACTAGTCTCACTCCTGAACAGGATCCAAAAGAGAGTTGCCAACCTAATAGGTCCTGAACTATCAGCTAGACTTCAGCCTCTCTCCCATCGACAAAATGTTGCATCCCTCTGCCTGTTTTACAAGTATTTTAATGGTAGATGCCCCGACGAACTACAAGCCCTTGTACCCCCTTGTCATAAATATCCTGACAAACCCGACAAGCAGCAAAATCCCACCTCTATACAATAGAGATCCCCAGACGACAGATTGCTTTCTACGCCAATAGTTTCTTACCCAGAACTGTTAGACTTTGGAATTCTCTTCAGAGTTCCTGCTTTCTTGACTGTAGTTCAAGTGTAATGTAAACAGACATCTTGCTGCTCAACTTCCTTCATAGTATCCCTGCAATTATGTCCAAGAATGTAACCCCCTACATCAAAGTGGTACTGTACATTGTTTGGGGTGAAATTGCAATAAAAAAAACAACAAAAAAAACAACAATTTTCCTTATTTTCTTTCCATGTCTAAAACTAAACGTAAATTCCATGAACAGAGTTTCTTTTCTAAAACTGTCCGTCTGTGAACAAGATACAGTGGAGTTGCTTCCCGGCTGACTATAACTTGGTCATTTTCAAGTCCAATGTAAATAAATTTTTGTTGACCCGTCCTTTTAAATAATCAGGTTCTGTGAAAGTTCCACCATTACTGATCATCATTGAATTGTCTCACCAATTCACTAATACTTTTATTTTTTTTTTTTACTCACATTCACCTTCAACAAGGTACATCACCACTTGGATGTAAGGGGTTATTATTTGGAACCATGCCTAGGAAAAATTAACAAGAGGTTGGCTTATGTTACATTTAAACTTGTATATCAGTACAGTCAGGGAAGCAGGAAGGGAATTCCAAAGTCTACCTGTTCGAAGGAAAAAGCTGTTGCAATAGAAAGTCTTCTGGCATTTGGAGACTTCAACAGTGAAGGGGTGTAATTTTGCTGCTAAGCAGGTTTGTTGGGGATATGTACGTCGAAGGCACAAATGCAACGAGTTCATCAGAGCACATTCCATTAAAATACTTGTAAAAAAGGCACAGAGATGCAACATTGCAGGATGGGACAAGGGTTGGATTTTAGTTGACAAAGTGGGATATATTAGATTGAAGACTCTTTTTTGGACCCTATCCAAGAGGGAGAGATGTGCCAACAATACTCTGTGCATAGGTGAATGGTGGCTTTGTAGAGTTACAGGATACTCTAAGTTGTGAGTTGTCTTCTAGAACCCGTATTCTTGAGTGGCCTCTTAGCCCTGATAAGTGTTGATTTTCAAGTAAAAACAATTTTTTTTAAAGTAATACATGTGGCAAATATAATGCATGTGGCAAATATAATGCATGTGGCAAATATAATGCATGTGGCAAATATAATGCATGTGGCAAATATAATGCATGTGGCAAATATAATACATGTGGCAAATATAATGCATGTGGCAAATATAATGCATGTGGCAAATATAATGCATGTGTTAAATAAAATATATTCCATCACTCTGGATCTCACCACTGGATACAGTTTCATACACTACCCATGACAGAATAAATGATAGAATTTAAACATTAGATCAGATTCGGAGAGATACAACTACTCCAGGCCTCATCATCAGTTGCAGTTTTATTCCATAGGCATAATAGATTATATTTATGCCAGAGAACAATGATAACTTACCAATGACTCCACACTCTTATAAACTACTGAATTATAGCCTAAACATTGGATGTAATTTAATGTTATGCACAGAACAAGAAAATATTAAGAGAGGTATTTAAGAAGTAGAAAGATGAGTAAAGATGGATGACGATTAAATGAAGCAAGAGAAAATCAGCTGCAGTTCTTTTTTTTTTTTTCATATCAAAACAAAAATAGATTTTTTGTATAACAAACT
The DNA here is from genome assembly GCF_053919585.1 of Euprymna scolopes. Taxonomy (NCBI): domain Eukaryota; kingdom Metazoa; phylum Mollusca; class Cephalopoda; order Sepiida; family Sepiolidae; genus Euprymna; species Euprymna scolopes. The sequence goes on from NC_136494.1 coordinate 120,305,397, forward strand.
TATATCAGGTCTCTCTCTGTCTGTCTCTCTCTCTGTGATTCAGGAGAGATAGAAAGCAAAAAAGATAGATATAGAGAGAGGCTACCAATAGCAGGTCTTCCTGATAACACAACTGTGGGAGAAGAAAAAGAAATGTTTTCTAATTATGTTAGCTATCAAATATCTAGCAAAGCCAGCTTCTCAAGTAACAGCCAGTTTGTGGCTCCAATAACATTTCTTTTAACAACAAGGCATCTTCTCCTCTTCTACAGGAAGCAAAGGTTGTCCAACCAAAAATTCATGAGTATCATTACCAAATTGTCTGTAGTTTTCTATTTCCTTACAGAGTTACCTACCCCACCTTCTAACAGGATAACCCTCTTATTTTTAACAATCATTTTGGAATATACATTCCAAATTAATAACAGCTTTTTAACATTTTTTTATCCTTTCTAAAAATTTGAAAAAGTAAAAATATTTACATTGTACAAATGAAATAAGAACTTTTCCACACCAGTGTCTGCATATGTTTGCCTGTGTTAGCACTACCCGTTGATCATAAAGCCCTTTTGATAATCACAAATTTCAAGGTAGTTCTATTAAAATTTTCATATTTCAAAAACTAAACTACTTCAAGTTCTGAACACAGCACAATTTTGTTTGAAAAGAAATATTTCATGTGCATTCATGAATGATAATCTAATGATATATTTGAAAAGTTTTTAGCCAATTTTGCCACAAAACCCTTTTTTTTTAAAGATTTTTTTTACCACACGTTTATGACGAATCTCGTAATGAAATTTGAGAACCTATTTATTAAAAGAAACATTACTTTCAATCCTTTCTAGGGTATGGAATAAACTGGTATATTCTTTATTCTTTCTTTTTTTCGTTGTATTGTTCAGACGTTTACATCCAATTCACATTTCTCCTTCACTTTTCTTGCTGTAACTTTTTCTCCAGATGTCAAAAGCCGTGTCATAGTCCTCTTCATTCTCCTTTCAGTTCTCTTGCCAATTGATCTTTTCTGTCCTCTCTTCTTTTTTCACTCAGAGTTTGTCTTCAGCATGTATTCGACCATTGATTTCAACAGTTTCAAATCCATAGCGATCCTTCTGAAGCTGAGGCCATCTTATCACTTCTTCCGTGCCAAACAAACGACTTCTTTTGAATGCATTTTACCTAATTAAACTTAATTGTTTTGCCAGTAGAATAGGACAGATAATTGATTCTAATGATGACAGCTAAGTGTACAAGCAGCAAATTTGCATACAGCAACATATACATGCATATAGCTCTTAATAAAATAGGATTTTTTTGTCATGTCCAAAAAATAGTGTTGTGCAAGTTTTCGCAAAAATCACAAAAAACTTAAATTATCAAAGCCAAACTAAAAAAAAATGATTACACTAGTAGTGGATTTTCACTCCTCAACTACGTACTTACAATCTCAAAAGTTTTTGGCACAAGTAACCACCTTGAAATACTCTTTTTCAAAGTGTCCGAAAAATATTGTCAAGCCCCTGTATCAATATAATTTTTGCCTTTAGGCCAAGATCAAAGTGCAGTATCTGTTCTAATGCTACACTTCAATTTTTTGTTCTCAGTTAGTGGAGGAGAAATCCTTCTCGACTGAGACAATTTTAAATTTTTGTTCCTTTTCTCCACATTAAAAAACGACCCTGGTATCTAACTCTGCCCTCGTGGAGAGGCAAAGTAAATAGAAACATAACTTTTTATAAAAAATATTTTTGTATCACACGTAACAAATTATAAAGTTTGCTGGAATTTTTTTTTTTATACTAATGAGTCACCAGTTGGCAAGGCCAAATACTGATCAAGGATAAGGGTTAATGAAATTGCCAGTTGGATGATGAACAATATTACAAGAGGATTGGAAATAATGGGTGAAATGGACAGCATCTGATTAATTAAGAGGACAACGCATTTATTTGTTTATATTAGATTTGAAAGTGGCTCAAGTTGTAGTCTGCAGAGAAATAGTCCGACAATATTGTGCCCCGCAGATAAGAATTTCTTAAATAGAAACTTTGTCCATGGAAATTAAGTTTTGGTTTATATACACAAGGGTACAAAAAAAAGGTTCTTTGCAGTGGTGGTAGTTAGAAGAGTTCTTGTTGTGAATGGTTTTAATGGGAAGAGGGGTCAGAAATTGGAGCTCAGTCAAACATCTAACATGGAAATAATGTTGGAATATAAAAAGACAAGCAATGTTTCTTTTGTGAGAAGCATGGTTGTAGGAGGAAAAAAAAAGATCACCATCCCACTAGATTGCTAAGTCGATTTTGTATCAGATTTACTGATACTCAGAGACAGAATGCATGGTTTCAGTATCAGTGTACCATCATTTTAACATCCATTTTTCATGCTGTCATATGTTGGATTGATAAGAAAGAAATTCTGGTGCTTGTGCAGTTTATAAGCCATACATTTTTTTTTAAATAGGATTTTCAAGCTGAATTCATTTTTTACAGTATCTTTTATTTATTAAATTGTTAGGTGAAAGTACAGTATAGTAAAAAGCCTCTCACTTTTCTTCATGTTAAGGATGGTTTTCTAAATAATGTTATTATTTCAGCACAGTTCATAAGCTGTACAAGTACCAAATTCTTTGTTGCATTATTTTAACAATAAAAGTTTTTGTAAAGATATGATAAAAATAATAATTCAAGAACAGACACAACTGTGTGGGGAAAGTAATACACTGGGAACTGTGCAAACAACTGCACTTCAAACATGCAGACAAATGATTCAGACACAAACTGGAGGCAGCACTGGAAAATGAAAACCAAAAAAATCTTTTGGGATATGGAAATACAAACATAAACTTATCATAGCAAGGAGATCGGATGTCATAATAATTAACGGATTTAATAATTAAAGAAACTGCCAAATTGTAGATTTTGTTGGTTGGTTGGTTGGTTTTACGACATATCAATCGTAGTGGTCTTTTTTTTTTTTTTAAAACAATTTTGGTTATATAACTATGAGAGGTATACAATAAGTAATGCCCCTGACCCACTTCCAGTTGTCTGATCTACCTGACATTTTGCATGTGCAATGATTTATATGTCTACGGGTTATGTAGCAAATTACAGCTCTGAGCTAATTGTGATTTCTGTTTTACAGGTGTTTGAACCGAGTCAGGTGTGAAATGGAGCCTGTTGAATGTCGAGCAGTGATCCGGTTTTTGTATTTCAAAGGAAGCACACCACAGGAGACTTTTGATGAAATGAAAGAAACTTATGGTGATAATGTCCCATCATATGACCTTGTAAAACGTTGGCATCGTGAATTCAAATATGGCTGGAAGTCTGTGGAAATAGCTCCCAGACCTGGTCGCCCCCCCCCTCCTTCTGCCATTGATGAGGCATCTGTCTGTCAAGTTGAGGCTGCCATTTTGGAAGATCGGTGCATTACTATTCGCCAAATAGCCAAAGATGTCAAGAGTAGTACAGGGTCTGTGGAAACTATCATTCATGACCATTTGAATATACATAAGGTGTCTGCCAAATGGATTCCCAGGTTGCTCACACCATTCCAGAAGTGAGAACACATCGAATGCTCGTGGATGAAATTGGAGATATGCCAAGAAGATGAGTCAAAGTTTTTCAAAAGACTGATTACACAGGATGAAACCTGGGTGCATCACTATGATCCAGAGACCAAAGCCCAGTCAATGCAGTGGAAGCATTTGGACTCACTACCTCCAAAAAAGGCAAGGGTGCAGCCCTCTGCTGGCAAGGTCATGCTCACAGTCTTCTGGGACCAGGACGGAGTAGTGATGACAGATTTCCTGGCAAAGGGTACCACAATTACAGGAGCCTAGTATGCTTCACTTTTGAGGAAATTAAGGAAAGCTATCAAAATCAAGAGGCGGGGAAAGATCAGCGCTCCGGTCCACAACTCGCATGTCACCAGATCAGAAGCACGGGCGTGTGGTTATGATGAAATCCTACCCCATCCTCCCTACTCTCCTGACACTGCACCCTCTGACTTTCACCTCTTCCCAGCCATGAAGTTGTTTTTGAAAGGAAAGCGTTTCCCAGATGATGCAGCCTTGATTTCTGAAGTCACGTCGTGGTTGAAGGATCAACCTGGGGTGTTCTACAAAAACGGTCTCCAGAGCTGCATCAAAAGATGGGAGAAATGCATAACTCTGGGTGGTTCCTATGTAGAGAAAGACTAATAACTGTGCCAAGTTTCGTTGCTCTACTACTATGGGAAGTGGATCAGAGGCATTACTTATTGCACGCCCCTTGTATATACCTTATAAATTATTAGTTTTATGCATCCAGGTATGTGGTGTTCAGTGTCTATATTTATATACTTAAATAAGGTACTATTTTTTTTTTTTTTTAAATTTGTTGAGTAACTCTGCTATCTTCAGATAATTAAGGAGGGTAGTTGGGTCTACATGAGTGAATATATCCTTTAATTTTTTTTCATTATATACATTTTAGGCGGCTTATTTTCAGATCTTCACATCTTGTCAGCATACAATTAACTGTGTATGGCTCCTGGCAGGGTATGCAAAGTGGGGGGGGGGTTCCTCTTTTTTGAGTAGGTAGGAATACGTGATAGAAGGCTTGACCTATTTGGAGTTTTGTTATTATAATTTCCTTCTTGGTGGTCATTCTTTTGTTTGGTTTCTGTTTTCCTATCCCAGCAGACTACACGGTGAAAATTAGGGGGGCAGAAAAATGGAATCAATGAGAAACTTTCTGGAGAACTGAAAAAAATATGGAACATGAAGAAAATCAATAATTGCAGAAGAACTAGGAACAACCCCAAAGAATTTGGAAAAAAAGACTAGGAGAAATCGGAATCAAGGGAAAGATTGAGATTATACAACATACTGGAAAACTCTCTAATGTGGAAAGTAACCCACATGAACTACAAACACTAACTGGCCATAAGGAAACTACAACAGAAGTAAAACAAAAAGATAGAGAAACACCACATGGAATCAAGAAAACTGAAACAGCAAAATTGTAAGTTGACTACAACATCCCTCACCCCTAAGAAAAAAACAAAATGGTAGTGCCGGCATAGACTGGCGCCACACCAAATAGTTGTAAAGGGCCAAGGAGGATGGAAAGAGCAAAGAGAGAAACCACAAACCAGCCCTTCACTTGATCAATACAAAGAGGACTGGAACCTTGAGGATGCGTGTTGCCACCAAATTTCAGTGAAGACCAATACTGATTGGCTTGTGTGAGAACTCCTAGTGAGTACGAATAATTTTTTTAATAAAATAAATGATTAAAAAAAATTAAATATATATAATTTTTTTATTAAAAAAAAAAGTCAGTCTTGACTGATTCTATGCAAAACAGCTGTGAATAATGTATATTCTTTGGCATTTTGGCTACGAACAAAGTGTAGTAATTGTTCTGATACTCTACTTCGCCTTTTCTGTCCTCGATGAGTGAAGGAGAAATCCTTCCAGACTGATAATTTTTATTTTTATCCTGATCCTTTATTGGAGAGATCTATTTTCACCCACATTAAAAACTGACCTTGCGTAACTCTGTCCTTGTTAGGGACCAAACACAAACTGAAAAACAAATTACAAATTCATTGCAGAATTCAACTCGATCAATCAATCTCTAAAGATTTTTTTTCCGATAAAAACACTTGTTGAAAATCATGTTTAATGACGGTAAAATAATTTTCTTTTGGCAGCTGTCTAAAATTGTCTGCCAAAATCATTTTGCCTTCTCTCAAAGAATCTTTGCCAAGAAACACCACATTCTTTTTTTTTTTTTATTTTTTTTATTTAAAGCAGTATTTATAATCATTTTATTAGGTACATAAAAATATTTTCATCTTACAAAAATCTTTCATTCAAAGTTTAATTCCAGTACAAATCCAAAGTTTCCATAGTATCACTAAATCTACGTCCATCTTCTATCTATATATATAAAGGACAAAATGTGTGTGTGTGTGTGTGTGTGTGTTTGTTTGTATGTCTTGAAAAACTTTCCACAGAGCTGACGTAACCTGACCAAACCAGTATAGTTTTAAACCTTAAACCTTTGGACGACAAATATCGAAAAATTGGCCCAAAGCATTAATTCCTTCACCCTAAACTTGGCCGTTTTGTACATCAACTAAGACGTCAAGTTTTTTTTTTTTCTCTTTTGCGTTACAGGTTCGAGCCTGCCTGTCTATTACCACTTTCTTTTCTGCCTACTGTTGTTTTGATTCCCCCAGCCCCGTTACACACACCCAGGCACCCCCGCTACTTTTGTTTACCCCCACCCCCGGTGCTCCTTACTAAACTACCTAAACACCCAGGCAACGCCGGGAACACCCGCTAGTCTAATATAGAAAAGACAAAATGGTGTGCACATTTGTGTATGTCCACGAAAGGCTTTTTGCATTGGGGTTTTCACGTCAGTTAGATTCTGGGAGAAGTTTTCGCATATTTCCTAGATCATAATATCTCAGATTCGCAACCAGACACGGTTTCTTTCTTTTTTTTGGATTGAGTTTTAAAAAATTCCCGCCGTGCCGTCCTCTCGACTGTTTGTCTTTTTCGTATAAATAAAGCGAAACTAATCGAATGCAACCGCAAACTCCCAGCCTTCGTCCGGGTAGTATCTGTTCTGTAATTGGTCCTTGGTTAATGTATGGGAAACCCTTCATACTGAGACAGTTACTATTTATTTGAATATTGCCAGAGTGCTCCCTTTTTGGGCTTACCTGCTTTCCTCCCACATTAAAAACACCATTCATGGGAAGTTTAAAAGCAACAAAATTTCTGCAATCATCTTTTTCATTGACTACGTTTAATTTGAAAGCTTAACACTTCCAGTCGCGTCATGGCGTAGCTGTAAGACATCAGGTTTTCTTTCACTTTCTTTCCCGCCTTCGCGTCACGGGTTCGAGCCTGCCTGCCTACTACCACTTTTTTTTTTTTTTTACACCTACAAACACCCGGGCAACGCCAGGCACCCAGGCTAGTTTATCCATAAAACTCAATGTTTGTGTGTTCCACATAAAAAGAAAGTTTGGAGAATCTGTATAAAAACGAAAAGTTTTTTCTTATGTAAAATTTACTGGAGAAGACAATGAGAGAATCTTCAAGTTCAATCCTAAGTGTGCTATGAAGACATAACCCAAACTTCAAATATATACTATTTTTAGGAAATTTAAATTAAATGTATAAAATTTCCTTAAGAAAACAATGGAAATTGTCCTGAATTTCTACAGTATCATCTATGTGCCGACTATGTAGATGCTTCTACCTTTAAGTAACACGTTAAACAGAAGCCCCTGAAAACTTCAAATTTTATTGAAATTTAAACAATATGTATAAAACATTAATTCAGACACACTGAAGAGCTAATTATTGATGTCATTATTCCAAATGATTGTGGTCTTAATAGAGCTGAACGGGAAAAGATAGCAAAATATCACAACCTTAAGAGTGATTTTAAGACGACATAAGCTCTGAAAGAAATTATACCTGTTGTGATAGAAGCAACTGGCTTAATGAAAAAGATCTTAAGAAATAATAAACAATCCTCGAAAGAGCAAGCTGTAATGAAATACAGATAGTAATCATAAAAGGAATAATGTCTATCCTTAAAAAATCCTCAGATATAAATTTGCTGCTTGGTAAGATAGAATCGATAGATCGATTTTTTATTTTTAAATATCTGGTTTTAAGCAAAAACAACAGAACTTACTTAATTGTCATGTCGAAAATAGTTATAAATCCAAAAATGATGAAAATTGATAGAGTAGAAAATTATTTATAGTTAAAAGTAATTTTTATGGAAATTGGGAGAAATAGCATTTTCCTTAGATGTGAACATCATGAAAATTGCAAATACAGGGGAATACTTATATCTCTCTTTTCGCCTCTTTAATGGCTGATGCACTGTTTTATACCATAGCGATAGACATTATTTTACTAAAAACACAATAGCAGTTGTTCAAATTTAATTTTCGTAATATTTAGATATATTACTATTTTCGACATGATTAAGTAATTAAGTACTGTTGTTTTGGTTTAAAACCACATATTTAAAAAGAAAAAAAAAAAATCAATCTGTCGACTATCTTAACAAGCACCATAAAGTTAAATCGTAATGAAATCAAGTATTAATGCTAGGAGGGAGTTAGCTCCCTTGATCTCTTAAAACAAACCAAAGTAAAATAATAATAAAAAAAAGAGCCATATGGTGAAACAGATGTCTGTGGAATATGTATGCGTAGGAGCTACTACTTCAAACAAGTTTGATTAAAAAAGAAAATAGACAATATTTGCTGAATGATCATTTTATTGAATTTTTCATCTGAGCATTAATATGTTAACGTGTGCAACAGTTGGTTCATTTTACAATTCCAGAAAGCACCTGACACCCAACCTGATTCTCCACCTGTGTAAAAATCAGATACTTCCTAAGATGGATTATCACTGTCACATCTAGGGAGGTGCTACTTAGAGCACTCTTTCTTACCTTAGCAGAGTACAAAACCAACTTTGCAATCTAGTGGGAGATGATATCTTCACTTCCTTACGGCTTCTTTCTCACAGAAGAAACATTCTTAGTTTTTCTATACTTTATCATTATTTTATGTCAAGTACTTGACTGAGCCACTCAAAAACTTATGCTCAATTTATGCAAGATGGCCCAAAAGCAGTCTGAAGCATTCTATACGTTTCTGTGCCATTTTTCCCAAGTTTAAAGCAGAATTTTATTGCATATCAATCTTCTAAAGTCCTTACACCCAGATTGCATTGATGAAATTCACCATGATAGTCGGGCTTTAGTAGGACGTATTCCAATTCCTGCTGTAGCTGTTCATTTGACCCTGAAAGCATAAAAATTGGTCAGACATCTTATAAGATGTATAGCAATAACATACTGATTTTTCAAGGGTCTACAACAATATTAAATGCTTGTTCAAAAAAGTCTGCAAACTTATTGGCGGCACCTTATATATAAGAATTGGATCAGAATTGTATTGTTTCTTCTGTAAACAGCATTGCTTTTCTTCTTGCATGCTTTTCTTCGTGCATGCTTTTCTTTGTGCGTGCTTAAGAAAAGATAACTATGTTAGATATTAAAAAGCTGCTTCTCTAAAATGTTGGATCATCACATGTATTGAAGAAAAACCGATGTTTTGGTGAAAATGTTAAATGGGAAGTCTAAAGATTCCTTTAGCAGAGTTTCCCAATGAGGTCTATACTACTCACCTGGGAAGTGGGGGAGTTATGAGACTTCAGGTGGCCTGTGGCCAAATTTATCGCATAGGAAGTCCCTGAGATCCTTTAGGGGGTGGGGAGGGGACAGTGAAAAACAGAGCTTCTAGTAAGATTACGAGGTGTTTCTGAACTTGTTTCTGATCATCAACCACAATCTGCACATTGATCGATGATTCCTGTGATTATTATTCTGATTTTTATCTTATTGATTATTGTATTAGCAATGCTATGATATATTTATTGATCTACTTGATTTATAATTATTACTCGTCAACAGAGCAGAATTTTGTTAAATAAACAATTATGAACATTCAATTATTTATTTTCATTTTAATTATGTACTACCACTACAACTAACATTATTATCTAAGGATGCATGGAGGGAAGGGTAGTACTACTAGTAGGTATCTGAGTGTTCTGGGGCGGGGGGAGGCGTTTGCCGAAAAAGGTTTGGAAATCCTGGTTTATAATAAGACTTTTTAATTACTAATGCTCTGATTGTGTAGCTATGAAGAAAAGCTGTTATTTTTTTTAATTAAAACTAATTTTGCTTGATGAGACTATTTTTGTTGAAAACTAACACACACACACACACACACACACACACACACACTAGCAGGAATAACCATCCCCAGAAGTTTTGATAATATTTAGACATTTTCAGACACTTAATTAGTTTAAGCCAATAAGACTCAAAAACTATGCAAGCCAGCCAAGTCAAAGATGACATCTTTGCATCCAGAGTTTATTTTGAAGAACTTCCATTCTGTGGAATGCCTTACATTGGACTACTTCCCTGCAAACAGCATAGTCATGTTCAAATCCAATCTCAACAAATAATTGCTGAGCCATTCTCTCACGTAATTGAATTTTGTACATTCTGTTTGTTTTCAATGCTTACATAATATTCTTTATCATCCAAAAATTTCAGTAATCATTTATTCTTGAGTGACTTTTGGCCTTTATAAATAGTGACTCATTACTATAAAATGTATAAAAATTAGATCAGAATTGTATTCTATTTTCCTGTATACATTGTTGTTTTTCTTTGTGCATGTTTTTTTGAAAGGAAAGATAACTGTGTCAGATATTTTAAAGCTCTCTAAAATGTTGGAACATAAAGATTATTCGTTATGTGTAGCAAATCAAACCATCTTTGCACCCATCTTTCTGTCTACCTCTTTTTCATTTAAGCTTTGTTGAACACTGGAGTGCCAGAGAAACTAGTTTCTTCTACATATTATGTTTTTATGCCCTTCTCAGATTTAACCATAGGTCAGTCATGTTCAAAGATTGTATTTCCACTCCACCCCTTCGTTCTAACCTGAATTGCAAAGACAGAAATGCACGGAACAATCATACAGGGGAAAAAATGGCATAAATCTTTAATTTCCTTTTTTAGATTTTCGTCTCCTTCAAGACAAAAGCAACTTTGTCTTCTATCGTAAAGATGAACTGGCACTCCTTCATTTTTCTTATCTGTTTCATTCAATGAACCCATTCTTAAGAAAAAAAGGGTTCGTCTCAATAAGTTGCTTATGTAAACGTGACTTTTGTATACGTCAACACACGACTTTTGATAGGTCCATGTTGTTTGAGGCTACAATTGAATATTTACAAACTTTCTTTATCTGATATGGAAAATCTGATGATATTATTTTGCTTGCTTGTTACCGTACACACTACTCATGTATATATGAATATATTAGATGGTGGGGGGAAGGGTGAATAACGTAAATGAACAGCAACTGATAAGAGTAGTAGGAGGTGAATAATGTAAATAATTGATAAAGAGAAGGTAAGAGAGAGAGGGAGGGAAATAGAGAGATAGAGGGATAGCGAGAAAGAGAGAGTAGGAAAAGAGAGAGAGGGGGTGAGAGAAAGGGGGAAAGTGAAAAAGAGGAGGGGGAAGTGAAAAAAAGGGGGTGAAAGAGGGGGGATGAAAGCAAGGGGGGAAAAGAGAGGCGGAAGGAGAAAGAGAGGGGGAAAGAGAAAGAGAGGTTTGTTTGTTTGTTTAACAACCTATTAACTTTTCTATGGTCATTTAAGATCTTATAGATTTTGTGGAAATTTTGGCATGTTATTGTGTGTACTAAGTTTGGGAGGTTAGTTTAAATTGTTGAAAAGGTTTATCTCTTTCAGAAAGTTTGTTATTTTGGTTAGTTCTATTTTATTGAAGAGATACTCAATGTTGAACTTATGAAAGTATTTATTTTGATATGGAATAAAGTCAACACACTCCAGTAATATATGTTTGACAGTGAGTTTATACTGATATGTTGTGCATAATGGGGGGTTTAGCACCTTCTGTAGGTACAAGCGTGCTATGCAATCAGTTTAATATAACCTTTTTTTTTTTTTTATCTGTTAGAGTTGTTTTTTATGTGCCATTCTCCAATGATTGCTTTAATATTTTGTAGTTTACACATTGATTCCATTCTTCTTGTCATTTGTTCGTGATCATTTTATTAATTTGGGGTTCGTAGTTTGTGTATGTTATTTTGCTGTTAGAGATTTTTCCCTTTGCGGCTCTTTTCGCTTCTTTATTAGCTCTGTCATTTCCATTAAATCCAATATGACTCAGTGTCCAACATAGGATTATTTCTTTATTGTGAGCTGATGTAGTTTGTTCAGTACTTGAATGGTTAGGGGTTCTATTATTGTTTTGGGTTTTTTTAGTGCTTTTGAGGCAACTAGAGAATCTGTGAATAAGATAATTTTTTTTTGTTTACTTTTAGTGATTAGGTCAAGAGTTAAATCAATAGCAATAATTTCAGCACTTTATATTGATGATGCTTTTATTAGTCTTTTGATTAGTTTTCCTCCACAAGATATCGTAGCACTCTCTACTTGACTCTTGAAGCCATCAGTGTTTCTAGGGAGGTGATTAGGGTGATTGATTGTTATGCTTTGGAATTCTAAGTAAGTCTGACGACCTAGTCCACAAATTCCAAAATTTCATCATAACAAGTTTCAAGAAAAAATACACGATTAAACCCGGTTCTCCAACTTCCAACGTAGACCCCTACTACCATGTCTCCTTCTCCAACATCAGGGGTCTACGTTCTAACCTTCCAGAGGTTGAAACCCAATTACAGGAGACTAAACCAGACCTTTTATTTTTAAGTGAAACTGGCATTGGACAGGCTATCTCCCTAGAAGAGTTCGCAATTAAAGGATACTATAACTTAACTTCTAAATCTGACCTCCAAGATCGCCATGGGCATGGAATATGTGCCTATATTAAAGATAGCTTTCCATGTGGTAGGGACATCTCCAGGGAAGATCCTAACTTACCCTATATGTGCTTCCGGGTTGCTTTAGCTCACACTACGGCATTTATATTTACTCTCTATCGCCCCCATAACAGCGGAGTTACTATCTTTCAAAGCATATCTGAGAAAATTGACCAAGTCCTATCTGCTTATCCTTCAGCTAACATTCACGTATGTGGTGACTTCAATGTTCACAACGTCGAATGGTTGACCCACTCAAACAAGACCAATAATGAGGGGAGGTTCTGTCATGATTTCTCCATTGCCTATGACCTCACTCAGATTGTTCAGGAACCCACCAGTGTGCCCGACAATGACGGCCAGTATGCGAGCCTACTCGACCTTTTTCTCACAACTTGCCCTGAACTATGTTCAGTTTCTGTTCTGTCGCCTCTTGGATCTTCCGACCACTCTGTTGTATCAATTAAGATAAAAATGAAATGTAATAAGTCCCCAGACGTACCTCTCCATCGTACAGTATATCGATACACTAAAGCTGACTGGGATAGCTTCCGTACATTTATATCTGATCTACCTCTGCATTCCATGTTTAAAAAGGATGTGTCTTCTATAGTATTAGACCTGATGGAATGGTTAATTGTAGGTATTGACCGTTTTATACCCTATAAAAAGTTTCAGCAAAAACCTAACAGCCAACCATGGTTCTCTCCAGAATGTGCTGCTGCCATTGCGCACAGAAATCACTTTTTCCACTGTTTCCAACGTAATAGATGTATGGAAACTAAAGCCGCTTTCAGGACTGCCAGCAACCATTGTAAGAAAGTAATAAAGAATGCAAGAGAGTTGTATGCTCAATCTGTTAAGTCCAAAGTAGCTGAGCAGCGGCTTGATTCCCACCAGTTTTGGCAAATAGCAAACAGAATCCTGAACAGAAGCGTGTGCTCCGTCCCAACTATTATCAATGGACCTGAGGTAATCTCGTCAGCATCAGACAAAGCCAAACTCTTTGTCAAGAACTTTGCAGCTAATACTACCCTTTGCGATCAAGGCCGCCAACCCCCAATATTTCCTCCTGTATCAGAAAACACGATACGTGATGTTGCCAAGCTAATCAAAAACCTTGATTCCAGTAAAGTAACTGGCCCTGACGGTATTCCAATTATAGTACTCAAAAACTTCAACCTGAACTAGCGCCCATACTTACAAAACTGTTTAAACGTTGTTTTAAGGAGAATTGCTTCCCATCTCCCTGGAAAATTTCATCAGTATGCCCTGTATTTAAGAATTCAGGTGATCGCTCATCCCCCTCTCAGTACAGGCCAATAAGTCTCCTGTGCGTCATGAGTAAGTTGCTGGAATCTGTGTTAAATACAGAAGTAATCAACCATCTCAACAAAAATAACCTTCTTAGTGACACTCAATATGGTTTCCGTTCTGCTAGATCTACAGCAGATGTGCTTACAGTTATATCTTATAGGATTAGCAAATCTCTCGACGGAGGCAACCTTTCTAGGGCAATTGCTCTTGACATATCTAAGGCCTTTGATAGGGTATGGCATAAAGGTTTACTTCATAAGATCTCTAGCTATGGTATTGCTTGAAATGTCTTCTCAATTATTAAATCATTTCTTTCTGATAGGTTTATAAGAGTAGTAGTTGAGAGGCAAAAATCAGAAGCTCACAGTATTAATGCCGGTGTCCCTCAGGGGTCCATCCTGGGCCCAACTCTTTTCTTGATCTACATTAATGATCTTCCAAATCACATCCTTACATCATTTGTAGACATTTATGCTGACGACACTACCATTTATGGTAGCACATCTAAGACAGTAAACGACCAAGTTCTCTCCAATTCTCTCTCCTCTGATCTTGAGCACGTAGTACAATGGGGTAAGGAGTGGCTGGTTACTTTTAATGCATCTAAAACCAAGCTTCTCTCTTTACATCATCAACATTCTGATCCACATCTGGCATCAATTGAAATGAATGGCTCTCGTCTTCAGGAGGCCTCAAGTTTTGACAAGCTTCTTGGCTTGACGATTACTCCCGATCTTAAATGGAACACGTACATCAAATCTGTTGCCAAGGCCGCTGGAAAAATGGTGGGATCTTTCTATCGATCCGGTAGATATCTCACTGCTGATGCTATTCTCTATCTATATAAGAGCCAGGTACGTCCAAGGATGGAATACTGTTGCCACATCTGGGCAGGAGCTGATAGAAAGGACTTGTCCTGCCTTGATAGAGTTCAAAATAGACTTCGTAGCCTCGTAGGAGATGTCCTTTTCTCTTCCTTGCAACCTCTATCTCACAGAAGAGATGTTGCGAGTTTGTCTCTGATGTATCGTTATTTTCATGGAAAGTGTTCGACTGAGCTTCAATCTATGGTCCCCCTTCGCCAAACTTTCACAAGAAACACTCGTCTAGCTGTAAACACTATCAATAATTCCCCCCACTCTTTATCTGTGCCTAAACCTAAACGTAGATTCCATGAACAAAGCTTCTTTCTTAGAACTGCACGCCTGTGGAATTGTCTTCCGTTTTCCTGCTTTCCGGCTGACTACAATATGGTTGTCTTCAAGTCTAACGTAAATAAGTTCTTGATGAGCCGTTCCATATAAGTTATCAAATTTACCAAATTATCATTACTATCGATTACTATATTGTCCAATTTCTACTGTACACTCTTTAACCCTTATCCTTGAGTGGCCTCGTGGCCTTGATAATGTGGTGATGCCTATGTAAAAAAAAAAAATATTACTGGATTTGTTTTGTCCTTAGCTTATTTAATCATGTCAAGTAAAATTTTGTGTTCTTTCAATTGCCATGGTGGGATTTTGGTGATGATTGATTTATAAATGGTATTTATGTTTATTTTGGGGGTCAGTTCTTTAGTTTGTAGGCTGAATGATTTGATTGGTTTGTTGTTTTTCCCCAAATGAGGTTTTACATTCTGATCTGAAGATATGGTCATAGGTTGGGTTTAGTGGATTTGAAGCTATTTTGGTAAAATTGGAGAGCTAGTTTTTTCTTTCATATTGCTAGTGGGGCTTCGTTAGCCTCTACATGGAGGCTTTTTATTAGAGATGTGCTATTGTCAATCTTTGGTGGTGGATTGTTTCAAGTTTTTTTGTTTTGTTTTTTAAGTATGAAGGTCTTGTTCCCCATAGTTCAGTTTGAATCACACTATGGATTGGTACAGTTTTAATAGCTTTTACTTATTTGCTTCCCAATCAATGTGATCTACTATTTTTAATAAGTTGATTTTGTTACATTTTTCTCTTAAGTGATATGGAAGATGAAAGTTTTCGGTCAAATATAATCCCTAGAAATTTATATTTAGCAACTACTTGTATTTGATTTTTATTCAATGTTAAGGGGTCATTGTGCATTTTTCGTAGGTTACAAAAGTGTACACATTTCATTTTGGTTTCTGAAAATTTGAAACCATTTTCTTCTGACGATTTTATTTTGTTTAAGCAAAGTTGGAGTTCATGCTCTATTAGATGAATGTATTTGGATCTACAGTATATTAGAAAATCGTCCATAGAGTGCGCACTGTATTAAGTTAGATTTTTAACAATATTATTTATTTTTATGTTATAACAGAGTTACGACAAAGATACTTCCTTGTGGTACTCCATTTTTTTTACTCTTGAATGTCAGAGAATGTTGTTCCAATTCTTACATTAAATTGTCTGTTTTGTAGAAAGTGTTGGACGAATATTAGCAATCTTCCTTTCAGTCCTAATTCTTTTAGCTCTTTCATAACTCCATATTTCCACATGGGGTCATATGCCTTTTCAGTGTCAAAAAACATAGCTACTAGATGTTCTTTTTTATAAACGCCTCTCTTATAGATGTTTCCAGTCAAATGAAGTAATAAATTATGCTTCTGTATTTGCGAAATTCAGATTGGCATTCGGTTATTAGGTTCTTAGATTCTAGAAACCAGATTAATCTGGTATTTATCTTCTTTCCAATGTTTTCCCAATGCAGCTTCTTAATGTTATTAATCTGAAGTTTGATGACATGATATTGTTTTGGTTTGAAGTGTTGTGTTTGGCAATTGAAATTATCGCGGCTTGCTTCCACATTTAAGGGATATGTGTTCTGCTCAACAACTTTTACTCTCTGCAGAGGGACAGTTGGTGTTTTCTAGTGCCTTACCGATAGGGCCAAGAGAGAGAGAGGGGGGAGGGGGGAGAGAGAGGGGGGGGAAGAGAGAGAGAGCGAGAGAGAGAGAGAGAGGGGGGGGAAGAGAGAGAGGGGGAAGAGAGAGAGAGAGAGAGAGAGAGAGTGGAAGAGAGAGAGAGAGGGGGAGAGAGAGGGGGAGAGAAAGTGGAAGAGAGAGTGGAAGAGAGTGGAAGAGAGAGTGGAAGAGAGAGTGAGAGAGAGGGGAAGAGAGAGTGAGGAAAAAGAGAGAGAGGGGGAAAGAGAGAGAGAGGGGAAAAGAGAGAGAGAGGGGAAAAGAGAGAGAGAGGGGAAAAGAGAGAGAGGGAAAAGAGAGAGAGGGAAAAGAGAGAGAGGGAAAAGAGAGAGAGGGAAAAGAGAGAGAGAGGGAAAAGAGAGAGAGAGGGAAAAGAGAGAGAGAGGGAAAAGAGAGAGAGAGGGAAAAGAGAGAGAGGGGGAAGAGAGAGAGACAGGGGGAAAAGAGAGAGAGGGGGAAAAGAGAGAGAGGGGGAAAAGAGAGAGAGGGGGAAAAGAGAGAGAGGGGGAAAAGAGAGAGAGGGGGAAAAGAGAGAGAGGGGGAAAAGAGAGAGAGGGGGAAAAGAGAGAGAGAGGGGGAAAAGAGAGAGAGAGGGGGAAAAGAGAGAGAGAGGGGGAAAAGAGAGAGAGGGGGAAAAGAGAGAGAGGGGGAAAAGAGAGAGAGGGGGAAAAGAGAGAGAGGGGGAAAAGAGAGAGAGAGGGGGAAAAGAGAGAGAGGGGGGAAAAGAGAGAGAGGGGGGAAAGAGAGAGAGGGGGAAAAGAGAGAGAGGGGGAAAGAGAGAGAGGGGGGAAAGAGAGAGAGGGGGGAAAGAGAGAGAGGGGGGGAAAGAGAGAGAGGGGGGAAAAGAGAGAGAGGGGGGAAAAGAGAGAATGGGTGGAGAGAGAATGGGTGGAGAGAGAATGAGGGAAGAGAAAGAGAGCCGGGAAAAAGAGAACTAGAAGGGGAGGGGGGAAAAGAGAACTAGAAGGGGAGGGGGAAAAGAGAACTAGAAGGGGAGGGGGAAAAGAGAACTAGAAGGGGAGGGGGAAAAGAAAGGGTATCTTATGATTTCACAAGAGAGTTTAAAAATATTTGGACATTCTAAAATACTTTCATAAATAATATCAATCTCTGAACATGTTCATAAATAGGCACATGATGCACCACAATCCAGAGCATAAAAGACTTTACCACAGCAGTCCTAGGATAACTTGCAAGAAGTGACTAGCCATTCATGATATTACTGCCAAAAACAAACAACTTACTTAGTTGTCAGTTACTTATTGATGATTGTCTCCTATTTCTTTTCTCCTTTTATTTCATGGTCCATTTTAGGCATAACGATTTTATTGTATATAGAAGAATACATTGTAGGTAAACTCATTATATAATATATATGCTTTCAAGGTTTTATCTTTTGTATATTTGGTATTAAATAAGGACATCAACATTATCATATAGACTTTTGATTTTAAAATAATATTCAGTATAAGTCCAATTTTTCATTTTAAAAAAAAAACGGATAGGAGAAACAAACTATATAATGAAAAAGAAATTTAAATAATAAAAAAGAGAAAACTTTAAACTTACACAGATTCTAAAAAAGATTTCTCTGCCTCATCCCAGGAAACAAGTGATGAGGTAAGCTCTTTCCTCAGATAATGTACTGCAAAAAAAAAAAAAATTGTCTCCATTAAATTTACTATTTATATTCTACTAGTACGACATATATATATATATATACATACGACACAATAACATTAACACATCGGTTGACATCAGATCACCGAAGTTAAGCAATGATGAACCTGGCCAGTACCAGATGGGTGACCATTTTGGAAAGCTAGGCACTGTATGTACCACACCATCATAGAAATTTCCAGGTTGGTATTTGGGGGCGTGTTTAACTCATGGAGGGCGGGGGGATACACCCCCACATCAAGATGGAAAGCAACGGGGAAACTATCATTTTTACTTATCTTACCGAGATTACCATGGCTCTACAATTTGGAGAGCTGTGGTCACTGACGCTGTTAAAACAGTGGGGCCACTGGATGCATGCATGCAGCATGACTATCTGGCATTGCCCATGTCTTATATAAATATAATAACAATGATGAATAAAAACAATGTAAATATTAATTAGAAAACTTAACAGAGGAAAATATATATATCTAAATCTATATATATAATATACATATTCAGAATTAAAACCTCCAAAATATTTTCTTCATTAGACATTTTGTACAATCATCTAATTATAATAATCAATAAGGGACCATATCTTGCTTATCATCCTTTCTGGAGAGCAGAAACAGAAAATTAAAAAGAGCAGAAAATCATGACTATAACCAGAAATCCTTCTATAAACCAAAGCAAATTTTTATTTTTGTTCCAATCCAAAGTGCACATTTTGGGGGAGTTGGATTTTCTTCACATGAAAAATTCTGCCCTAAATTGGGAAGTTCTTCAAAAGAAAGAGAAAAAAAAACATTTCTGTGAAGATTACCTCGTTCTTCCTGACATCCAAAATAGACAATGGAAGCTGGAACAAGATCAGCCTGAAATGATAAAAACACAAAACAAACAGATTGAAAATGAGCCAGGCATTAATGAAGAGGAAATTTATTCCAAACCCTGTTCTTCTGGCCAAGTACAAAACATAATACAATAGAAGAATGTGAAAATAAGTGAACAATACTCCAATCAATGGAATTTTAATATAAAAACAAGTCAAAACAAAAACAATCGGACAAGGAGAAGAGAGAGAGAAGCTAGCGACACACTTCTGTCATTGTCTAACTGACCAGTACCATGAATGGATTAGTTTAATAGCAGAAAAGTCCAGAAAAGCAAAGTTATTGTAGCTTATTTATATGTAGTAAATGTATAGCAAAAGGGTCTAAAGAAACAAATGTGAAGAAAATGGCGGTGTGTTTTAAAGTGGCGAACCGTTCGTTTAATGGTGGAAGAAATGAATAGCATAATTTGAAAATGTCTACTTCTCAGCCAATCAGCTGGGTTAGATTTCAGCAAGGGAGAAATTATTATTTGTGTAAGTGAAAAGTGGTAAGAGTATGCGATGTGTATGAATTCAGTAACTAGTTAACGATAGCGTAGATACAGGAAATCAGGAAAAAGTATAACGCGGTGAAGAATGGGGTTATAAGAGGACTTATGGAATAGGGGGTAAAATTGGAACTACTTCTTTTGTATTAATTTATTTTTTATTGCACACTGTTATCCTCATCTTTATTGATTGTTGTTTCACAACATTTTGGCCAACTATTCCTCTGGCCTTCGTCTTTTATAGGTTATGACAGTGATGATGTCGTTCCTAGGAATAAATGTAATTTAATATTACAAATTAATGTGTTTTATATAATGCTTTGATATTATGAATTAATGTGTCTTAAACATCATTCAATAGTTAAATAAGGTAATGGCTAATAGTGTAAACATAATAAATTTGTATGTGCTATCTGTTGTTGTAAACCTACAGTATTTTGGTTCAGAGGGGAAAAACTGTGCCTCTTTTATTATATATAGGAATAAAAACATAAAAAAAACTCATTTTGTTTACTCCTTTTCACCTTAAACAAGACATATTGCCACTTGGAATATAAGAGGCTACTGTTTGAAATTATGTCTAACAGGGGACTGTGGGGAGTTGAGATGTCTGTTCACATTACATTTAAACTTCTGCAGATTAGTACAGTCAGGGAAGCAGGAAATGGGGAGGGAATTCCAAAGTCTAGCAGTCTGAGGGAAGAAACTATTAAAGTAAAAGACTTTTCTGGTATCTAGGGGTCTCAACAGTGAAGAGACAAGATTTTGCTGCTTGTCCGATTAATTTTCTGAATTTTAAAAAGTGGAATTCCACTAAAAGGAATACCTCTTGTTTATATGCATATTATTCACTGTTAAACTAATTAATCAATCATTATGAAAATTAGAAAATAATAAGTGTAAGAATGAATAATGTGGACTATATTTACTTTAAATTTGAAACAGAGAGCCTTCCCCAAAATTGGAGTGACACGGTTCTGCTCCCTTTCTCCAAAAAGGGAGACAAACGATGCTGCAGTAACTACTGTAGAATAAGTCTCATTGACATTACCGCCAAAATGTGCTTCTTTATTACTGAAGAGGTTTCAGAGAAAATGTGACACCAGAGTAAGACACAACCAATGCAGAATCTATCCAGGCCGTGGCTGCACAGATCAGATTTTTACGCCGTGCTGAATCCTTGAACATTGCTGGAGCTTTCAGCAGAAAACACCTGTGTACTTCATCGACTTTGCCACTGCCTGTGACTGTCAACTGTGAAGCTCTTTAGCAGATAATGCAGGCAGACAGAATCCCACCAAAACAGCTAAATTTGATCAAAGCTGTCTACCTATCCACATGCACAAAGTTTCAGAACAGTTTCAGATGGTTCGCTGTTACACACAAGATGGTTCGCTGTTACACACAAGTCCTAGGAGGTGATTTGTTTGTAGTAGACAGTTCCACAGAACAAAATATTCTTACCGTGTCGAAACCCAGGAAAGAACATGTGAAATTGCTCCAAAAAACGTTTAATATTTATGAAGCAATTCTGGTTTCTGATTGGTTGGTAGCAGAACGTGAATTAATTTGATTTGTCAGTTCTTAGCAGCATCGTTTATAAATAGAATCGTCCGCCTGTGTGGGATCATACCCCATTATACACCCAAAATATTGCAACATCCTCCCTATTTTTTATAATGGGGAAGTCCCTTGTGTTTGTTTTGCTCAAAACTAAATATATATTTCTATATTCACTTAGACATAACAAAAATTAGAAATCATTTGGATCTTAGAATTTTAGCAATTAAAAAGACGCCATTTTTAATTGTGTTCAAATGTCAAAAAGGAAAATTACAAAGAGTTTTTTTTTTGTTTTTTTTTAAGCAAAAGTATTAGTTACGCATTAGTAGGTTAAAGTAAATAAAATGGATACAATTTAACGTCTTGTCCAGGACTATTTTTTTTTTTTCTGATATATAGAAATCTATATACTCTGAGCATTACCCCTAGGGTTTTCCGCTGATATTCATGCAAAAAAGTAAGAGTCTTCTCATAAGTGGAACTTCGCTGGTCTGTATTTTTAATTTTTTTAATATCTGTGAATTTTACACACCGGATTCTTTTTATTTTATTTTTTTCGGGAAAATATACCTCTGTCGGCTTTAATATTCAATTTACTCTTTTTCTCTATATATGCGAAGCAAGTTGAACCAAATATATGCATTCTGCTTAAATTTGGGTTTTTACCGCAGAAAGATTCATATGGAGTTTTAGAGAGTGTTTTGTTAAAGCACCTGTTGCATATATAAGCTGCCGCCATAAGTGCATACGTCCAGAGGTTTTTAGGCAGTTTTGATTCAATGAGTAGGCATCTTGCCATTTCAAAAAGTGTCCGCCACGCACTTTCAGCAGTCCTGTTTTGGTGTGGCGATCTAGGAGCTGATGTTTCATGCCTGATATGATGGTTAATTAGTAAAAGTTCAAAGTCTTTATTGGTGAATTCCGTACCGTTGTCAGAGCGAATACACTTGATTTCACCGTAGGGGGCCATGTCGGCTAGATATTTCTTAGTTGCTAGCAGGGTATCAGATTTGTTCTTTAAAAAGTAAACCATTATTAAACCTGAATGGTCATCTACGAAATTCAACACATATCTATAATTTCTCTGGCCATTGGTTCTACGGGACCGTTCAAGTCACAATGCACCATTAATAGGATTTTTTTGGCCTTTTTGTCTGGTATCTTATTTTGATAGTTTGTTATTTTCCCTTGCATACAGACGTCGCAGTTGAAGGTTTTTGATGTTTGTATTTGCATTCCATCAACTACAGTCAGCAACTTTTTGATATCAGGAATATTGCAGTGTCCAAGAATTTTATACCATGTCTGTAGATCATGGCAGGCGGTTTTTGATTGGACTACGCTATTTAAATAATATAGTCTTCCATTTTCTTTAATGTCGAATATAGTTCCATTCGGGCATACCAGTTTTGATTTATTGGGGCTAAAGTTTATATTTGCACCTTATTTTGTGGCAGCTTGTACAGAAAATATATTTTGTTTAAATTTTGGGATTAGAAGAGCGTTTTCTAGAATACAGAAACACAGTTCACCTTTATTGTTCTTTAGCGAGATTTTCACATTGCCTCTTTTCAAAACGATATCATTGACTCGACTCCCGTCAGCTAGTTCTACAAAATGATTTTGTGGCTTAAAGTTGGGATCGAAATTGATAAAATCAGATTCCTTTGTAATCACGTGCTGTGGCCCCACAATCGACAAGAAAATTATCATTGTTTCTTGAAGCATCAAATGTACACGAAAATAAAAATGTATGTTCGCTAACAGAGCTCTCTATATTTTTAATGTAGTCGCCATTTTGAGTCCTGTATCTACATTGGAAACTCTTGTGATTAGGTCGTCCACAATTATAGCAAATAATTTTTGTACTTTTCTTAGGAAAAAACTTGCTTTTGGCAAAGTTGCGCTTTTTATTCCTGGCATGGGTATAATTCGATTTTGGTGTTTTTATGTGTGTATTTTTAAATTTCATGATATTTGTGGATTCGTTTTTTCTGTGATCATTTTTTCAGTTTCTTCGTAGCTTCTGAGTGCTACCTTGAATTGGCTAAAAGTCATGGGCTTTTCTTTCTGGGTTATCACGGTGGTAAATGGCTTGAAATCACTCAGTAATCCCTTAAGGACCACGGAAATTAACAGACTGTCACTTATAACTTCACCAGACATTTTTAAAGAATTTGCAGTTGTCTCGGCTCTTACAATATAATCAGTAATAGTTTCGGCTTCCATTCGTTTTAGAGAGGTCAGTTCAGTGTATAAAGAAATAATTTGGAGTTTTCCTTTCGATAAACATTGCTCTCTCAATGTTTAATGTTTTGCAGCCGTCGTCCAGGGCTTCTTTCATTACCAGTAATAGACTTCGGTCATCTAAACACTGTATTAATTCCGCAAAGACAGTTGCGTTCTTTTCAATGAAGTTGGGGTCGTTTCTGTTTTCAGGTTGTGTTTGTAATACTTTGTGTAGCTTTTGGATTCGTAGATATCCCAGAAATTTAACTTGCCACAATTCGAATTTTGATTCGGATCCATCGAGATAAAGACGCACGCTGGGCCCATAACCTCTAGAAGTGTAAGCCATTTTGAGTTTCAGAACAGTTTCAGATGGTTCGCTGTTACACACAAGTCCTAGGAGGTGATTTGTTTGTAGTAGACAGTTCCACAGAACAAAATATTCTTACCGTGTCAAAACCTGGGAAAGAACATGTGAAATAGCTCCAGAAAAGGTTTAATATTTATGAAGCAATTCTGGTTTCTGATTGGTTGGTAGCAGAACGTGAATTAATTTGATTTGTCAGTTCTTAGCAGCATCGTTTATAAATAGAATCGTCCGACTGTGTGGGATCATACCCCATTATACACCCAAAATATTGCAACAGTCCGCACATACGGTCAAGTTTAACTTCTTCGAAATATATTTGGAAGTTCATCAAGGCTGGGTTCTCTCACCTACATTCTTCAACTATGCGATCAATC
Organism: Euprymna scolopes; assembly: GCF_053919585.1. Lineage (NCBI taxonomy): Eukaryota > Metazoa > Mollusca > Cephalopoda > Sepiida > Sepiolidae > Euprymna > Euprymna scolopes. Next base: position 120,329,653 of record NC_136494.1, read on the forward strand.
AGATCACCTCCAACTCTCTAACCAATTTCCCAGGTGTCACGGTGAGCCATGAACTATGCATCTCTGATCTCGACTATGGTGATGGCAGAGCTATCCTAGATGAAAGCTTTGATGACTTTCAAGCAGCTATTACTCAGATATAGACTTTTGCTTCAAAAATAGAAATGAAGATCAAAGTGACAAAGACAAAATTACTAACAGCTGAATTCTCCACAAACGATTTACAACCAATTGTCCCTGACAGAGAAATCCTTGACGAGATCCTATGTTTCAAATACCTAGGCTCTATTATCACCACAACAGACCAAGGTGAGGATGATACTGGCAATCGTATCAATAATGCCCATGTCACCTTCACACCCGACTCTGGTCCAGAAATTAAATAAAATCCAGTACAAAAATCTGAATATACCAAGCTCTTGTCTGCACCACTCTCCTATATGGATGCAAAACCTGACCAGTATGAGTTTGTGACTTGCACAGACTGGAAGCTTTTGATCACCAATGTCTATGCCACATTCTTCTGGCACCATTTCATCCATTGGTGCTGCTGGATAATATCCTTCCTTTCAAAACATCTCTGATGGTTTGGTCACACTCGCCAGCAACCAGATGACTTCATCCATAGCTCCATCAACCCAACTCCAATCCAGGAGTGGAAGAAACGACGCAGTGGTCAGCTGAAAATTTGCTTCAGCACGGTGAAGCAAAATGTCAAGCTGATCCTATGTTCTAGCCTCTACAGAGTGTGCTGCTGAAACCGCAAATTGCTGGACCTGATATCGACTGCAGCTTCAAACCAACGTGCCTGGGCGACGTCTATACAAGATGTAAAGAATTCAGTTGGAGGAGTCAGCTCAACCGACCCGCAATGAATGCTGACAAAACAACTAAAAGAAAAAACAATGTGTGGAAGCCCTTTGTGAAAAATTCAGATACATTTATTTTGTAAAATTAAAAAAAAATAAATATTAGACATCAATTAATATTCATCAAATATCAGTTTCTTTAGTGTAATTTAACAGATTTTCTATTTGAAAATACACTCTCTAAATATATTACATCGATATTTCTCCCTACATACAATGAAGAAGTTTCATAATTGAAACAAAATATCAAATCAATATAAGCATGCTTTTTAAGTAGCATGTTTTTTGCTTGTTTCTATATGTGCACATACATACAAACATTCACACGCATTATATATAAACATACAAATTTCAGAAGCTTTTATTGCTAGGACATCTAATGTTTTTTAGGTTCAGTACATTTTCTTATATGGTTCTGTACTCTTAAGATTTTAGTCAAGAAGACCGAAAAGTGGTGTGTGGGGAGGAGGGGTTGCTGACACTTTTGAGGTTTTGGTGGGACTACTTATAAAGGGGGCAAGTGGAGCAGTGATGGATATAAGGTGGGGATTGGGGGTTGATCCTAAAAATAGTCTGAGATATCAGCTTGCACTTGATGGGTTTTCCATGCTGAAATTAGTTTCATCACAATTCTTTGATTCAGCCCCTCCCCCGCCCTTCAGGTGGATTTAAAAGTTTCTTGTTACACATCTTGAGTTGTATTGGCATTGTATTTACTTTGACAAGATTGCATCAAACACTTTCTGCCCGAGTAAAGAATGGTATTTTAGTCGATGCTCAGATCTCACAGATTAACAGGGTGCATATGGTAGGTCCGTGCTTCTACAATAAAATAGGAATGCATTTCAGAATACGTCTTCTCTTTCAATCGGACTGCGGTAAAAAAAAAAAAAAAAAAATTGTGGAGATAAAATCTTGTGTAACATTTTACACACACACACATATATATGTTGTATCACAGCCCTTCAATGTGGTTAGAAATGGGATCATGCTTCAAACTGATTTACAAACTGAGTTGTGTATTGTAAGCAACAAGCTATATATTATTGCCACGTGTTAAAAAAAATCTATAAATTTTTATATATTCACAATCATCAGCTACCTAGTTTTTTTTTACACTTTTCTACTCTCATGAACTTTTCTTTAAAGAATATATACACATACATATTAAACAAGTTCAAATGTATTTATAAAATGAATTTAAAACCAATATTCTTTCAAAAATGCTCATTATGAGGAAGAGCTTTATAAATATTTATTATAAATCATTTGACTTACACAAATGCAATTGCCAAACTAATTTTTTATGTAATACTAGCCTGGGTGCCTTGTGTTGCCCGGGTGTTTGTTGAGCAAAAAAAAAAAAAAAAAAAAGTGGTAGCAGGCAGGCAGGCTTGAACCCATACCGCGAAGGAGGAAGAGAAGTGAGAGAAACAAAAAAGTGACATCTTTGCTGTTGCATCCATCGCCAAACCAGAAGTGGCAAAGGTTTTAATTAAGGCTAGTCAATCGAAAAGAGGGGATGACTTTCGAAAATATTGGCGAAAAAAGCAACCCCTGCTTGTAGAAAAGTGGCCAGTTGAGGGTGAAGGCATTAATGTTTTAGCCAATTTTTCTATATTTTTCATCTGAAGGGTCGTGCTTCAAAACGATACTGATCTCGTGAGAATCTGTCGCCTCTGTCGAAAGTTTTAGGCAGTTATACATACATGCATGCATACATACATTTAAACAGACAGATGAGATTTATATTATAGATATATATATATATATATATATATATACTGCATATCAAATTATTAACGAGTTTACATTTTTTTAAATATTTAAGAAACAAGTGAATAAAAATCCATGAAACTTTGAGAAAGTGCTTACAATACTATTCAGCTATTCCAGTTAGAAAATAAGTATTTAAAGCAGTATTAGCAAAACTAATGCAGAAGATAAGAACATCTGTTGATTTCAGTGCGTCAAGTTATTAACGAGGTTGAGAAAAAAACACAATATACCATAACTTGTTTATTGAAATAATTTTCAAACATTAAATGAACTAGAAAAAATGCTTAGAACACAATAACTACATAGCAATTTCTACGTTGACATAATTAGTAGAGGATATGCGATCCTTTTTATGAATGACTTGTAAAAGACGTTGGTCCACAGAATTCATCAAATTTGTGATTTTGTCAACAGTTATTCCTCATGATACCTCTTGAAGCACATCCCACAACTCATCTTTGCTCTTAAATTGGTGTCCACTTATATAGAGGCGTCGCTTCATGATACTCTAAAGGTTCTCAATTGATTTCAAATCTGGTGAATTTGCAGGCCACTCCATCTTCCGTCACCCAGAGAACCTCAGTTGTTGCAAATACTCTTTGCTTTTGTTTGCTGCATGCAAGGGAGCATTATCCTGCAAAGAAATAATGGTTCTTCTGAACGTCAACCTTTGCTTCTTCAGCCATGGTTCAAAGTGCTCCTTCAGAAAAGCTATGTAAGCATTTGACGACATTTTTTCACCTTCTGGGACTCTCCATGGGCCAACTAAAGTACCTCCGATAATCCCAGTCCAAGTCATTATCCCACCACCTGTTTGGTGCCTTAAACGCTGATGATGATGTCGTCTATCTAGGACCCATCCCTTGCTCCAGCCATCTAGCCATCAAGAGTAACATGCACTTCATCTGTGAACAAAACTTTGGAAAAATCTGTTTTCATTTTGTCCTATGCCCATTTCAATCGGTTTTGTATGTGACATTGCTTTAATGGAGGCTTTGTCACAGGCTTAGCAGACTTTGCCACCTCTTTCAGAAAGCGACAGAGTACTTTTTGAAACATTCTTCAATCTGGCTTGGACAAAGACTTCTCGACTTGTCTGACCAGAGTTCTTAATAACTTCACTTTAAGTTGGAGTAGAGAACAGCATGAAACAACTTTAGATTTACCTTTATCAGCTCTCTTACGTACCTTTGTAGGGTTCTTGACAAAGTTCTTCACAGTTTGATGGTACTTTCTTATCATTTTCGATATTTCGAGGGTAGTTTTAACTTTTGTTAGCTGTTCTGGAATAGTACTCTTTTCAGAACTACTTAAATAACCTTTACGCCCCATTTTCTTGACGAAATAAACTGCCTTGTTAATAATTCGACACACCTTAAATACCGTGGATTCAGCAATTACAATGGCAAGTTGTTTACATTGAGCAGAACAGTACGAAAATTTCACAGTATGCGCAGCTCAGAATTGCCAATGTTTCCAAAGCTTTTGATACGAAACTACCGGTAAGTTTCTGAAACTGGTAAAAAAATGTTATCTCGTTAACAATTTGACATGCAGTGTATACAGTGGCGCCAAAAAGAAAGTCTGCACTTGTCATTTTTTCAAAAACTGCAAATTTAAGCTAAATTGATTGTAACTGGTTAAACAACCTATACCTGATTTTATTTGCCTTTTATTCTTCTATAATTTTACCTGTTCATATTTGACTTTTAATTGAAGTATCCTAGTGTTCATGTCAATTTAAAAAATTAACTTCAAATTGAGAAGGCAAAAAGAAACTCTGCACATTGGAAAATTGTTATTTAAATGTAACTTTAGGACATTAATGCAACAGAAATACAACAGGAACACAATAAACTAGTTACTATTTAGTAGCATAGCACTTCTGCAATTTGATAGCCTGAAATTTTTTCGGCATTCCTTGAATTAGTCTGCAGCAATACTCCAGTGAAAGGGTATCCCACTTCTCTTTAATTTTTGTCCAAAGTTCTTCCAGATTTGACATTTTACTATTACGTAGCTGTTGCTTGATATAATGCCATACGTTTTTGCTAGGATTGAGGTCTGGAGATTGTGTAGGCCAATCAAAACATGAAATATCTTGCTCTTCCAGGAACCTCTTGACATTGCCAGCTGTGTGAATGAGAGCCTTATTCTGCATGAAGATGGGATTATCATCCAAATTCCGACCAAAGTAGGGTAGAAAATGCTCAGTCTGTTTACCTTCTCAATTTGAAGTTAATTTTTTAAATTGATGTGAATACTAGGATGCTTCAATTACAAGTCAAATATGAACAGGTAAAATTATAGCGGAATAAAAGGTGAATCAAATGAGGTATAGGTTGTTTAAACTGTTGCGTTCAATTTAGCTTAAATTTGTGGTTTTTGATAAAATGACAAGTGCACATTCTTCTTGTTTTTTTTTTTTGCACCACTGTGTATATATATTTCCCCAAAGCCTCTGGCCTTGATGAAGGGGAGACTAAAACTTGTGCTATGGTTTCAAATAGTCTGAAATAACAGCAAGGGGAAACGATTCTAAATATTTCTTATGTTATATCTCCTCTCTTTTGGAAATAGGGTACGATTATGAATATTTCTAGTATTAAATAATCTTTATACACTGTGAAATTTAGTTTATGTATGAAAACCTCAGAGGGGAGATATAATATATGAGAAATATTTGGAATCAAGTCTCCACTTGCTGTTATTTCAGATCATTTGAAACCATAGCAGAAAGTTTTAATCTCCCCTCCATCAAGGCCAGAGGTTTTAGGGAAATATCAGATATTTTGTAATTCATATGCAAAACTAGCACAACAAATGACTGTGATTGAAACATTTTATAGCTGTAAAAAAGTGCAAAAAATAGGCTTTGGATAATGGATGATCCCCTTAAGGGCAAATGTCAAATAGCCAACTACATAATTCAGGTCATTACCTTTCCAACGAGTTTTCATTTGTTGAATTCTGATCAATGGTTGCTGAGATTTGGAACTTATAAAATTGCCAAAAAAGGTTTTATATCTATATATGAATGTATCTATACTGGTAGCCAAATTGAATATTGAAATGTTCATATCTTTCATTCTATGGGATGAAACTACATAAAATTTTGATTTGCAGGTTTTTGGAAGATTATAATACTATTCTATGATTAAAAATTTATGACAATCGTAAAAAAAAACTATATTTTCAAACCAATAAAATATACCCAAATTTTCCTACATTTGTAGATACAGTGTCCTGCAGACTAGCTTTCGTTTTGCTGCTTTGGTTGTCTTCCCTGTGGCCTTATGCGATATAAGTAAAATATTTTCGCTTGTTTTCTTTTCTTTATAAAAGGTAAATGGTTTCCATAATGTTTTATTGTTAAAGTGTTTTTTATTTGATAAATCTGAAGAAGGGCTGTTCTCGTGAAAATTTTCAAACGACATAATGTTTGGATTTGTCCAAATAGTCTTGAAACAATTGTAACTAACGATGAAATACACTAATTGTTGCTATCAACCTATTCTTAGATGAGAATTTTTGTTTATATATATATATAATTTAGTAGAAATGGTAATTAATAAAAAAACTGAAGAAAGTGCTCAATACTGTTGTAGAGCAAATATGCGTTTTATTTTTTATTAACGGGCCGGGTAGCTGAAACAATAGTGTAACTTAACAGAAAGATACGGTAATAAAAAATAAAACATATATATATATATATATATATATACATATATATATATATACATATATATATATATACATATATATATATATATATATATATATATTATACACTGTTTTAACAAAAACCAAGACTTTAAGCTTGGTTCATTTGTTCAAATGGTCTTGAAACAATGGTAACTAACGATGAAATACACTGTTTGTTGCTATCAACCCATTTTTTGAAGTCTTGGTTTTCGCTAAAACAGTATATGAATGCTCAATTATGAAATATAATTTTGTAGCTTACAGTTTAAGTCATCTCTTTTTGGCTTAAAATTTATTGGTATATGAACGATTACTGAATTATATAAACCCAGTAAAATTCGGAATACTACAAATAAGACATATATAATAAGAGAGAGAGAGAGATATTATCGTTCTTATTAGTTCATAATGAGAAAAGAAAAATTGTTTAAAAAAATAAATAAAACTGTACGTAAACATTTTATTGTTTCATGTTATAAATCAAAATAATGTAAGAGAACGGACACAATCTTTACATGTTACAACTTATCCCACAAATGCAATATTACACCGAGTTTCATGCTTACAAAAGGCAATTGTAGGATGTTGCATTCTGTTCTAGTTCATTTCTTATTATTATAGAGAAAAATAAAAATTTAACTGCAATATATATACATGAAAATTTAATATTATGCCTAACTTCAGATCCAACATTACTCCAGATTTAATGTCTTCATGTTACAATCAGATTATAGTTTAGTTCCTATCTGTCTCTTTAAGAACAATTGAACTACACTATTTTATATATATATATATATATATATATTATTTTTAAAATGTAATTATCCACTGACACGTGTTTCGTCGTCTACGACTCATCAGAGTGGCTGTATCTAGCGAGATTCAAAATCGGGACCCAATGGTAATGAACCTAAACCCTTACCCCTGGACCATCTCGCCAGCTGTCTGAATATATCGCGATTTACTTAGATGTTGTTTTGTTTTTGTTTTATCGGTATGTTTTGAATGAATTCAATCATTTACAAAAGTGCATTTTTAACACCAATCCTGGAATGGGTAAAATTAATTCAAGGATAGAATAGCTTTTCCCTACTTTTACGTCACCTTTACAAAGAATAAAATCTATATTATATTTCTATGTTCATCTGTCTGCTGTTCCATTTTTCATCAGAAACTACTGGTCAATCGCATTCAAATTTTATACAGACCTTTGTTATGATAAAGCATAGAAAAGTATTATTTTTTTGTCTTTTCCTTCATTTTTTTTTTTTTAATTTACTCTAGATTTAGTTAAAAGTTAGGAAAAGACTTGAATTCTAACATTATCTGCTTTACTGGTGATAGGAATTGGTTAATCTCACTAATTACAATTCAAGAATTGTCATGTACTGATCAATAGGTAAACTTCAACTCACCTGAATTAAAGTGCTACTCATATCTTTCAAAACTTTCTTTGGGGGAGTCACATCTGGAAAGAAAGGGAAATCAATTAAAACTAGACAATACACAACACACTTAAAAAAGTAGTGCCACTAATACGTCTTTATATTTTTCAGGTCTACTACACGGATTAAAAACTCCAGAGTAATGTTGTAGTCTGGGAAGTGGGTAATTCTTTATTAAATAAAGAGTTTCACAAAGAACTTTTTGTTAAACGTGTCTTTCTCACAGATGTTTTTCATATTTCCTTAAGTTGCTAAGATTGCCGCTCAGTTGATGATATTCATTTCCACCAAGTTGCCGTTCAGCTGCACTTGAGCATTTTTGATGCATATTGTTTTGTTTGCATGCTAAAATCAAAATCAGAAAAAGTATGCTCACTTTATAAATTTGTTAAAGGGCAGATCTTCAAGGCAGGTCTTGTTTCCTGATCCCCATCTCTTTCAAAATAACCTCCTTTCATAAAGTCATGCAACTGGTATTAGTGACAGTAAAACTTTGGAGTATCTTGTGCAAACATTCTAAAACAAGTTCAAAAACCTTGAAACAAACGCATACATCTCCAGCCTCCAAAAATTAACCACTTAAGAATGGAACAATAAAATTATCGCACTAGAAAAGATGAAATGATTCCATTTCCATTTGATGAAAACTTGTTTTGTTTTTTTGCTGCAGACCATCTACTAGTTGGCCAGTTATGTACAATCCCAAGAGCGATGGGAGCCTTTTATCATGTCTGAAAGTGACACGATGTTCAACGAGTGAGATCAGAGATGCACCACTGTATAACTTATACTCTCTACCATCCAAGTTATGACAACAGGACCATTGCCAGAACCCTCAAAATGCAAATTCGGATAACAAGGACGTACACAGGGTGATGAAACCACAGTTTCCGGCCATGGCTATCGTTTTTTGGTGTGATTTCAAGTGAGGACTACATCTTGCCACCTCACACCTTTCAACTCCACTTGAAAGTCAACACCAAAGTGTACCTGGATATACTGAAGAGTGTGGTGATCCCCTGGTGCAATCAGGTGGCTGCTGGCAGACCTTAGGTGTGACAGCAGCAAGACTCAACACTGGCCCACAAGTCCAAAGAGATCGAGGCTTGCTTTCAGAAGTGCTACGACTTTGTACTCTTCTCTCACTTGCTCCCTCCTCCTCAGACCTGAACCTGCTGGACTACTTCATTTGGTCATACGTTAAGAACATCACCAACATGACCTCCCACAATACCAAAGCCAGTCTGATCACCATCATAAGCCGAGTTCCCACCGGCACTTGTGGAAAAGGCATGCTCCCAGTTCTGGACCTGTATCAAGGTGGAGATTGAGGCTGAAGGTGGCTACATTGAATAGATGTCAGCTCTACTACATTAATCAAGTTACCTGAATTGATTTTTTCAATAAAAGTTTTAAAATAAAGCTGTAGTGTTGTTTTCTTTAGGGCGACAAATTTATCGTTCCACCGTGTAAATACATCGTTACGTTCAGAGTTTAATAAGACAAGTGAATTATTGATCTAGCATTTAAAATTCATTTAAAGTTATTTGATATATTGATGGAAAATGTGAAATCAAAAACTGATGCAGTTCTTCATCCCTTTAATTACCATTTTAATTTATTTTTATTTTATTTTTTACAAAGGAGTCACCACTTATCAAGGCTCAGAGGCCACTCGAGGATAAGGGTTAATAAGTGTACAGTGGTCAATGGAACAGTGACGTAATAATTGTTAGCAGTGGAAATTTGGTAAATTGGATTACTCAAGGGGAACGGCTCATCAAGAACTTGTTTATGTTGGACTTGAAGACGGCCATATTATAGTCAGCCGGAAAGCAAGCGGATGGAAGAGAGTTCCACTGGTGTGCAGTTCTAAGAAAAAGGCTTTGTTCATAGAATCTACATTTGGGTTTAGGTACGGATAAAGAGTGGGGGAAACTATTTATAGTGTTTTCAGCTAGACGAGTGTTCTTCATGAATGTTTGGTGAGGGGGGACCATAGATTGGAGCTCAGATGAGTGAGTGAGTGAGTGTATTTGTTTAACGGCATTTCAACCTCTAAGAGTCATTTAATGCCAAAAAAGTTTTGTTGATATAATAGATTTTCAGTTTCTTGTAAAAAATTTTTAAGTTTCTTGAAAAAGTTTATCTTTTGAAGCAAGATGTTTTAGGTTTTCTGGAAAATTGTTTCAGTTGTAAGAGATTTGTTTTTCTAAACTGAATTTTACTTGTTTACTTTATAGGAGTTTGAATACATTTGTTTCTTTTAAATAGTTTATGATTTGTTGGGGTTCCACTTCCTGGAACACTTTTCTAATGTTTGTTGTTTTAATGGAGCTCAGATGAGCACTTACCATGAAAATAACAATAAAGCAGAGACAGGCTCACAATGTCTCTTCTGTGAGAAAGAGGTTGCAGGGAAGAGAAAAGGGCATCCCCCCCACTAGGCTACGAAGTCTATTTTGAACTCTGTCAAGGCAGGATAAGGTCTTTCTGGGAGCTCCTGCTCAGATGTGGCAACAGTACTCCATCGTTGGACGTATAGGTAGAGAATTGCATCGGCAGTGAGATATCTACTGGATTGATAAAAGGATCCTACCATTTTCCAAGCAACCTTGGAAACAGATTTGATGTACGTGTTCTATTTCATATCGAGAGTAATGGTCAAGCCCAGGAGCTTGTCAAAACATGGAGTCTCCCTAAGACGAGAGCCATTCATTTCAATTGATGCCAGATGGGGATCAGAGCGTTGATGATGTAAAGACAAAAGCTTGGTTTTAGATGCATTAACAGTAACCAGCCACCTCTTTCTCCATTGTACCACATGCTCAAGATCAGAAGAAAGAGAATCAAAGAGAACTTGGTCATTTACGGTCTTTGATGTACTGCTATTGATGGTAGTGTTGTCAGCATAAATATCTATGGCTGAGGATGAAACCCTGAGGGACTCCAGCATTAATACTATGAGCTTCTGATTTCTGCCTATCAACCACTACTCTTATGAATCTATCAGAGAGAAATGATTTCATAATTGATAAGACATTTTCAGCTATACCATAACTGGAGATCTTGTGAAGTAGACCTTTATGCCATACTCTGTCAACACTTATTTACAGGCGACAAAATTATCCTTTATTCACAGGAAAAAATATTTTGAAAAGCATAGAAAATTTGTTTCTTCATTTTATTTTTTTATTTTTATAACAAGGTTCAATAATTAATTTAATGACTAAAAATGCCATAAGTAAATATCTTTCAAAATATTAAAAAGTAATTCTTTAAAAAAAAATTATAATTTGCTTAAAAATAGTTTTATTTAAAATATTCTCAGTCTAATTTAAGAAATCTGGACTTGATAGAACCTTTTTCGCTTGTTTTGCATAATGTTGAGTTATAAATCGCAATTATTCACTATTATTCAGCTTAATTTTATTAATGTAGGGATCTTAAACTGATTTTTTTTTTTAAATGCTCCAATCAATTAAAATTGAATTTGAATTTACACAATATAATTATATAGAGAAAAAACAATTCTTTTTACACCAGCTATACAATCTTCTTGATTGGAACATTTAGGGAGGGGAGGTCAATGTTCAAGCCCGCACAAGCTTTTTTTTTCTAGTAACACCATGCCATAAGGTAGGAAAAAAAAACACAAACTGATTCCATTTCTGATGAAGATCTATATCATGAAAACTAATTTTAAAGTAAACGTTTATTTAAAAAAGAAAACTATATATATTTCGCATTGTATTGACTTCTTACAGATTCTAATTGAAAATATTAATTTTTTTTTATATCCAAATTTTATCAAATAACCCCAAAAATACACAATATATCATAAGTTAATGAAAAGCAATGCTGGGCTAAGTGGAAAAACAACTAATCTTATTTTATTCAGAGTTTTTTTTCTCCTAAATGGATTACCCTGCCAAGATTTGGGAATTTAGTCAATACTACAATTTCAATCATAGTAAAGAGGAGGGGGGGGATAGGTACATACTTTTTCCCTCTTACTTGAAATTTTAAATTTATCTCAATGAAATAATGAGGTCCTGATTAAGAACCCCTACCTTAAGCAGATGACTCCTAAAGAGATTCCTATTAAGTGACTGGAATCTTGACCAAATTCCTGAAAAATCTGACTATGTCCAATTACTAAGCAAAAGTTCCTTCCTCTGTCAATGTTATTTCCTCAGGAAGAAATCCATCAAAATGTGATTCACTTTCTCCAACATAATTTAGCAAAGCAAAAACGTGACAAAAAAATGCACATTTCTTAAGTATTTCTAATCGCAACACAACATTTTTGTTCTCATTGTATTTTCACAAATGTAAATTAAGTATAGATGTCTCCCACCCTACCTAAATTAAAATTATCTGAAATATTGCTTTCTGACCTTCCCATATACCCTAACCCACTCTAACTTCGTCCCTTCTCATTTATATCCCTTCCCTTTTTAACTGGCTACACGAACACACCTCTCTCTAACTTCTAAAACTTTCCTCTCTCACACCCTTTAATCTCTATACATCATCCTTGCGAACAAATTTTTGTTTAAACCCCTTCTTTTCTTAACTGAGGACACTCGTTAAAGTTAAGCTTTCAACTTTTTATAAAATTTATAAACCATGCTACACGTTAGACATGAAAAAATATTTTCTTCTCTAAAATTATAAAAAGTTTTCCAACTTTTTTAATTTTCAAAATTTTTTCTTGCCTGATGAGATTAATAATGATCAAAACAGTGTGCACATCGTAGCAAGATATGAATGTATTTATGTAAAGGAAATAAAAATTTTAAATTTGCTCTCTTTGATTGAGCACTATCAATGACCTTGTTGGAATTCAATGATTCTAATCTTTTCAACCTGGAATAAATATCTATCTCTCTCTCTCTCTATATATATATATATATATATATATATATATATACTAAGCTAAAGGTATTCAAGAGTGATAACTAATGAATTTAACATGGTTATTCAGAGTGCTCAATAAAAGAAGAGGAAGATATATTTTTATTAATATAAAAAATTTACATGGGTGTAATACTGGAAATGTTAATGTTTCGGAGAAAAGGTTAGTTAAAACCGGAAGGCTCAATAAATGGTTGCTTTCCATAGAAGAAACCATTTAAGTCGCCTGATGAGGATTTCTGTTTTTATCCAACCATTTATCCGAAACATTAGCATGTCCAGTGTCACAATGATGTAAATTTGTTTATATATATATATATATATATATATATATATATAAAAATGAAACTTTTGTTTGTTTGACTTAAACTAGAAAACTACAGGCCCGTTTTTCTTAACATTTTGTGACAGCATTTTTAGCTAATTAAAGCATGTTTTCATATACTTACAACAGAAAAATGTTAAAATATTTTTTAAAAAAAACTTTTCGAAATCGTGTGAAATCGTTTGTTATCGGCAAAAGACATATATGTTATACAGCAGCAAAGACTGGTATAAGAAGAGCGGCGATTGGCTGAATTCCAAATGCTGAAGACGTGAAATTTATCGGTTCATTATTGGTACAAAGTTGTTTTTTTTTTCTAACAAAGATTAATGGGCTGACGTACACGAGTCGAACCCAATGTTGAATGTGGATTTTGCCATACTGTTATTTTTAATTTAAGAACTTTTGATAACACGCATTTCGTTATAGTTGTTTTTAGGGGGGGGGGTTTTAACGCATTTTGGACCCTTTTTTGTTACAATTTTGCGCTTTGCCAATCAATTTCTTTTGTACTAAAGCACCTATGTTACCGTGCTGAAAAATATAGTTGTTTGTTAGACAAGGCAAAAAAAATTGCTTGGCAGAAGGTGCATTTTGAGTTGAAACATATAAAAGTTTAAGAACCTTAATAAAACCATCTTTGTTGTATAAAAAAAAAAAAAAAAAAAAAAAAAAAAACATTTTTTTAACAAAATTGTTAGTACAGGTTTTTTTCAAAGAAAATTTACGGTACATATGCATTTTGGTAACATGCTGAAATAATATCGTTTTTTTTTTTTATATTTTTGTTTTTTCCAGCCATTCTTACCATGAAGAGGGGAGGGTGTTTCGTAACTATTCTGTGCTTTCAAGTAACAATTTATTATATAAAAAAAGATATTGTGAAAGTTGAATTTAACTTGGAAAAAAACCCAACATGGATGGCGTGTTCAGCATTGCAATGGGGGTCTGATTCGTATATGTCAGTCGATTAATGTTTTTTTTTTTTTTTTACCATAAATTGTTAGGTTAAAGTTTTTTTTGTTGTTTTTTTTTTCCAAGAAAACTTTTTGGGTTTGTATAAACAGATTCTAAAAAGTTGTCAAAAAACAAATTTATAACAAACAAATGTTATCAAAGGCAAGATAAGTTACTTTTCTACCTAACTGGATACTTTTTAATGTTTTTATTTAATGTAACGTGTTTATTTAGCTCGAAAAACATACAGAGTTTACCGATGTATTGGAAAATTAAAAATGGCATCCAACTGTTGAATACGGTAAGCTTGAGAAAATGAGTTAAAAATAAGAAATTATACAAAATACTGTTAGAAACCCACAGAATATATGCCAGCTATGTCACGGTTACATATTGAGTGAGTTTCTAACAGTATTTTGATTTTTTGACAACTTTTTCAAATCTATGTGTATAGTAATACAAGCCTGAAGTTGTTTTTATATAAGAAAATATAAATGCTTCTTCTTTATTAACACCGTGGTACTCCTTGAGCGTTGAGTTCCATGGCGGCCAGCATAGTTATTAAATAGTCACTCACTTAGAAATAGCTAATGCATGCGTACGTAACAGTTTTTATTTTTTATCTACTTACGTCGGCTCAACTTTTTTTCATGAATATTAAAAAGAAAAGTAACTTAAACAATTTATTGATAATTTCTCACCTTTACAAACATTTTTAATTTACAAATGGTGTTTATTCTGAAAGCTGTTTTTAACATGGGAGAGGCGGTAATCCGAAAGTCGTTCTTAAAATGGGGGGGGGGGGGTCTTATCCGAAAGCCGTTCTTAACATTTGTGGAGGTGGACTTAATGGAAAAAAAAAAAAAAAAAAAAAAAATACCAAATTGTTTAGGAATATTTAAAAAAAAAAAAAAAAAAAAAAAAAAAAAACAACTATACCATTTACTGATAATTTCTCACTTTTACAAATATTTTTAATTTACATTCGTGGATGAACAACATATTGTTGAATGTTGCAAAAACAAAGCGTTTTTGTAATAAACTTCGGGTTTGTTTTACTATACACATACACATAGATTCGAAAAAGATGTTAAAAAAATATAACAAATGAATGTTATCAAAGGCAAGAGAAGTTACTTTTCTACCAAACTGGATAATTTTTTAGTGTTTTTATTTAATGTAAAATGTTTATTTTATTTTTGTATAGGTTTTGTTCAATTTAACGTTAAAGTTTGGGAAAATAAGTTAAAAACTAAAAAACTATACAAAATACTGCCAGAAACCACCGAATATGTCAGTCTATGTCACGGTAACATATATTTGGTTAGTTTCTGATACTATTTGTATAGTTTTTTTAGTTTTTAAATTATTTTCCTAAACTTGACGTATTCAACAGAGTCCGCCACCATTTGTCTTTTTCAAATACATCGATAAACACTGTGTTTTTCGAGCCGAATAAACATTTTATATTAAATAAAAATACTAAAAAATTATCCACTTTGGTAGAAATGTAACTTATCTTACCTTTGCTTTTATTTATTTGTTATTGGACAACTTTTTCATATTTGTGTATAGTAACCACCCCCTCTCACCCAAATATTAATTAAAAACTCACATTTTTTAATACAAAAAAAGCAAAACAAACATCTTGATTTAGCATTTCCACATTTTAGCAACGTTTGGCTGGTCGAGCCCAAGCCATGATTGACGGAAACTACTAAGGATCCGGGTCAAATTCTGCACGAGAACCATTTTTTTTCATTTTCGCCCTTTTTTTTTTTTTTTTTCACTTTTTGGAGCGGATTGCTATACTAAGAATATAAAAGACATGTATTTTCTCTTTATTAGATTTTTCCATTACACCAAATTGAGCCACAGTAACGCGTGGCAAGGTACAGCTAGTATGTCTGTCTATATATATATTAAAGGTGTACTGATTAATCGACAGGTAATCAACCACTTTGCCGATTAATCAGTAATTGGCAAATTTGCCAATTAATCGTCTGATTACTTTTCTCTTTCCTATTAAATTTAAATCATTTCATCACTACCAAGTGACTCATCAGATAGCTTTAACACATTAACATAGTAACTACTAATTTAACTTAACATTTAATTAAGTGTCTGGTCATTATTATGGCTTTTTGTCATTATTAAGTAAAATTACAAAATGCAAAGTAAAATTTCCAATTCTTAAACAATTAGATGAGAAAAAAAGAAATTACAAACCAACTACAAAGTACAAATTATAATTCTTTAAGTGAATAACTATAAGCTGAAGTTCTGCAAATGCTGCTGCTCTATTTCCTCTTCTACTCTTGCTGCCTGCCTCTTCTGTTTTCATAGTCTCCTCAGTAGTTAAAGTTGAATACTTAAGTTGTAATGTCAAAACATTAGAGTTTCTCCATTCTCAGGACAGTCTGTTTTTCATAGGTTTATATACATTACTACCTGTAATAAAGAGCCCCTAACTCTCCACAGATAAAGGTGGTGCGCTTAAATATCTTGAAACCCATTTACTCAGTAGTGGTAAGGTCTCCTGTGTCTACTTCCACTATTGAAATGGATCATCACTTCTTGCAAGTAGCTGTAAAGCTATGTAATGGTCAAGTTCTTTTGTGCACTTGACTGATTTGAGTTTATATTGTGATTCTTGTATTTCAGTTGTAGTTTCCAGGTTTAACTTAGCTTCTACCTGCTCTAAGTTTTCATTTGTTACTGTAGGCTTATTTGAAGCTAATTCAATCAAACAGGCTTGAAAGAGATAGTTTTACTTTTGCTGTGTTCTTGACCCTCAACAGAGTTTGACAAAGTGAATCCTGCAGATTCTGCTTCATTATCATCAGTAGAAAGTAGATGTAGAATCCAATTCTTAGTGTTTTCCATGTCATTCTTTTAAAATTTAAATTTGAATCTTGGATCTAGGAAAGTAGACACATAAACATTTATCATTTAGATAGGATAAAAATCTTGTTTCCATTGATTCATTGAAATTGAACATATCAACATTTTTATCAACTTATAATGAAGTTGCAGTTGGAATTGTTTAAATTGTTCAACAGTGGTAAGGATTCCACTAAAAACTGGACAATTTTTTTAACACGTCCCCATTGATAAGCTGTTAAAGTAGGAATCTTATAGTGTCACAAATTCTTGTACGAAAAAACTGAACGAATTTGTTATTAAAAAATTCCAGTTTGTGCGAATCATTCTGCTTCACATATATTGCATGAAAACGCCCTTTCTGATTAATGTTTACCAGTTAAAAAATGTTCTGTTATTCTGAAAAACAATTAAGTTCATTTGCTTATTTTAAAACTGGTAAACATTAATCAGAACGGGACATTTCCTGAGTAATCAACGTAAAACAGAACGGTTCACATAAACTGGAAATAAATCATTTGTAAACAATCACAGCATTAAATACAAAAGCCAATACAAAAATAAAATAAAAATGTTAAAATAAAAAAAAAAAAAAACTTATGCAGAGAACTTTTTGGAAATCCATTTCTTAACATGTGGAGTGAGTGTTTTTCTAACTTGTCTGTACTTTCACCTAACAATGTAATAAATAATACAAAACAAGTGATTTGTGGCACAAGCATTGAAGAAGGACAATTAAAGTTTTTTTCTCTGTATGTGTTTGACTGGGGAAGGAGTTGAGGAAACCATCTCAAATGGACGAATGTGATCAGTGCCAAGCAAAGAATTCAACAGAATCGCAAAGAAATACCAATTGTATAAAAAAAACTATCGTTGATAACATGCAGCTCTCTTTTATTAAAATTAAATTGACGTTGAACATGTACGTTTACTTAATTATATCGCCATCATAAACAAAGTGAAAAATACTATATAAAATTATTACATTTTCTTGAGGCTACTATTTAAGAAGTACATGGTATAGTATTCTACAATATGTATTGATTAGGCATGAAATATTCCAGATTTGTATATTTTAACAGTTTTTGTGATGTGTGATTTGGAAATTAGTATACATTTATGACATTTGGTACTTTTTTCTGCCACCAAAATTGAACATACAGCATTTTTATTGACTTATAATGAAGTTGGAATTGTTTTAAAAATAGGCATAATAATCATTATGTATAGAATTATATTGAATGTTCATATTTACAGTCATTTAATTCAGTTTTATTTGATGATACTTTAAAAATTGTCCATCAGTACAATTTTGCTATTATAAATGATGCTCACTTTTCACACCTCAAAAATGAAGGCTGAAATTGAATTAGAAATAATTGTACTTTTACTTCCTATTGTCTTCTTATACTAATTTACACTTGTTTGTGCTTCTTCACCCTTAGCAGATTAATGTATTCTGCTGATTCTGATTCATCATCAGTAGAAAGTAAATGTAGAATTCAATTCTAAATATGTTTTCTATGCCAATCTTTTAAAACTAATATTTGAATCATTGGCCTAGGAAAGTAGACATACACAAGTTTTTATCATTTAGATAGGACTAGCGGGGGTGCCCGGCGTTGCCTGGGTGTTTGTAGGTGTGTGTGGAGGGGAAAAAAAGTGTTAGTAAGGCAAGCAGGCTTGAACCCAAACAGCGAAGGAGGAAAAGAATGTGAATAAAAGAAAAAAAAAAGCGTTAGTAGGCAGGTAGGCTCGAACCCGAAGCCTTGACGTGAAGGCAGAAAAGACAGTGAAAGAAACCGTGAGATTTTACTGCTGCGCTATGACACAAGAGGAAGTGAAAAGTGTTCAAATTTAGCGATCAAAAAGTTGACATGCAGAAAGAAAAAGTTAAGTGAATGAGTTCACGCAGGCACAGAAATGAAATCATGCTGCTAGCCAGTTAAGTTTTCAGCTTTCTGCCCACCGTATTTGTTTCTTCACGAAAAGGGAGTTTCCAATAAATAGCAATGATCTGTTATGAGGGGTTTCCCCCCACACTGATCCAAGCTAACTACTTCTGGACGTCTCTGGCATGAAAGCCAGGAAGCTGCCTTCGCTTTTAATTAGTCTCACTTTTATACAAAAAACACGAACAGACATGCGAGAGGATGGAATAGCGTGATTTTTCTAAAAGTCCCTCAAATAAAAGATAGAGACGGCCTTCGTTTGCAAATTGTAGATATTATAATCTAGGGAGTATATAAAAAAAATTCTCCAAAATATTGCAAAATTTGCAACTTTTGCTTCTTTTGAAGGAACATTTCTATGATAGTTTAACATATTAGTCAGTTTTTGCTGATTTGCCACCCTTTGATGTGATGGTTCGACATAACTTGCAAACAGCTGTATTCTTATTCTTGGGATTGATATCAAAATACTGTTGCCATAATGGTTGAAGGTTGTTAATAATTAGGTAATTTTTTACGTATTTAAATTACTTATGTTGGATATCTAATTAATAATTTATCTCAAAATATACATTATCTAAACCAGAAAAATAAAAATATATATGTAATAGTAGCAAGAGTTTGAAAATGAGGAACAAGAATATGGCTAATGAGAAATGCTTTATTTTCGGTTCGCACATAGCCACAGTTTACTGTAATACAGCATAATACAGTTTACTGTAATACAGCATAATCACGTTGACACACTGATCCCCGTCAGATCACCAAAGTTAAGCAATGTTGAGCCTGGTCATTATTAAATGGGTGACCAATTTGGGAAGTCCAGGTGCTGTATGTAAGAGGACATCGACACCTCCCTGCAAAAAAGTTGCAAAAACCTAACCTCGTCATCTCCCCTAACGGGGATATACATGCGACTGGAGACCACTTGTGAATGTCATACTCCCATGAAACTTCCTCCTTCAGAGGAAGCTGGTTAACCCTGAATAGGGTTGGTGCTGACTGCACACACACACAGTTTACTGTACAATTCCTCAACATAAAAACTGCAAGATGAAGTAATAATTTTCTTTGACAAATGATTTAAAATAAAAAATATTAATTCAATAGGAAGAGAAAGGGGGGTAATTTTCCATAAGTTTAAATCTATTTGCCTCAAATTCAGTGCAGTCGAAAAAAATCTACATATTAACCGCGCATCATGCCTATTATTTGATGATATGGTGTTGACAATGTATGTCTCTTCAATAAATTTTCACTGGCAAGCAAAAGAGGGACTTAACTTGTCTTCGCTTACAATATAATTAATATTAGTATCATTTATGACAACAAAATTTGTTGATAAATCAGCATTAGAATACCTATTAATTGGTAATCAGCCAATTTGATAATCGGTACATCCCTAATATATATATATATAAGTGTATCTGTGTGGAATGGTCTATACTAAACTTCTCTCTCAATATTTTGTCTACAGACTTAAAACTTGTGAAACAAATCTGATTTGGTCTTTAGCTGGCAAAAAACAGCTGCTAAAGGGTCAAAATTGAAAAAAAAAAAATTGAACTTGGCAAGGGTAAGTCAATTAAACCTGTTACATCTGCAGGTATGCAAATATACATTTATAGGTTAAAGTCACTTAATTTTTAACATTTTCTTATCCATCTATAAATATCTCAAACAATAATGACTAAGGCAGCAGGGTTAAATGTTTTGGTTTTGATTCTAGCTGATAGCACCCAAGTCTTTTTTTTTAACTTTTGAAATTATAACTATATATTCATTCTTTTAGGCAGGTTTCATTAAATAATATAAACTATCCCTGTCTACATATTTTGGTTTTGATCCTTTCTAATTTTCATAGTTTTGACAAGAACTGTCTGATGTAGCTGCCATAGTTACTTTTGCCCAGAGTACTTACAGGTCCATCTTCAGAGATAATTATCAGAACTGATTTTAGGATATTTGTAGAAGCGTTTTTTTTTATTCTCAGTAAACCACATATTATTAAATATTAATTATTCTGTTAACATTCTTAAATGCCCTTAAAAATAATCACTATACAGTAAATTTATTTTATTAATATTTACTTGCTTAGCTTAAATTAGTAAAACTTTAAATATTGAAAGCGTTACTAATTAAAGCTAAGAAACCAAATATTAATAAAATAAATTTACCTTATAGTGATAACATTCTTAAATGCTTTTAAAAGCAAATAGAATAAATAATATATTTTAGGGGGCTAAAGAAAAACTGGTTGTCCAACCGCCCTTGCCTGCATCTTGTCTATCAAAACTAGCTTGTATTTAATAAAATTCACATTCCTTTCCACAGTCCAACCATATTGAGTACAAAATAAACTTCAGTCTTTGCTTAACTTGTACAAATAATTTCAATCATGGAACTATGTTTTTTTACGTTCTGGTTTGAGTTTCAATTCTAGTTGATGGCACTCAAATCATATTGTTTTACTTTTAAAATCATGACTATATATTGGGTACAATATAATATGAATTCTGGCCTTCGGGCCAAGATCACAGTGTAGTATCTGTTCTGATGCTACACTTAACTTTTATGTCCTCAGTCAGTGAAGGAGAAATCTTTCATGACAGACAATTTTAATTTTTGTTCCTATCCAGAGTGCCCCTATTTGGGGAGCTGGATTTCCCCACATTAAAAACTGCCCTTGTGGGGAGGCAAGTAAATAAGAATAATAAATAAATTAAAATATCATATTTAAGTGTATTTTATAGTCCTAGTATATATATAAAAATATGTGATTTACTGCGGGGGGGGGGGCACATACTTCTACAAATATTCTAAAACTAGTTCTGTTAATTATCCTTGACAATAGATCCTAATGAACCTGAAAGTACTCTACCCAAAAATGACTATGATAGCTACAGCAGCCAGTTCTCATGTGAAGCAAGAAAATTAAAAAAGGATCAAAACAAAAACATGTAGACAGGAATTGTCTATATTATTTAATGAAGCACACAAACATACATATATGAGTGTGTCTGTGTGGAATGGTCTCTAATAAGAGTAAGTCAATTAAACCTGTTACATCTGCAGGTATGCAAATATACATTTATAGGTTAAAGTCAAATAGAAAAGATATCTAACAAGATGGGAAAAAGGAATAACTCTTGTGTTAAATCAAACGTGTCTAAATAATGACTTGCTGGCAAAAAAATAAAATAAAAAATAATAATAAAAATTAGATATATATATATATGAGAACTCAAATGCCTACTAGACACTATCCTTATTATGTTCTAACTTCTATTATGTTCTTAACTTCTTCACTAACAGAGAGGGAATTCTAAAGTCTAAAAATCTGAGGAAAGAAACTATAAGATATCTTCAATAAGTTTCCAGATTTTGTTTTTCATATGGGCACTTTTATTGATAGTACACACATGAAACTCAAGTGTCCTTCAAAGACTTGTTATACTGTTCCAACAACTTCTGTGAGTATGTCAATAACCCTCATCACAGCTTCTTTCATCTCCTTAATTGTTTCATAACAGCAGTCTTTAGTTTTTCTTGAGCTTAGAGAATAACCAAAAGTCATAGGAAGCAAGGTCTGGACTATAGTGAGGGTGAGGAACTGTCTTGATGCCCACTTTGGTCAAATAGTCTGTGACAAGGATGGAGTTGTGGACTGGTGCATTTGCACAAATCTTCAGTTCTTTGCGAATAATTGTATGTACCATTCCCACACTGATATCAAACTGTGCACTTATTGTCTCTATAGACACATGGCGGTCCTTACCCATGAAATTCTTTATTTGGCCAATCAACTCTGGTGTTCTGACTTCCTTACTTCTCCCACACCTCTCATCATCCCTCACAGATTACCTGCTTTCCTTGAATCTCTCATGTCACTCAAAAATTGATGCTTGATTCCAGTAAGATAGTCCAAAAGCAGTCTAAAGCATTCCACACGTTTCTGTGGCATTTTATCAAATTTAAAACATAATTTTATTGCATATCATTTTTCTAAAGTGTCCTCATATCCAGATTGTATTTATGATAGCGTGTGTGTTATTTTGTGTGTCACCTTATACATTTATACATCTTTTTTTTTTTCTTCTGAGTGACTATTACGTAACTGGTATGACCTATTTTTTTTAATAAATAATTTTACCAAGAATTTCTTCATAAGTTTTGGTTTTGATTATAGCTGAAGGAACGAAAGTTATATTTTTATTTTTGAAATCATAACTTTATAATATATAAGAATCGATAGAACATTAACTCTATAATAATATTTACGAAATCTACATAAATTGAAATATCATATTTAAGCATGCTTTATGATCAGGCTGCGAGCTTAGATAAATACTTTTGCAGTTTTAACAAAAGAGTTACAAAAATATTAGGACGTCTCCATTTATGCTGAATATCCACAGAATGCCAATATCAATCTGTGGAATTTCCACAGGTCTCACTAGTCTCACGGAAATGTGTGAATGTATCTAAACAGATATTGACAATTTTCGTTTGCAATTTCCTGAAATGCAAATGCCAACCAATTTAATTTCCTTGTTTAGTCAATCACAAAAAAATGTCTTTAGGATGAACGTGTGAGGAAATTGTTTGCATATTCTGCATAAGTAAACATTGTATTCAGTTTTGATTGTATGAAAAGTGAACGATCTATTAAGTAGCAGATTCCACTTAACGGTGAAAAAGGAGTGGTTGCATTCACATTGGAACACAGGAAGGAAAATAGATGTGTGTAAAAATAGGAAAGTGAATTCGGGAAAAATTTAAAAAATATATATGAAATCAGAATAGCACTTAGTAGAATGTATACATCCGCCAATATTCAGCAACCTTTTTTCTTTTTAACTTGTACAATAATTTTTTTTTTATTTTAGTGTCAAACCACAATTTAAGATTATTGGATGTTTCGCAACAAAACTTTTTTTTTTTAATACTGAGTCAATTCTTATAAAGGATAAGGATTAAGGAGATGAATAGATTGGCAATTGAATGATGATGAATATTTTGAGAGGATTGAGAATAATGAACGGCATTAATAAAATTTGATGATTTATGACATGATTAGTGTTCTTGAAGCTATTCTAGACATTGAATGTGTATATATATATATATATATATATATATATATATACACACACACACACACTTCAGAATAAAATTATCTATCAACTGGTATTAACTGTGATTATAAGTTTTACAAAATATTATTGGCAGCAAAATTCTATAAGTACTATCCCACCTACATAAAAACTGCTTGATATACAAGATAGAGCAAATAAATCAAATTTTAGTCATTCAATAAATTTAAAAATTTATAACGTGAAATTTTTGAATGTCAAATCAAGAGATTTTTATGATTCTATGTAAGACAAAGAATACATTTGAAATATTTTAACTCCTTATCCTATAGGATTTCGATGTCTACCATCTCTTCAGAGGAGAAAATATTAGCAAATAGTTATAATAGTTATAATGGATGGAAAATTACAATTAAAAGTTGTTTAAGTATTTAAATGTCATAGAGTAAGGGAAGTTAATGACAAGGATATAAAAATTCACACCTAAATTGCATGGTAAAATTCGAAGTGAATGTCTTTGCTAGCAGTGTGGTAAAATGATCCAAACTGTATTTTGAGTAATCCACATCACAAGGTAATGGTCCGAAGTAGGATAAGGAGTTATATTTCAAATGTATTTTTTGTCTTACATAGAATAATAAAAAATCTTTTGATTTGAAATTTAAACATTTTACGTCATAAATTTTTTAATTTATTGAATGACTAACATTTTATTTATATATATATATATATTCAAGGCGCCTTCAATAAGTTCCCAGACATTTTTTTCGCATAGGAATTTTATTGATAATACACACATGAAACTCTAATCCCCTTTGAAGTAATCTCCTCCAGCTGTAATGCACTTGTACCGTTCCATCAATGTCTGGAAGGCTTACTATGACAGTCTTCTTGTGTGAGCTGGTCAAAGCCTCTTTCATTTCCGAAGTGGATCTTATCTTTGGTATTTTTTGAGCAATGAAACACAGACGTCAAAAACTCTTCTTTTACCTTCGAATTTAATTTGCGAAACGTTTTATACTGGGGCAATCTCATCTTACTTGGTTTAATCCTCCAGGTACTTGAGCTAGATTACTTATAAACTTTTTGTTTTTCTTGTTTTCCTTTTCTGCTCTTGCTTAAATTTCTCTTCTTTTTTGTTTTCCTTACATATATCCTTTATCTTCGATTTATTATATACTAGCGGTGGTACCCAGTGTTGCCCAGGTGGTGTAGTAAGGAACCCCGGTAGGCATCCTGGGTTGAGAGAGCTGTTAAGAAAAAAGTGGTAGTAGTGGGTGGTGGAGAGGTGAGAGGGGGGGGGGTCAAAACAATAGTAGACAGCCCAGGTGGAAAAAGGTGTTAAAAATAATAAAAATTGCAGGGGTTCCCCAGCATTGTCTGGGTGTGTAGAGGTTAAGGGTAACGAAAAAAAGCAAAAAAAAAAAAAAGTGGTAGTAGACAGGCAGGCTCGAACCCGTAACACAAAGAAGGAAAAGAAAGTGAAAAAAAACATGTCCTAGTCAATGTTTCCATCATGCAAGCGCAGAGCGTTGAAATTAAACGTAGTCAATCAAAAGGAGATGATGACTTTGTAAAAATGTTGACGCAAAAAACGACCCCACCTTGTACAAAACTGCCGAGCTGAGGGTAAAGGAATTAATGTTTCTGGACAATTTTTCGATATCTGTCGTCCGAAGGACTGAGGTTTAAAATGATACCGAAATTGTCAGGATCTATTGCCTGTGTTGAAAATTTTTACAATACACACAAACACACACACACAGTTTGCCCTTTATATATATACTAGCGAGGGGTACCTGGCGTTGCCCAGGTGTTTGTAGGTGTGTGTACAAAAAAAACGAAGACTTGACGTGTATAGTAAAATGTGAAAAAAAACAGGTGCCCGTTTTTTACAAGTTAAAAAAAACGAAGCCTTGACGCGCAGTTGGAAAATAGTAAAGTGTGAAAAACAAAACAGGTGCGCGTTTTTGACGAGTTATTGACGTGACGGCGATAGCTATTCAGCAGTTACAATTTTGTGCGGGACAGTTTTTAAATAAATAAATAAATCGGTTTGTTTGTTTTTAACTAAGTTCGGGGAAAACCAGCTCCTTGTTTATTAGGGGGAGTGTCTCGTCTCGAAATGTGACGAAGTCGACATTGACCAAACATTACTTAGCTCTCTAGAGACCACCGTAATTAGAGTCGAGTTTCGCATTTTTTTATACCGAAAACCGAATGTAATGCGTGCCGATCAGGAAATGTTGAATAATTAACGTTTGAAAGTCAATAAAATTAAATAGACAGGCGAGCTCCGTAGTTAACTGTGAGATATTACAATTTATAGATGATATAAAAAGTTTTAAGTTGTGAACCGAGCGAGCGCTTCTCTGAAAGAAGCCTTTTGTGGACATCGAGGAAAAGCATACATACATACATTTTCGCTTTTATATTTATAGACTAGCGAGGGGGTACCCGGCGTTGCCCAGGTGTTTGTAGGTGTGTGTATGGGGGGGGGGGGATAAGTAATAACTCTGAAACGATGTTAAAAAAAAATCGGAAAAACCAAGACCAAAAAAAAAAACAGCAAAAAAAAACAAAAAAAAAAACACTGTGTGTATGGGGGGGGGAAGTAAACTAAAGAATAAGCGAAGTAAAAAAAATAAAGAAACGTTGCCCACGTGTCTAAAGATGTAAAAGAAAAAAAAATAGTTTTGGTCGTGAGGCTGGATTGAACCCGGGAACCTTGACGCGGAGGTGAAACAAACTCCAACCACTACTATGTAGGCCAAGAGTAAAAGGAATTGATTATAGTGTTAAAATAAGGGTTATAAAGTGAGTGAAAGAGGTTTGATTGACAGCTAGCCACTAAATGAGGTCATCACGGGAGCGTTACGAGATGACGTAGCAGTATTTTATTTTTTTGGTTTACTTCACATTAGCATTTATTAAATTATGTATTTCGTTTCCTGTCTAGACATCTCTCTCTCTATCTGTCTGTCTCTCTCTCTCTCACTTCGTCTTCCTTACTCTAAAGAGTGTTACTAAAAAAGAAAATGGCGTCTGGCTGTTTGTTTTTTTGTAAAAACTTCGATCGTTAATATTTTTTGTAAGCATATTTTTTTTTTTACTTCACATTTTTGACTTGTTATTTTTCGTTTAACTATCGTATCTAACTATTTTTAATGTGCTAATAACTTTGGTAACGTTGTCATAGCATAGAAGTTCATAGTTTAGCTTGTGTGAGGGTTAAATTTTTTTTTACCGATAACAACATTTTTAAATTTTAAATTTAGACTGCCATTAGAGCTTGCTGACGTCAAAATCACGTGACATGACTCAGCGGGTTTTAAATACAAGTTGACCCAAAATAAACGGCCCTGTGTATACTTTATGTAGAAGAGTTGGCGCCCGTATTTTTTGGGGCAGTTATAAATCGATTTAAAAATGTTTAACATTAAAATGTCACTTTTTTGGCCCCCCCCCCCCTGCAGAAAATTGATCAGTTGACGCACTTCTGATGGTCCTTTTGGGCTAATTTTTGGATATTTGTCGTCTGGAGGGTGGGGCTTTAATATGATACCAAGTTTGTGAATTTTTGTCTCGTCGGTCAAAAGTTTTTAGCAGACACACAAACATACATACATGCATACATACATTTTCACTTTTATATATATAGACTAGCAGGGGTGTCCGGCATTGCCTGAGTGTTTGGAGGTGTGTGTGTAGGGGAGGTGAGGTAAACTAAAGAATAAGCAAAGTAATAACTCTGTTTAAATAAAAAAACGTTGCCCGGGTGTTTGAAGGTGTAAAAGAAAAAAAAAGTTTTGGCAGGGAGGTAGGTTTGAACCCAAAGCCTCAAGGCTAAGGCGGAAAAAACAAAAATCTTACACGTTACCCCGACATCAAAGAGACAGAAGTGAGAACTGACAAAATTAAATGTTTAAAAAACATAGCTGTTGGTTAAACTAAGGTCAACGTTTTCTAGGTCAAACATGGTGTCGTCGTAGTAGTATTAGTAGAAAAGGAAAATGAAGGAACGATTTTGTTGTTACTCCTCCTTACAGAAAAGGGTCCAGTTGAGGGTGAAGAAAGAAACGTTTTTAGCCAATTTTTCGATATTTTTCGTCTGAAGGTTCGACCTTCAAAATGATACTGATCTGGGGAAAATCCGTCGCCTCTGTCAAAAGTTTTTAAGAGATATACAAACACACACATTTTGCCTTTTATATATAGACTAGCGGCGTTGCCCGGCTGTTTGGAGGTGTGATCGTATGTGTTGTTGTGTGTGTTGGGGGGGGGGGGGGTAGATTAAAACGAAATGGGCGAAGTAATAATCCTGTTTAAAATAAAATTTTAAAAAAACGGTGCTCGAGTGTTTTGAGGTGTAAAAGAAAAAAGTGTTGGTAGAAAGGTAGGCTCAAACCTGAAGCCTTGATGCGAAGGTGGAAAAGAAAGGGAAAAAAACCCTGACATCTAACCAGCTCAGCCACGAGGGGAGAGGAAAGTAAATGTATCTTAAGTTAACGATTATAAAGTTCAATTGACAGGTGCGAGAACTTAATAAGGTCAAACATCACACAACTTAAGATTGGTGCTGCGAGCCAGTTTCTGCGTATTTGTTTGCCCCACCAAATGAATAGCAATTGTGTGATATGACAGGGTTTTTTCCAGCATTGATCAAACCTTATTGCTTTCCAGGACAACTGGCACAAGTGCTAGAGCACTGCCTTTTCTACGGATTCAGTTTCACTTTTATGCTGAAAAGTGAAACAAAGACATGGTAAATGAAAAAAAAACCCTTGAAAATAGCGTGTAAAAGTCGGCCAAATTAAAGATAGACATGACCTCCCTTCGTAACTCGTAGATATTATAATTTAGACAGTATATAAAAAGTTTTAATGAGTGAGCACCCCGAGCGCCTCTCAAAAAAAAGCCTTTGCTGGACATACAGAAAAAATGCACACACACATTCTCGCTTTTATATATATATATATATAGACTAGCGGGGGGGTACCCTGCATTGCCCGGGTGTTTAGAGGTGTGTGTTCTCGGGTGGTGTGGGGAGGGGTAATCAAAACATAAGAATAAGCGAAGTAAATATTTTTAAATATTAAAACTTAAATATTATATATAAAAAAAAAGTTAAAACTTAAAAAAAATCGAAAAAAAACACACAAAAAACTAACGTAAGGCAAATGAACGATGTTAAATGTAACAATTTTTTGGCCAATTTTTCGATATTTTTTTTTTTTTTTTTTTTTTACACAGAAAAAGAAATCGGAAAAACAAAAACAGAAAAACGAACGCTAAAACTTCTTTAAACAATCTGAAAAATAAAAACAAAACAAAAAAAACAAGAAAAATGACTGAAATAAACCTCCGGGTGTTTTTGGTTGTGTGTGGATAGGTCAAGAGTGGGGTGGGGGGTTGTTAATGAAAACCTAAGAATAAGCGAAGTAAAAAAAAACCCAGAAAAACGAACGTTACGTGAAAAATGGCTTCAATATTAAAATTTAAAAAAAAAAAAAAAAAGAAATCTTACACCACGATTCAAACCCAAAACGTTTAGATAATGACCCAACGCTCTAATCAACTGAGCTAACATGACGTACATGAAATTGTGTCAGTTCTTCAAATATTTAAACTAAATCAGGTTATGACGTCGTCTGACGCATGCATAGAACCGATCTTGTCATGAGAGGACGGTTTTTGCTGACCCCCCCCCTTGTAGAAAAGTGCTGATTTCAGGGTGATAAAATTAACGTTTTTGGCCAATTTTTCGATATTTTTTTTTTTTTTTTTTTTTTTTTACACAGTGATCACCACTTATCAAGGCCCGGAAGCCACTCAGGGATAAGGGTTATTGCAAGTACATCACGTTAGTGAGGAGATTTTATTAAGTGTTTAATTAGGGGGGCGGTTCATTAGGAATTTGTTAACATTAGACTTGAAGACATCCAAGTTGTAGTTCGGAGGGAAGCAGGCAGACGGAACAGAGTTCCACAGGCGTGCAGTTCTAAGAAAGAAGCTTTGTTCATGGAATCCACGTTTTGATTTAGGCACAGATATAGAGTGGGGGAAATTTTTCACAGTGGATTCAGCTAGACGGGTGTTTTTCGTGAAAGATTGGCGAGGGGGGACCAGGGATTGGAGTTCAGACGAGCACCTGCCATGAAAATAACGATAAAACAAGGATAGGCTCGCAACGTCTCTTCTGTGGGAGAGGGGTTGCAGGGTAGAGAAAAGGGCATCCCCCACTAAACCACGAAATCTATTTTGTACTCTGTCAAGGCATGATAGGCTGTTTTTGGCAGCTCCTGCCCAGATATGGCAACAGTATTCCATCCTTGGCCGTACTTGGCTTTTATATAGATAGAGAATTGCATCAGTAGTGAGATATCTTCTGGAGCGGTAGAAGGATCCCACCATCTTTCCTGCGACCTTGGCAACAGACTTGATGTACGTGTTCCATTTCAGATCAGGAGTAAAGGTCAAACCCAGAAGCTTGTCAAAACACGGGGCCTCACCCAGACGAGAGCCATCCATCACAATTGATGCCAGCTGGGGATCAGAGCGTTGATGATGTAAGGATAGGAGTTTGGTTTTGGATGCATTAAAGGTAACTAGCCACATCTTCCCCCATTGAACCACGCGCTCGAGATCAGAGGAGAGAGAATCCGAGAGAACTTCGTCATTTACAGCCTTTGATGTGTTGTCGTAGATGGTCGTGTCATCAGCATAGATGTCAACGAATGATTTAAGTATGTGTTTAGGGAGGTCATTGATGTAGATCAGGAAGAGAGTTGGGCCCAGGATTGACCCGAGGGACTCCAGCATTTATATTGCAGGCCTCCGATTTTTGTCCATCTACCACTACTCTTATGAGCCTATCGGAGAGAAATGATTTAATGATTGAGAAAACATTTCCAGTTATACCGTAGCTGGAAATCTTGTGAAGTAGACCCTTATGCCATACTTTGTCAAAGGCCTTTGATATGTCAAGAGCAATTGCCCTAGAAAGGAAGCCTTTGTCAAGAGATTCACTAATCCTGTGGGATATAACCGTCAGCACATCTGCGGTAGATCTTGCAGAGCGGAAACCATATTGTGTGTCACTAAGAAGGTTATTCCTGCTGAGGTGGTTGACTATTTCTCTATTTAATATTGATTCCAGTAACTTACTCATAACACAGAGAAGACTTATTGGTCTGTATTGAGAGGGAGATGACTTATCACCTGAATTCTTAAATACAGGGCAAACTGATGAGGTCTTCCAGGGGGTCGGAAAGCACTTCTCGTTAAGGCAGCGCTTAAATAGTTTCGTAAGTATGGGAGCAAGTTCTGGTTGAAGCTTTTTTAACACTATAATTGGGATGCCATCAGGGCCAGTTGCTTTACTGGAATCTAGGTTTTTTATTAGCTTGGCGACCTCATGCACGGATATTTGTATGTTACCTAGCTTGTTCTGTGTTATAGGAGGAAATATGGGGAGTTGATGGCCTTCGTCGCATAGGGCAGAATTAGCTGCAAAGTTCTTTGCAAATAGTTTGGCCTTGTCTGACGCTGACGAGATAACCTCAGGATCTTATTTGTTATTTGCCAAAACTGGTGGGAACCAAGCCGCTGATCAGCTACCTTGGATTTAACAGACTGGGCATATAGCTCTATTGCATTTTTTATTACTCTTTTACAGTGGTTGCTGGCAGTCCTGAAAGCAGCTTTAGTCTCAGTGCATCTATTACGTTGGTAGTTATGGAAAAAGTGATTTCTGTGCGCGATAGCAGCAGCACATTCTGGGGAGAACCATGGCTGGCTGTTAGGTTTTGTTGGAATTTTTTAGATGGTATGAATTGGTCTATGCCTACAATTAACCATTCGGTCAGATCTGATACTATAGAGGACACTTCCTTTTTAAACATGGAGTGCAGAGGTAAATCAGATATGAATGTACGGAAGCTATCCCAGTCAGCCATAGAGTATCGGTATACAGTACGGTGGCGGGGTACGTCTGATGGCTTCTTACATTTTGTTTTTATCTTAACTGATACGACGGAGTGGTCGGAGGATCCTAAAGGAGAATGAACGGTACATGAACATAGCTCAGGGGAAGTTGAAAGAAAAAGGTCTAAGAGGCTTGCATATTGATTGGGTGTATCGGGCACACGGGTGGGTTCGCGAACAATCTGAGTGAGGTCATAAGCAATGGCAAAATCATGACAAAACCTCCCCTCATCATCTGTCTTATTTGAATGGGTCAGCCATTCCACGTTATGGACGTTGAAGTCACCACAGATGTGGATGTTAGCCGAGGGATGTGAAGACAGTATGTGGTCTATTTTCTCAGATATGCTCTTAAAGATAGTAACTCCGCTGTTGTGGGGCCTATAGAGGGCAAATATAAATGCAGTGGTGTTAGCAAGTGCAACCCTGAAGCACATATAGGGTAAATTAGGATCTTCTCTAGAGATATCCCTGCCACATGGGAAGCCATCCTTAATGTAAGCACATATTCCATGCCCATGGCGATCTTGGGAGTCAGATTTAGCTGTTAAATTGGAGTATCCATTAATTATGAACTCATCTAGGGAAGTGGTCGGCCCTATTCCAGTTTCACATAGAAATAATATGTCCGGTTTCGTCTCCTGTAATTGGGTTTCAACCTCTGGAAGGTTGGAACGTAGACCCCTGATATTGGAGAAGGAGACCTGGTAGTAGGGGTCTACGCTGGAAGATGGGGTTCTAGGTTTAATAGAGTTTTTATTCTGGAGATATTTCATGTTGAGGTTTTGGGATTTGTGGAATAGGTTGGCATACTTGGTTAGAGCAGTACAGAGAGGGAAAGTAAGAGAGAAAAAGACAGGAAAATTTTTTTTTATTTGTAGCACACGAAAAGGTAAAGCCGTAACAATTACCCACTAGTATGGCATCGAGAGGCCCCACCAGAGACTACTGCATGGTCCAGATCCACTCACCAAATGGCAATACAGCAGTCCCAGTACTTTGCGCCTGCTGATAGGACAGCCTCCTTAGTGGTTAATCCAAGGTTCGGGTCCCTGACTATCAGGCGGATAACGTCAGCCCAGACAAAACGTTTACCTCCAGCACCCTTACTAGTGACATGGCAACAAGGACAGACAAAGACAGAAAAATATCCGACATCTCAGACTACTGGTCACCAAGTAGTACCGACCTTTAAGCAGCTTTTTCTTCACCCTTTGTCAGAAACATCACTCATTGAATGAGGACTGAATGACAAAATAGGAGAAGCGAGAGTTACTGGAGCTGCCGATAACACATCCACTGTATTATCTACTCTCCATTTAAAAAAAAAAAGGGGGGGAGAAAGGGGAATGGGTACAAGTGACTTATATCTAAGTAGTAAGTCCGGTGCGAACTTAATAATTCATGACACTTTAGCTGATAATATCCCCTCCCATATTAATGGGTGGTGGAAGTTTGTCGTTATCTATCTAGTTTGAATCATTAAAGTTTCATCTTATAATTAATTAAAATCCAATAATTAACTATTATCAATTTGTAAAGATTGCTTAATATTAATTTACATTAGAGTTTAAATAATTATTCAAGGTTTTAATTTAGGAGGTCCGTTTTCATGAGTGACTTTCTTTGCACTGTATTATATTTCGAATGTACTTGAACATAAGGCTAACTATATAAGGTAGGATTCGAAAACAAGAAGAAAGTATTTTCAATACAGGCAAGCTTGCAGTAATAGTATCCACTACAATTAGTTTAAGGAACTTTTTTTGGATTTCCTCTAACTTTGGTAAATTTTTGAATTTCCTCTAACTTTGGTAAATTTTTGGATAAGTTCAGTATTAGTGACGAGTTCCAGGCATTGTTTCGCCTTTTCCACAAAGTCTTTAACATTAATGTCAACTTTCGGGGGTTTAGTTCAGGTGTTTGGGGTAGAAGGAGTGACATTTCCATTGTGTCGATGACAATAGGCGTCTGGCTTGCAGAAGCGGCCATAGCCGAACCATTTAAAAAACGGTTGATAAAAAGTTCACAAACTAAAAAAAAAAAAAAAAAAAAACAAAAGGCGTCGTGTGGAAAAAAAATCCGACATTAATAAAATAAAAGAAAAAGACAAAAAGGAGAAAAATCGCAGATACAATAACGCACAGCAAAAGCCAAACTGATAGAGGGGTATGAGATCAATGATTTCGATGATCGTTTTTATAACCACTGGTTGTGCTAAACAACCAATGAAAATCTTCCAAAGTTACTATAAAAATTGTCGAATTTTGGATTCAATCAGTTTGCCGCTAACTACGTCACGAACTGCATTTGATTCTTGACCGCCATCTTTGTTACTAGCAATTACTTTTTTCGAGACTGCCCTGCTTCTCCACCGCCATCTTTGTTCAACAGGATGTCTCAACACTTAACACTCTTCTAATGGCACGTATCCAAATTGAGACTTGTTCCTTCTCTTTAGGAAAAGAAAATATGTACTTTGGGGCCTTTTGGATAACTTCCCCGACAATTTGGAACAATGCAAGAATAAACCATGTTAGACAGCAAACTGAAAACTAGGCAAAACTACTGCTGATAAAGAACCTTTAACCTAGACCATACACCTACAAGTGAATCTGATAATGACATCACGCTATCATGTGCATCGACCTTTTTTACTCTCGGTAGCCACAGCATTATTCACATAATGTGACACCTGGGCGACAATTTGTCGGGCAAAGGATGGGGCTTTAATATGAGACCAAATTTATGAATTTTTGTTCTGTCTGTCGAAAGTTTTTAGCAGACATACAAACACACACACACACACACACTCATTTTGCCTTTTATATATATAGATTTTTTTGTTCCTCATTATTTCCTTCCTCCCTCTTTTTTTCAAATTTTCTTTTCATGTTTATAGCAGACTATTGCAACTACTATAACAGTCTTTCACCTGTAGCATGAACACAGTCACAAAATAAGCCACATGCGTGTAGCACACAAAAAAATATGGTCGACCTGACACCTGATATTTTTGAGATGACATCCAGGTCACTTCCTTTTGACTTTTTATTTCTTTTTATCTCCACTTCCATTTCTTTCCTTCTCTCTTTTTTCACCTCGACATAACAATGAACGCATGCAACTCGTGTTTGCTCCAAAATACACGCAATCGAAGAGCAAATTTCCAGCTGTACTCAAAATAAGCTTGATTTAATTTCTCCAGAAACATTAATGGACTACAATGAACAATTCAATTAAGTTCTACAACATTAATGAACTTATCAGAACTATGCCTGTTCATATGTGTACACACACACACATGATCGTATGTTATTTTCCATTGCTCATAAATAAATGTATTGTTTGTATATAACTTTGTTATCTCATTTGATCCTCTACGTGCTTTCCTTCATTCATCTCCATTATATCAGCCCTCGAAATGTTTTTAATTTGGTATTGTCTTTTTATCCTCATCTTTGTATGATGCCAGCTTTTCTCCTCTTCTGATGAGAAGCATTTAGCTTTGAAATATCATGGCCTAAAAAGATAGTTTTTCCTTTTTCCCCACCTCTTAATTTCATCTTTATTAACCTGATGATGTAATAAATTTCCTATGTAACGTTACTCTTATCTTTTTTTAATTTATTCTATAATTATATATATATGAGAAAATATAATAATATATATAAACTCATATGGATCCACAACAGAATTTAGTTTTTATAGAAATCCTCCCAGACAAGGAATGAAACCAGTTGATGTAAAGATCTAACAAGAACGAAATCGTATTACTGCAAAGACATGAGATGCCTATTGGCTTTAATTTTGAAAAGATCAAGACTAAAGGTATGAGGAAATCAGTCAGCAGGGAAAGAGTTCTAGAGTTCTTGAATCTACAGTTTATATAAAACACAGGAGGACAAAAAAAAAAAAATGCTTTGCGTACACTTTTGTCATCTATGCTTCATCACCTTCAGCTTGCAGAAAATGATGAAAGCAATACAACTAGATTGCAATGGCAGCGCCATCAAAGAATATACGGTTTTGAAATTTACTATTACGATGTTATCCACCTTACCGTTTATTTCTTTCAGCATGTCAAAATGTTCAATTCTAAACAGCACCTGTTTTGTAGCACAGAATCATTTATGTAAATTATTGTATCAATTTTTTTATTCATTCTGCCCTGACTCATCAGAAAAATAGGAACTCATCAACTTTAAAAGAAAATAAAAGAAATATGGACAGGATTACAAAAATCTAAAAAAAAAAAAAATGATTAGATGCAATTGTGCTTTGTGATAGTTATATCATCTTAGATTCTCATTATATATCTATAATATAAAGCTGAATGTCTGTGTGTGTGTGTGTGTGTGTGTGCGTGTGTGTGTCTGGTCACGAATAGGCTCCTATATAGTTGACTATTTTTAAAAACTGATTACATAATGATAAAAGATGTATCAAGGATCAGGAAAAGGTATGTTTGATCCGGCAGAACAGTGGTTCATTAAAATTGTGGGGTCTGTGTATGTGCCTGGTCCACAAAGTATGGAAATAAAAAAAAAAAAAAAAAAACCGTTTACAAGTGTTTTTGATATAGATGTACATAAGAATACTTTGATAAGTATGTTTTAACTTAAATAGGGATGGTATAATAAAAGTGTGGGGCCTGGCCTCCACAGAATGGAAATAGGAACAAACTTTAATAAAGACTTTTCATATCTATCTGCGTAAGTATACTTTGATAATTATGTTTCAGTTTGAAGAAATATGGTATAATAAAATTATGGGGTGTTCGTTCTTTCCTGACCTCCATAGAATAGAAATATGTCACAAAGTTTAACAAGGTTTTTTAATATAGATCCACAGAATATTGTGATAAGTGTTTCAGTGTGAACAGGTATGGTATAATAAATTATGGGGTTTATCTATTTTATTTTTACTTTCATCATATTTTGCTTTGGTTTTGATACCCCCAAATTCGAAGCTATCTCTTTACAACCCTTCCTTTTCATAAACTTTCATAAATCAGAGTACATTTTCTGTAGGCTGCTTTTGAATCAAGTCAACGACGGGTACTTTTGCTAGTATATATATATATATATATATATATATATATTTTGGCAGCAAGTCATTATTCAAGCACGTCCGATTGAAGATGACAGAGTTTTTTTTTTCCAATTTTCTTGGATATTTTTTCAATTTGCCAAGCGTTTTTATTTTTTAATTGCAGCTGGCATGTTGTATATTATGGCGCCCAGTAGTTATTGTTCAGCCATATTCTTCTCAAGTGCTTTCTATCAGTACATCTGATCGTCGTCAGGAGCGGTTGTTGTTGCTGTAGTTTTTTTTTCTTTCTTTATTGAGGTTCAGTGTACTTGTATTTTTTTTTATTATTATTGGTTATAAAAGGTGGGTGCAGGATTGGTAGGGTGTATATATAAGTAAAATTCTTTATAATTTTGAATTAAAAATCAGTTTCAAAAGGGAAAAAAAACTGATTTTTAATTCAAAATTATAAATCATTTTACTCGATATTAAACTAGCTCTAGGATATCTATACCTATCGAGCTTATTAGATCTACATTACAACGAGCACTGTTTTCTTTTAATAGTATTAATACATTTACTAGTACATTAAAATAAACTCTGCTCTTTAGACTCTAGGTCTAATTCCCTCCAAATTATATATAAGAGCAAATAGTTAATAAAACATGTTAAAAAACACTTTGAAAAAGAGTTGAAAACATATTTAATTTGAAAAGGAAATACTTAATAAGTGGATAGTCCTTAATCCGTGGAGTTTCGAAGAAATACTTTCCTTCTCATCAGACGGTAGGAATTAGCAAAATGCGGGATTGGATTTTGCATGCAAAAGTATTTGATTAAACTGCAAGTCAAAGATTTTACTTGATAACAAAAAAGTGAAGCATAGGGAATAGGGTGAAAAAAAAGGTGATTTCACGTGAATGGATATATATATATAACAGACATACCCTGCATTGCTCAGGAATGAGAGACAACCCATATCCTCCTGACTATGAACTCCATCTAACCATTTTATTTATATTAGTTTTACTTCTATAATCTTCAATTTGGGGAACACAGCCTAAAGACAAGTCCCGGATCAATCAAGTGGAAGGAGTACATATGGATAGTGGCCCATCCTCTAAAATTCTTAAACTGTTAAACCTAGGAACCTGGCGCTTGCTAAGAATAATACCCTACCTATGGTGTGTATCTTAGAGCCATTCACAATCCACAGAGCTTCTGTTTCCTAGTGTGCATGGTTGTATTATCTTCAAATTGCTGCAGCGATATGTACATTAAGGATATTTATATCACAGTCAGTTGCTCTTTTTGTAGAAACCCCCGATATGTTAACGGATTGTTTTTCAATTATGACGTTTTGCTTCTTTTCTTTTTTTCTTTTTTCTCTCCATTTGTTTCACTTATTTAGTTGGTTTGGATTATGTAAACAGAATTTTTGTATGAAATGCGTCCACTTTTGTCAAGGATGGCAATGTATGTAACAGCGTTATAGTATCACTCATGAGTTGTATATTCACATGCAAATTGAACATGGTGGTACCATAGTGGCATGAATGTTTTTCTTTCTCTTTTTTTTATCTGAAAAGAAAGGGAAGGTTTTGGATATGATCGAAATGTTGTTTTCTTCCAGACAAAAGTAATTTATAGTTAAAAAGTGTTCCTTCATGAGGAGCCAGATTTTCCTTACATTAAAAACCAAACTTGTGTCTACTTTTTATTTTTCAAACTCCTGTTCACTAGACACATTGCCACTTGGACGTAAGCGACTATTATTTGAGACCATGTCTACCGAGGACTAT
Organism: Euprymna scolopes; assembly: GCF_053919585.1. NCBI lineage: Eukaryota > Metazoa > Mollusca > Cephalopoda > Sepiida > Sepiolidae > Euprymna > Euprymna scolopes. The sequence goes on from NC_136494.1 coordinate 120,368,403, forward strand.
GTGAGAAGATTAAAAAGATGTCTGTTTACATTACAATTGAACTTCTGCATACCAGTAGAGTCATGAAAGCAAGAAACAGGGATGGAATTCCAAGATCTAACAGTCTGAAAGTAGAAGTTATTAGAGTAGAAGGCTTTCCGGCATCTAGAGACCTCTACACTGAAGGGGTGGGATTTTGCCACTAAATGGGTTTGCCAAGTGTATGTACGTCAAGGGGTTATAAGTACAATGAATTCATCAGAGCACATTCCGTTAAAGTATTTGTAAGACAGGCACAATGATGCAATATTATTGTGATGGGACAGGGGTTGGAGTTTTTATTCTTGCGGGGAGGCTTGTAAATAGGGAGAGAGTGCAATGGATTCAACAGGCCATCATCATCATCATCATCATACATTTTCTCTGCATTCTGCAAAATATGTTTGGTGCCTATTTTCTGTTTTTTAATGTTAAACAAAGCAGATGGGCTGAACCATTCCCATGACAGGATGCAAGTCTGTTTTAAGTTATGCTTCCCAGCGAGACTGGTATCCATTTTTACATATGCCACCTGGTATTCCATCCAATTACTGATTAAGCATAATTTAACTTTAATCTTAAGAAAAACAGTGAGCCTAGGGTTGGAGGGGGAGGGTAGAATTTTTTAGAATTATAATATGAATACAAACAAAAGATGTTTCTCCCACCATTCACCTGACATAAAGCCGTACATTCTTAACCTATTCATCAGAAATGTTTTAATAATATATAATAAAAAATATTTTTTTAAACTTTACATAAAAAAAATAGTCTTTACTTATAAATTTAACATTAAAAAAAATTTTCAAAGTAAAGATAAAAATATTTTTTTTAATTCTAAAATATTTTTATTAAAGATAAAATCATTCCAAAACAGAATCAATTTAAAGTAAAGACTATTTTTTTTTTTTTATGTAGAATTTTCAAATTAAACTTGAACTTACATAAGTATTAATAAGAAAGGATTTTCGTTTGGTAGAACACCAGTAAGACTTGGAAAAACTTTCACTAAATAGAAAGCAGGAGTCAAAAAGAACTGCTTTAGTAAAAATTATCTATTTCTCTTTAAATCAAAGTCGGCCTATACTTGCTGAAAAGGCCTTGGTTAGTATGATTTAAGCAGCACTTTGGAGGCCCCTCTCCTCTGCCACTCAATGATTTGATTTTCTTCTCTTGATGTTGAAATAAATTATATAGAGTTACTTCATTTATTAAAAAAACAAAAAGAAACTTAATGCAAATATATATTAATCCGATCCAAACTTAAGATTCTGTAAAACTTTTTTAAAATTGTTAATATTAAATTTAAAAACTTATATTTCTATTATCATGGAATTAACTAAAATCAAAGCTTGGTACTTATGCAATGTAAGGACTGTGCTATTGTTAGAATTATCTGGGCGGTTTTCGGAAAACAATGGAAGTTACCAAAATGCTGAGCACTTTAACCTAAATACAAAAAAATCATAAAGAAAAAATTTGTTTGCTATCATTGGTTTATTAGATAAAAAAAATCTAAATATTTATGTTGACTTGAACAAAACAAAACGAAAATTTTTAATCTATTTATCTAGAATTGAACAAAAAAAAAATTTTTAACCTAAATATCTTGATTTGAACAAAAATATTTTTAAATCAAAATATTTTTGAAATCAAAAATTTTTTTTAAAACTTAATATTTATCTTGATTTGAACAAAAAAATGTTTAATCCAAATATTTTGATTTGAACAAAAAAATTTTATATCTAAATATTTATCTTGATTTGAACAAAAAAAATTTATTTTTTTAATCTAAATATTTATTTGGATTTGAACAAAAAAATTTCTTTTTAAATTAAAAAAAAAAAAAACATTGTTTGCTATCAGTTGTTTGTTATTGCAAAAAAAAAATATTCATGAAACTTTACAATGATTTTTTTTTTCATTCTTGATTAGAATTTGAATTTTCTAAAAGTTTTGTAAAAATTGTCCAATTGTTCAAGAATATTTTCATTTTTTTATTAATTTTTCATTGAATTAGGTTGTGCAGCAAAGATAATATATTTTTCAAAGAAAAATTGGCCAACATTTGCACAAAATATAAAACTTTTTTTTTTTAAATGACAAAACTTTCATTTGGAACCTTCTATCAGTTTACATGAACCACCCAGACGAATCCAGCAATAGCATGATACTTATACTGTATAAGTATCCAAAGCTCTATATAGGAAGATCAAACTACTTTTTGAGTAAAATTTGTACATTAATTTTGTATTGACAATAATATTTTAAAATATTTTTAAAGTCTTTTTTTTTTTAATTAAGAAAAACAATATGAAAATATAATCTCATTATTGACGACCAAGTGTTTTCTGTTTTTGTGTTGCATTTTAAATAAACAGAGTTCAAAGTTCTTAATATTTATATTAATTTAATTGTTTTTTAAGGATAAATCATGTTTTTGCAAAACTCTTTTTGGTTAATTATTTTATAATTTAAGTTTTAAAAACTTTAAAATATTTTAAAATTTTTTTTTTTTAATTAAGGAAAACAATATGAAAGTATAATCTCATTGACAACCGAGTGTTGTTTGTTTTTGTGCTATATTTTAAATAAACATGATTATTTTAAATCAAATCACATTTTTTTTTTCTTTTAATAATTTTTATTTTAATTTTATCCAAAGAAAAAAATATTTTCATTTACTGAATTAATTTTAATATAAAAAACTGACTATAACAACGAAGTGCTAATTAACGCTGAATCATTCTCCCCACCCGCCAAATCGGCCATACCGAAACATATCAAACCCAGAAACATCGTCTGTTGGATTTTATACAGGTTGTTTGAAGGAGATGCTCTAGTGCTTATCTGCAAAACAATGGAAAGTCTTATATGTTAAGTTAAAAATGGAGAAATACTACAGAAAGTAAATATTTGAGAATGAAAGTTACCCAGACCAAAGTTTTGATAAGTGACTGTAGTGTTTGTGAGCACCTAGAAAGAGAAGTTTCCCTTCTCAGTTTTGGGGAAAAAAGTTTTTGGTTTGCTTTACGACATATTAATCTTTTCCAGGTCCAATCATTTTGGCAAAAGTTTTTCTGCTTCAAATATTTATTTATGGTGTTTAGTTTGGTTGTTTTGTAGAAAAAAAATTGTTTTGTTTTTTAGCTTTGCAGATCATGATTGAGTTTTGCAAAGGGAAAGGGAAAAAAACAATAACATCATTGCTTGGTGCATTTAAGTCAGAAAGCCGATATCTTGAGACAGACGGATCTGGTAGCATCAGAAATGCTGAGGTTAATTGGTTGGCAAAGCAACAAATTATGAATTGCTATCTACCTACGTTATAACCACGTTTGAGGCAAAAACATTCGGCAAATTACATAACAGAAACAATATAAAAATAAGTATATGGGAAAACAAAAGATGATTCAAACTCTGGAAAGCATTACTTATTTAGTCTATAAATATAAAAGACAAAACGGCCGCACGTGTGTTTGTATGTCCAGCAAAGGCTTTTTTCTGCCAGGGTTCTTGGGGAGAAAAGGTGGGTACTATTCTATAGAACTTTTTATATACTCCCTAGATCATAATATCTACGATTTGCGAACGGACGTCGTATTTACATTTATTTACATCGACTTTTATAAAACTCACGCGATTCCATCCTCTCGTATGTTTGTTCATGTTTTTTGTATAAAAACGAAACTGAATCAAATGCAAAAGGCATCTTCCCGGTCTTTCATGCCGGGATGTCCAGAAGGCAATCAGCTTTGATCAATGCTGTTCATTTGGACACTCCCTTTTTGTGGGGAGCTGTTTTCCTCAACATCGTGGGGAAATGATACGGCGGAAAGCTTAACTAGCCTCCAGCCAATGTTCATTTTTGCAAGTCAACTTTTTGATTGACATTGCTAACTTTTAACGCTTTTCACTTCCTATGGCTCCGTAGCGTAGGGGCAAAAGTTTACGTTTTCTTTCACTTTCTTTTCCGCCTTCGGATCCCTTTTTTTTTTTTTCTTTTACACCTACTAACACGCGGGCACCGCCAGGTACCCCCACTAGTAATTAATAAATCACAGGGTACAGTACAATTAAACTAATAATGTATCTGACTCTTACAATACTTTTTGAAGTGATAGAAAAGTTTAACCATTTTTCCCAGCAATAGATTCCATGTAAATCTTCCAAGTCAGGTCCAGGGTAAAAAGTCAATAGCAAAAGTTTATCAAAACAAGTGGCTTTTCTCAAGAAGAAGAGGACCATTAAAGATTTAACATAAGAAACCAATGCAAAAACTGGGGGGTTTTTTTTTGGATTAGTCAGACTGCTCGTCTCATTTTGATGGCTTTATTCACATAATACTTCGGTCAATGTAACTTATGACTGTCTTCAGGTGTATCTTGTTGAACTGTGAAATCTATATGTAATTTCACACAGAATCTTTTATTTAATCCACAGGAGTAGCATACTCTTGTTATGACAGCCATGATTGGGTAGACGTCCAAAGTAATTCACAATTGTGTTTTTTGTGTCGCTCAAATAGCGTAATTTATATATTACATGCAAAGTGAGTTGAGTAATACCATTTCTCAACGGTAGGACGTTTGCACACGTCCAGCTTGGTCACGCGCCAATCTCAAACTGCCGGGCACTGGTACTCGATACCGGAAGTGACGTCACTAGAGGAAGTGACGTCGTGAAATAGTCCATTAATCCCCTGGAGGGGTGTCTCCAACAATTACTTAAGAAGGAGCTTCATCAAGAATTTGTTCATGTTGGACTTAAAGACAACCAAATTGTAAGCTGGGAAACAGGCAAACAGAAGAGAGTTCCACAGTTCTTTCCTATCCCTTGTCTTTGTCTCCTTTGTGACAGAGTCTACAACATGTTGGGTTCCTACATGTTAACGTGTATGTACTATGTTACAATACTTTATCCACTATGCCAGGGTCCTTGCGGAAAACAAAAAGTAGTATTTTTAACTGTTAGACAGACAGAGCCTCTTACAGAGATACTTGGATACATCCAAGATAAAATGCATCCATTCAGTGTACATGTTTAGCAATGAAAATGCATTTTTGAATGCAAGTGTGACAGTTCAATCAACAGACAGAGCATTATATAAAAATGCAGCGATACATTAAAAAAAAATAAAAATATGTGAATATTAGTCACTGACTCATCTGGAAAAAAAATTCACCTTTGCAAACATAATTTTAATATGAATGAATATAAATATTTATAAATGATCAAATATATATAAAAAAAAAAAAAAAAAAAAAAAAAAAGAAGAAGACTTTTCAGACATAACAGGTAGTGAGCTTTTGTTATATATGACCAGAGGAAGGGGGTTCAAATATGTGTAAAGATTTGATTAGTTAAACATGATCGCATGTTAGGTTTGGTTATGTTTACAGTATGTCAACCCTTTGTAAGTTATTTAATGCTGAATTCTCATTTTCATAACAGTTTTTATGCTTTAAGTTTTATATCTCTTCAGATAATTTATTCATGGTGTCTGATTTGGTTGTTTTATAGATGAAAATTGTTGTTTTTGTTTGTTTGCTTTGCAGAACATGGTTGAGTTTTGCAAAGGAAAAGAGAAAAAAAACAATGACACCAATTCGTATCATTCTGACCACTGTTCTCATCTTGACTCGAGAGCTTTCCCGGAAAATCCATTCTGTTACTTTTTTTTTTTTTTACTCATATCATGTTTAATGTTTCTGCAAAATTTCAAAAAATTCCAAAGCGTAGTTATTGAGAAAAGTGCGGACAGACAAACGGACGAACAGATAAGGGTGAATTTACAGGCTACCCTCCTTTTGTCGAGAGACAAAAACTAAATTTTACAAGCAAACAATTTGGAAAGAATTCTAGCAAACCAACCATATTCCTCCCCCCCCCCCACACACACACACATACTTGATGACCTTGTACCTAATTTATTCAAAATTTAAATTGTAATTTTACAAGTAAACAATTTGGAAGGAATTAAAATTTATTTTTATACCCAGGCTTTGCCATCGGGAAATAGCATTTTCCTGGCATGTAATATCAAGAAACTGACAAAATAAAAATAAGGAGGAAAGAAAACAAATTGATGGCATGCAAAAAATCCCATCAGCAACAAATATAACCATTTCTACTTGCTTTTAGTTTTGACAGTTCAATTTCTAAATTTTCCAATTGTCTTGCCTAGAAAACACATAACACTATCAAATATCAGACAACTATACATCCATAAAATTAGATTTAAAAAATGTATGTTTCACAAAATTATGCATACATTTCAGCCCCATTTACAAATTACATTTATCTATATATATCTATAACTATAAAAGCGAACATGTTTGTGTGTGCGTTTTCGTGTATGTCCAAGAAAGGCTTCTTTCCGAGAACCGATCGGTCGCCTTGTCACCCCCTTCAGCCGGTCGGTTGAGACAATCGTCGACCTCAGAACTCTTCCACTCCAATTACGGCAGCCTGAAAACGACCCAACTCTGGCGGTTTGCAGCTCACTATTTTCGTCCTTCCAGTGACCACTGCCGGTGATAATTCTTAGCCGTTTTAATGTTGCTGGTATTGGTAGTGACAGAATTATCAGTTGGTCATCTAAATTTATACTCCGGACCTGACGTTGTGTACTCGCTTACCGGCGAACATCGCCGATAAGAGAGCCGTGGATTTTAGTGTGGTGAAAAAGGAAATAAAAACGATTCCACACACGAATAAACAATTAATCTGGGTTTATTCACAATAATAATGGTCTAATAATATTTCAGAGTTTGAAGGAAGTTGGCTGTAGCTATTTTAAAACGGTAGCTTGTGACTCGAGTTCAGATAAGTTTTTCGGCCATTGGAGATACGTGTTTTAAGTCAAAAGCCCTCTCTGCCCGACTTTCACACCATCTGAATTCGCCAAAATTGAATTCTCTCTTCTCCTTCTCTTCTCCCCCTCCTCTCTTCTCCTTCTGTTCTTTTCTCTGTGTTCGAGGAATATATACATATCCATCAATGCCCTTTAAACATCACGAGTTTGTATTTGTTTACAACAAAAAAACTTGCCTGTCATCAGCTTTCAAACCTTGTTTTCTAAAATAAACAACCGCCTGTCATTTCATCTCGAATTCTGTGTTTCAAAATAAACAGCCAGCTCACTCCAAACTGACCGTTACAACAATAAGTATCTCTTGGCATACTTTTTCCTTTTTCTGTTCTAACCAAAGAGTCATTTGATTGTCCTATTTTTTCGTTCTTTTGGCTCTTTCTCTATAACGGCATATCAACCCCATAACTTGGTTACATACCTCCCCCACTTAAAAGAAACAATATTGGACTCAATATTTTTTCTAACCCACTTCTTCTTTCTGGGCCTTAATACCATGGCTCTTTGTGGTTTTACAATTTATAATAGTTCATCAATTGGATTCGTTCTTAAAGAAAAAAAACTGTATCATTCATGCACATGCAAAAAGTTCTCTTTTAGAGTTTAGCGTTTTTCAAATCTGCTTTCAGTTCATACGATTGTCCATAAACCTCATTAATTTTTATATATATATATATATATATATATATATACACACATTTCAATGCATGCAACTATTTAGTCAATAGTCCATTTTTCCTCGGATTTCATTCCATGGCTCTTTCTTGGTTATCTGGCTTCTTCACATATGTATCTCCAACGTTGGTAGGGTATTAGATGCGGGGTTAACTGGTAGTCTTGATTCTGTACCAGATTGATCAGATCTGGTGTTTTTATCAGAAACCACGGTAGCGTCCCTCACTTCATGCTCATCCCTATTCATTTCAAACAACAAATGGACTTTTCCTTTCAAGCGCTCTAATTGAGGGTTACTCTCGTCCTTATCTATTTTATTAGCATCCTTTCCAGCCCTTAGGAGGCTATTGATGTAGCTAACTCTCCTTTTCCCATACACTAGAAAAGCTATTATCATTATCACGACCAAGATGATTATTGTAGGATTTAACCATTTACTTACTTTTTCCCATCGCCATTTTTCTGGTTCATTACCATCCTTCACTGCTCGTAACTCATCTAATAACTCGCTCATATCGATCTTTCCATCCAGTTTCAAAAGAGGTGGAATTTCGCGAGCTTCTATCTTCGGAAATTCCTTAGTGATAGGTGTCCATACCTTTGACCAATTTACACGCGGTATTCTAGTTAATGACAGAAAGTCATTTCTAAGTTCAAACTTCTCTTTAAATCTGTAGGACGGCAAGATCTCTAGAGTTGGGCCAAATGCTGCGCAACTCATAGGTAGATCTATAATGGTCATAGGTGGATGAATAATATTTCCCCTTGTTGCCGTCCCTTACAGACTTTCGACAACTTTCGTTCACTAGTTGAGGCAACTGCCCAAACACCATCAGATAGATGTATAGCTTGGGGGGTTAGTATATCAATCGACACCTCTGCTCCACAATATTTATTGATCCCCTCCTCATTACCTTGGAATAATTGAACTACGCATAACTTGTGTCCGTTAGTTGCATAGATGGGACTTTCTACTGCACAAACTCTTAGTGCATTCATGCTACACGCTAGTGCTTCGCTAGGTGACAACACTATGAATTTGGTTCGGGCTGGGTTAAAAGCTATTCCTTCGGTTTCAACTTTGTACCTTGCTACTGCTCTCCTCTCAGTGACATTAGTAGGAAACGGTATCAGTAAATTAATTACGGTAAATACTTCGAAGTCGCTATTTCTATCCAATAAAGGTAACTCAACCATTACGTAAATCTTATCCTTTTGTAACATCGTAGCACAACTCAAGGTTTTATAATATTCCCATAGACTCTTCTTTGGATCTACTGGTAAGCGTAAAGTATGTGGCAAGTCTGCCTGAAGCATCCCAAGTATTGTTTTTAAGTCTTTGGGGGGTATGATGCTCAGTGACATGTGCGCTAATGAAAGTAAATCTAATTGTGTCCTAACATGTTCCATTGCCACTGTCAATAACTGAATTGATGAGTCGAGTTGGTTTGTCATCGTCATCAGTTCCAGTATTTGCTTAGTTACAGCCTCTACCATACTTATTCTTCTAGCCATAAAAGTCAAACTTTCGTTTAGGCTGACGACTGTATGGGATAGCCAGTTTATTCTTTGTCTATGTTCTGTCAGTTCGTATCTAGTAACATTCACTATTGATAAGCTTTCCTCTATGACGTGCTTTATCTTCTGTTGATTTTCCTCTAAACTGCTTATATGCCTTTCTAATACTTCTGTGTCACTCTCCGATACGGTCCCGAATAATACGTGTAGTGCTTTACCTACGAAAGGAAGTATAGATCTCTTTCTAACTCGTTTTTGGGTCCCATCTGCTGCTAGCAATCCAATATCCCTAAAATATCCTCCAATGTATCGGAGTCTTTGTTTCATCTTATCTAACCGTCCTCCAAGTGATACAAATAACGCTGTATTAGAATTTATCCCAAGTTTTGATTGATTTTTTTGCATCTGCAGCTTTAAGTGCGCTGCTAAGTTAACTTCGTCTTCTAGTTCCATTTGAACCTTCCGATACGCTCTCAGATCAATGACAAACGTCAGGATCCACTTAGAATGAGTAATCGTTACCTCGCTGGTCTTCTTAAATACCGTACTGTGTGTGTGGCGTAACGCTACTGTCAATCCAACCATCACCGCCATCATCATTATTAGACGCCGCATCCTACAAATACACATAGTAACGTTCCTTTATTATTTGTTCCATTTTATTTTAGTCACTCAATTCCAGTTCCATAAATAACTTAACGAAAGAATCAGTTTCATCCTCTTCGTCTTCCTTATCCTCTTCATCGCTATTTGTAACTTTCCCCGTTTTAGAGATAACATTGATAGGTCGTCTTACACTGCTTCGCAAAAGTCTAGGTCCCCTAACATCGCCTATTACCTCTGGGGGCTGTGTTGACGGAATCGCATTGCTCTCTGATTCTTCAGCCCTATTCTCATTACCAGCCTCTCTATCTCTCAGTACCGATAGTGGAATATCATCTTCAGATTCCCAACCTTCCGAATCTGGAGGCGTAGTTGTTATCTCTGGTAGCGAGTCGGTATTCTCTACCTCAAATTCTAACTAACTCCTGTTCATCCGCTACCTCATCAGCCCACCTATCCGTATCTTCCCAATCTCCTTCCGGATCTATCAGGGTGGCTTTCCTTACAGGTCTGTCTGTATATTAGGCATTTTCCACTCCCTAATATTGGCTTCACAGATGTCTGACGCGTGAACCCTCTTCGTTCTATTCGTCAGTTGATCCCATATTTTATATGTCACTGGTCCCGTTTGTTTTACTATCCTATAGTACGGTTTCCATCTAGGATCTAATTTTCCTTTTCTAACCTGTGCTCTGTAGTATACTGGGTCGCCAACATCATATGTTTTCTTGACCCTTCCATCATTGACTCTTTTGTTACGTTTTTTCTGTGCTGCCCTAATCCCATCTCTATCCTTATTCAAAGGATTCTTAACCTTACTTTTCCTCTTTCTACAACTGTCCCACAAATGCCCGCTCTTCCCAAACCCCTGGCATGTCTCCTTCTTCCTTAGTGGACAGCTAGTTGCTGTGTGCCCTCTTTCCTTACACTCATCACACCGTACAAACTCTTTCGCCTTGCAACTTTGAATTAAGTGTTCTTCACTGCCGCACTTAAAACACTTAGGTCTCAGCATGCAGGCCCTCTTTGGATGTCCTGGGCGGCCACAGTTGAAACAGTGCACCCTGTCTCTGCACTGGTAACTATAGTGCCCCTCTTTTCCACAATTGTAGCATTTTAATTTTAAAGCCCCATCTATGCTTTTCCGGACATTCTTATCTCTCCTAGGGGTCACCCGTCCTTTCGCTATTGGGGCAACCCTAACTAGTTTAAAGATTTCCTTGTTGGAATCTTCTTAGGGGACGTGAGTTTTAATTTGGGTCCGGGTGGATTCTTTCTATCCCTATTCCTACATTCATGTGCCCTGTGCCCTTCTTTCTAGCAAACAAAGCACACTAGACCCCTCTTAAAGTTGGGATGGCGTATGTGTCTCCCCCTCCCCTTAAGTCCCAGTGTTCTGGATTCGAGGCTTCTTCTTCCCCACTCTGGTGAAGCTCAGGGCACTTTGCTCGGATGTGTCCTCGTCGACCGCATCCGTAGCAGACCTTCAACCAGGCTGTCTGGTTCTCCTCTAATTTTTTCTAATCTCAGGAGGAGGGCTTCAGCTCTTCGAGCCTGTGCAAAGGCCTCCTCCAACGTGTTAGGCTGTGCCCTTGCCACGTCCTCACGCAACAGGGAATTGCTCAAAGCGTCCGTGAAGAACTCTGCCAGCTGAGCCTGGGTAGCCGGATCATTTCTCCGATCTTGATCTGGGTAAGCTACCTTAGCGAGAACGCTCATGCGTCCCTCTAGGTGAGCGATGGATTCGCCACCCCTCTGCCTCACACCTACCAGCGCTCGAGCTGCCTCCGTTCGGCTCGAGTGACTGCCGAAGTGCCGCTGGATGTCATTTTCAAACATCTTCCAGTTGGTTTGGGATTTGTATTTATCCAAATACTCTCCAATCCATTCTGAAGCAGCATCCTCGGTATAGTCGTATGCCAGTGAAATCATATCGGTATCCGACAGGTTATAGATGCGCCCTTTCTTCTCTATTGCTTTGAGCCAGGGTCCCAACTCCACAGCCAAACCTGTGAACAGTGGGACTCTGGATCCCGTTACGTTAAGTTTTGGGGTTAGCCGTCCCCCTTCTTCAATCCTACGTCCTAATTCCTCTACAGACCTACCGTTTTCATTGGTCATGGTAGTAGTCCTAGCGGATTACGTATTAAATAACAATAGACAAAACAAAAAAATATAAGCGCTCTTTGAAAAAGCCCACAAGAAGTCCAAAAACGAATGCTGACAAGCAAAAGAAAGTGATAAGAACGAAAATAAGGTGGTTTCCTACCTGATCGCTGAGATGTTGTTGGTTCTGCGCTGCTTTTGTTGACTCGCTTGTTGGGAGGTCCAACTTGTTGTAAACAGTAAACCTCCTGTTTTTTTTTGTTTGGTTTTGAATCCGTCTGCCTGGTTAGCTAACACACCTTCTTCCTGATTTCGATAATCCTTGGTCAACGGCACCAAATGTCACCCCCTTCAGCCGGTCGGTTGAGACGATCGTCGACCTCAGAACTCTTCCACTCCAATTACGGCAGCCTGAAAACGACCCGACTCTGGCGGTTTGCAGCTCACTATTTTCGTCCTTCCAGTGACCACTGCCGGTGATAATTCTTAGCCGTTTTAATGTTGCTGGTATTGGTAGTGACAGAATTATCAGTTGGTCGTCTAAATTTATACTCCGGACCTGACGTTGTATACTCGCTTACCGGCGAACATCGCCGATAAGAGAGCCATAGATTTTAGTGTGGTGAAAAAGGAAATAAAAACGATTTCACACACGAATAAACAATTAATCTGGGTTTATTCACAATAATAATGGTCTAATAATATTTCAGAGTTTGAAGGAAGTTGGCTGTAGCTATTTTAAAACGGTAGCTTGTGACTCGAGTTCAGATAAGTTTTTCGGCCATTGGAGATATGTGTTTTAAGTCAAAAGCCCTCTCTGCCCGACTTTCACACCATCTGAATTCGCCAAAATTGAATTCTCTCTTCTTCTCTTCTCCCCCTCCTCTCTTCTCCTTCTGTTCTTTTCTCTGTGTTCGAGGAATATATACATATCCATCAATGCCCTCTAAACATCACAAGTTTGTATTTGTTTACAACAAGAAAACTTGCCTGTCATCAGCTTTCAAACCTTGTTTTCTAAAATAAACAACCGCCTGTCATTTCATCTCGAATTCTGTGTTTCAAAATAAACAGCCAGCTCACTCCAAACTCTGACTGTTACAACAATAAGTATCTCTTGACATACTTTTTCCTTTGTCTGTTCTAACCAAAGAGTCATTTGATCGTCCTATTTTTTCGTTCTTTTGGCTCTTTCTCTATAACGGCATATCAACCCCATAACTTGGTTACAGCCTCACAACTTCTTAAAACTTTTTATATTGCGCCTAAATGATAATATCTATGAGTTAACAACCAGGGTCGCCTGTCTATTTAATTTGCCTGACTTACAAAACTTAAATATTCAACAGTTTTCGATCGCCGCACGTCGATTCGACTTTCGTATAAAGAAAGAAGCGAACAGACTCGCGGTAAATAAAACACTGTCCCGCACTCAAAGTTGACGTCATTAACTTGTCAAAAACGGGCACCTGCCGTTAAACGTCACACTTTTTTTTCACACTTTATTATTTTCCAACTGCGCGTCTAGGCTTTGTTTTTTTGTTTTTTTAAAAACAAACACCCTGCCAACGATTTACCTAAAAACACATACACCTACAAACACCCGGGCAATGCTGGGTACCTCCAGCTAGTATATATATAAAAGGCAAAAAAGGTGCACGCGTTTTTGTATGTCCAGCAAAGGCTTTTTTCGCTGGGGTTCTCGAGGCGGGAGGGGGCTACTATTTTTTAGAACTTTTTATATACTCCCTAGATGATAATATCTACGATTTGCAAATGCATGTCCCATCTACATTTATTTACATTAATTTTTATAAAATTCGCGCTTTCCTTCCTCTCAAGTGTTTGTTCGGCTTTTTCATATAAAAGCAAAATTAATTGAAAGCAAAGGCAGCTTCCCGGCCTTTCATGCCAGGAACGTCCTGAAAGCAATTAGCTTTGATCAATGTGGGGGGAACCCCTCATATCAGACAATTACTATTCATTTGGACACTCCTTTTTGTGGGGAGCTGGTTTTCCCCAACATTGTGGGGAAACAAATAAATGAAAAGCTGAACTGGTCTTCAGCCAACGTTTATTTCTGCACCTGCGAGCAAGCCAACTTTTTGATTGACATCGCTAAATTTAAACGCTTTTCACTTCCTATGGCATCGTAGTATAGTGGTAAGATGTCGCCGCATCATGGGCTCGAGCCTGCCTAACTACTAACACTTTTTTTTTTCTTTTACACTTCCAGACACCCGGGAAACGCCAGGTACCCCCACTAGTTCTGAATAAACTGCTTCTCTCAATTATGCGTTCCTACAAAGGTAGCAAAGAGTTTTACTCGCTATCCATTTACTACTCACATGCAACTCACCTACACCAAGTGTATCCTTATCATAGGTATCATTATTAAACCACAATCTATTGTTTTGACTAGTACAATTTACTATATACTACACTAGATTTTCTTACTAAATAATAAACACTCCTTTTTGCTTACATTCTACTTGGCATCTTCATATTTGCAGAATAAACAAATATCGGAACAATTTTATCTGATCAAATTTTCCCAAATCTCCAATTAATCCTGTTAGAAGTGAAACATGCAAAGAAAAATATGAGGCAAAAATTCAACGTGTAAGAATGAGGAGGCCGGAGGCAGAAATATAGATTATATATTGTTTTTGTGGGTCTTATTTATTTTTTTTTTTTTATAAATAACAAACAAATAAGATATTTGAGAAATGAAAGCAATAAAAAAAAAGTTTGAGGATGGAAGAAAAGGCGGTCCTCATTAATCATCGCAGTTAATCATTAATTAAGGAGGTAAGAAAAGGGGAGAGGGGAATCAGTTCCAAGGTTGAATCAACAGTCCAACAAAATATACATTCCTGCCAATAGAATCTGGTCAATTAATATGCCAGGTTCTGAACAACATAAGTTTCATTTTTTTTTTAAGGGAGGAACGACGAGAATTTCACTAACCTTTTTCTAACATTAGAATCCAATTTGATAATCACTCAATGAGACACGCAGAGAACAAAATCCTATTTCCTCTTTCATGTTAGTTCCATTTTGTTATTTATTTTCTCTTACTTTTCGGAGCCCAGCAAAAAAAAACATTTGTTGCTTTCCATCGGCATCTCAGACTCCATCGCATAACATTTTCTTTTTAAGGTTTCATTCATTTCATCGCTTCTGATTCTATCACTCAAGACAAGCCGACTCTGAATCAAGAAAAAATACAGCCATCGCTTGCCAAATAGCAAACTCAGACTCCCTATTCTTTTCAACGCCTTTGACTTTACGGAGGCAAGAGAAACATAACTCGTGTCGAGTGACCAACCCAGAATCTCCTTCTCTTTCTTTATTTTCTTATCTCTACCCCTCCTTCTTTCCAGCTATCCCTGGTATTCCCTATGTGACCTTGGCATGGCCTTTCATCAATTCTAAAAATATCTTGACCCAAGCAGTATCGCGGTTGTTTGGTTTCTTTCTATCCTGGACTTACGTCCACTGCTTGCGTCTCATTTTTCTTCCCCTGGCGTTCTCCAGGCTTAGGACCGTGACAGTGTCTTGTGTGCATTTTGAAATTATTTGCAAGAGCACTGAAAAGTTCATTCAATTGTACTTGTTGCGTGATTCATAACGCATTGGACAGTTTATACGGTGTGTTGGATAATTTATATAGTGCTTGTAAAGCATATGGTACTCATAAATGCTATGATCTGTTCTGAGTAGGTGAAATTTCAGTCATTATAGAGAAAAATCTTGGTTTTTAATTGCAACATTTAAAAGATCTTTAAAGTGAGCAAAAAAATTTATTTTTAATTTTAAATAAATTAGTCAGATTCATCTTGTTCAGACAATATAATCTTTGTTTATTTTTCAGGCCATTTCAACTAATACAAACGGGACCGCATGGAGTGCACACTTGCAACAACATACAAACCAAATAATAGTAGCAGTAGTTGTGCGATATTTGTGGATGAAATTTCATAATATTCAGATAAAACTGAGATTAAAGTTATTTGAGTTACATGAAAATGTACCAACTTAATGGTGTCAATCTATATCAAATATTAAGAATAATTGAATCTTTCAGATGTTTGCTTAGTATATCATTTGTTGGAAATATTCTGAATAAGATGTTTGGCAATTTGCATAAGTATGTTTATTATAATTTATGTTGCTTTTTTACACACTTTACTTAAGAGGAGAGGTTCTATACAAACTTTCACAAAAGAGTTTGAAAAGGGAACTCAAATATTGGATGAAGTTAATTTCTAACACAACAAAACAAAAGAAAGGAAGAGCACTTCGCCTCTGCTAAATTAACTTTCTTGAAAAAAAAAAAGTAACACCTTCCAGGACAGTTTTTAGAAATCACAAGAAACCTACAAAGTATCTCTTTGTTGTATTTAGAATTGTAATATATATTTGAATGCAATAATTGCCTTTGTTTGGTTTGTCACTACTTTTATCAAAAAAAAAAAAAAAAAAAAAAAAAACTGATTCTTCTCAGATAAAAGTGTTTTTTGGGGGGTTTTTTTTTCTAGAAATAACCTTCCAAAAAATTTCTAACATTCAATACAAAGTGGCATTCATCCGGGCAGATTGAATTGGTTTTCTCTAGGAAACATTAAATTCACAAACAGTCTCCAGTCACAGGAACGGTCAGGGGAGATAATGCTGTTACATTTTTGCAGTTCTTTCAGAGAAATTTCAACATCCTACCTACATAAAGTGCCTGGTATTCTCAAATGGTTACTCATATGATACTGACCAGGTTCAATGGTGCTTAACTTTGGTGAACTAGCAGTAAATCGTGCATCAACATGATTCTGCCATATTTCAGTATATCAGGAAATTAAAAAAATGCACACAGTTTCAAAAAATTGTTTGTCGGTAGAAATATATGAAAGTCTTTGATAAATACTCACATATATAGAAATCCATCTTTTTGTCCTCCAAGTGCTCTTTCACAAACTTGTAAAGGGAAAACACTTTAAAAAAGAAAGAAAAATTTTGAATAGGTTTAAAAAGGATTAAATAATTACAAAAAAATTTTCGGTAACAGTATTTTTCATTCTTTGGAAAGGGCATTAATCCTATATGGATTATTTAAAATTTAAAAAAAAAAAGAAAAAAAAAAATGTTCTCCAAATTGTTTTTTCTTCTTTTTTTCTCACAAAATTTATAAATCTCCAATCATCAAGTTAGCAACATGAATTAGAAAATCATACAACCAACCATTGCAATGGTTCTCAACAGATTTTAAATGACCCCACTAGCTTCGGTTTTTTTTTTTTGTTCTTTTTTTTTTTCCTACTTTTTGCAACTCTTCACAATACTTGAAACAGGAGCAAATTGTTAATCTTAAGCACAAATGAAAAATATGATATGAAAAAAATTTTTGGTAACAGTAGTTTTCATTCTTTGGAAAGGGCATTAATCCTATATGGATTATTTAAAATTTAAAAAAAAAAAAAAAAAAAAATGTTCTCCAAATTGTTTTTTTTTTCTTCTTTTTTTCTCACAAAATTTATAAATCTCCAATCATCAAGTTAACAACATGAATTAGAAAATCATACAACCAACCATTGCAATGGTTCTCAACAGATTTTAAATGACCCCACTAGCTTCGTTTTTTTTTTTGTTCTTTTTTTTTTTTCCTACTTTTTGCAACTCTTCACAATACTTGAAACAGGAGCAAATTGTTAATCTTAAGCACAAATGAAAAATATGATAAGGGACAAGAACAGCTTTGTGTTTTAATAAATAGATACAACAAGGTATCACAAACCAGCTTAGAGTTTAGTGTGTGAAAATAAGCAAGTACAGTGAAAATCTCTTCAACTGCAACATGATATCTCATTTATTTTGGGGCTATTTTGATAAAATTGGGATGTAAACAAAATTTAATCTTTTCTTTTAATAAATGTACATTTTTTTCTCTCGTGGTCTTTTTTTTTTTTTTTGGAGGGGGTTACTTTAAATTCTTATTTTTAGCGATAAGCGGTTTATTTTTTAATGTTAGTGTGTTTTTTAATTTAATATACATAATATTGTTTGTTTCTATGGATATAAACAATGGTGCTTATACAAATAAAAATACTGAATCGCATTCCAAATAAAAACTCTTTGATACACTTACATATAAGGCAAAAATAAGTGTCTTTATCAAAAACTACAAAAACCTATCAAATAGAAGTTTAATTAAGAATAAGAATCAATATTATCGAAAATTGTAGTTTTATCATATTAAGTAATTTTGAAGAGTTATCTGAAAATAGGAGAGAATTCAGTCTGTCATGTTGACAAATGTTAAGATTTCCCTGAAAGATAGTGTGAACACGTTTGGAATTTAAAAAGATTTCATGTCAAATTGCTTATTAACTTGTTAAGTGAAAGTTTAGAATAGTTTAAACAAAAAAGCTCCCAACCTTCTTCTAGCATTACAAGTTGATTTTTTTCTTTTTAGATAATTGTTATTTTATCAACTTGCATGCAAAAATAAGCTATGTAAAAGATGCTTAAAACCATTTGAATTATGCAAATACCATCAGTAGTTTAAAAAGTTGAGAATTTTAAATGCCAAAATTTATGCTTTTCCGTGGACATTTTTCTTTAGAAAAAGTGGGCTAAATTACGGACCTCAACATTTCAAGAAATTCTGTAATTTTGCCACCATTTATTTATTTTTCAAGCTATTCTCATGAAACTTGGCACTCTTATGTAAAATTGTGTGCACTTTCTGATTATGCAGTCAAATCTGATGTATCTCTTTACCATAAGCCATGACTTATAAATTCAGATGTACAAATAAACTGGCACATGGTATCATACAGTGGGTGTCTATTCATGAACAAAACTAAGTATTATACTGGTATTTAAATATAGCTTTATTGAGAGCAGGCATTTTCCTGCCTCCTCACTAAAGGAGAGCTTAATCTTGGGTGTAGCCATTAAATGCCTGAAGAGCATTCATGGCCAGTATTTACTACTTCCCTCAAAGAAAAAAAAATTGAGTAGATATGAATTAATCTCAGAAATAAATCAAAGAAAATTTTTCATATAGATTTTGAATTTCTGTAAAAGATGGGAATTCCCATAGTCGACCAGAACTCATGCATTTTGGGACCAGTCTAATTTTTAATTTTGTAAATCCTCTTTCTGGCCCAAAATATACCCCTATTTTCTGAGATGCAACCATAAATCGTACTCTACATGAATCCTTGATGTAGCTTTCACAGTACCAGGATACCAGGAATCCTGATAAGCAACAACTATATATTCACCAGTTGATGGTAATTTTCATCATTTCTATTCTGTTGTTTTACTGAAAATTCAATTATGTAGACAAAGAAATAAAACAGTAATTCTTTTTACCTTGTTTCCACCTTAACATTTAAAATGATTACTTTTAGAGGTTTTAGGGTATGCTGAAAACGAATATCGCATTTAAATTTTCTGCAAATAAGTAGTTTTCCAGATATTAAGCAATGTCATTTATTATGTTATCGCTGGTGGCCATCTTGGTACGTGCGAGCGCGCAAACGTAACTCCGAGAAACTATGCACAAACGCATGTACCAAGATAGCTACCACACCAGCAATAATATAAGAAATGACATTTCTTAATATCTGGAAGACTACTTATTTGCGGAAAATTTAAATGCGATATTTGTTTTCAGCATCCCTGAAAAACCTTGAAAGGTAGTCATTTTAAAGACAAATGTTAAGGTGGAAACAAGGTAAAAATTTACAAAATGCATCACAATGAAATTCTTTATCGAACCGCCTAATTATTATTATTATTATTATTATTTAGACATCCTCTGTTAAAAAAAAAAACATTTGTTTTACAGATTCGAAAAAATTGTCTTGACAATGAATTAAAAATAAATTCAAGTTTCACGATATCTTTTTTATTTAATTGTTAGGTGAAAGTACAGAATAGTTAACAAAACACCCTTCCTTCCCCATGTTAAGAATGGGTTTCTACATAACGTTATTATTTCAGCATGGTAGCATAAGTGCACAAGTACCTTTTATTGGTTATATATTTGTTTGTTTTTTGCTACTACTAAAACAATTCCACCTTAAGTACAAATAAGAAGTTATAAATACAACGATAATAGAAACGCATGTACTTAGTACATTTTGTTGTTCTTTAACGCTTTTAGTACATGTGTACTAAAAACGTTAAAAATAGTAAATCAAAATTGAAAAACTTGAAAAATTTTTTTTATATTGACAAACAGAATAAAAAATGAAACTGATTTTTCTGCTTTCGATTTGAAAGCAAGAAAAAAAAAAAAAAGTTTTTTATTATTCATTAGCCAGCTGAGCGCATAGCAATCCGTTTTCCCCAAGAGGGTTTGAATTTCTATAAAAAATAAGAAATTTCTGCACAATTAATAATTATCGAATATTTACATATTATACATGAAAATAATTCTTAAACTATTATCTATATGAAAATGGATGATATATACCGATTTATCATATCAATTTTGAAATATTTTTCGTCAACTTTGCTCGGTCATAACTTTGCTTCCTGTGGTCGCAAAAATATAAATCAAAGTCCAGTAGAAATGGACTTCTATGCTTATATAGCCAGTAAAATTTCAGCCATATCCAATCAAATTTGACCCCGCACATAGATATCCAAACGTAACGTATGAAATGTAAACATTGAAAAAATAGTTTCCCTTTTTGCTGTCGTCATTTTTTACTGTTTTTTTTTTTCATTTTTAACTTTAAGCATAAAAACATTGAATGCATAAAAGAAAAATGAATTAACATCATTGGAAAGCTTATTCTATTCTCTTTCCATCAATGTAATTCTTTTAAAAGTTGGCCTACAAATAAAAAAGATACAACTTGAAGCACATTAGGTATGTAACGTTGCTGATGTCCACGAAAATACAGCGTACGCTTGTAATGCTCCTTCTTCATGTTAAAAATAACTTTTAAAAAGATAATGTTATTTCGAAAACCATTTTAACATGTGTGGAGTTTTACCTTGAATCCTATGATATTCATAAGTTGGTTGGGGGCGGCACATTATCTGGGAGTCTGACCTCTTTGGAAAATTACCTCTCTCATTTTCGTTAACTTTTCACCAAAAACCATGGTGTCTCATGCAAAATACAATAAAATTGATTTTTACTTTTAATTAAACTTCTGCTTGATAGTGAAGGAACTTATTTTTGTATTATTTGGATTCATCGGACTACTGTTCTCATCTTGAGTGTGATTTTCACAACGTTTTGATCGATGTAATCTCAGACCTCTAACCCTTATCCCAAGTGGCTTCCGGGCCTTGATAAGTGGTGATCACTGTGTAAAAAAAAAAAAAAAAAAAAAAAAAAGACCTTCTTCAAGTGTATCTTGTCGAACTCAGTAAGGTTTCTGTCGAACTTGAGAATTTGGACAGAATTTCGAGCGGAACCCTTTATTTACTTCATGAGGGTAGCATGCTCTTGTTCTGTCAGCCATGACTGGATAGAGGTCCTAAGTAATTCACAATTGTATTTTTCAGTCACTCACACTGAAAAGTGAACCTTCAACGTTCAGGAGAATATAAAGGAATGAAGGTAAAAATCACAGGGCGTTTTTTTTTTTATTTGGACAGTTGAGAGAGCACGGTTGGTGAAGATTACAGTTGAAGTCAAGAGTTGGCAAGAAGGAGTTTAGACGAATATTTATTATTTTTTTTTTAAAAACAGTTTCATTCAAACTAATTTTTATTTATTTATCGATTATTCCACTTTGGTTTTTGAGTTGCTGGACATGACAAAAGTAAAACTCAGCAGTGATATAATAAAGCCCTTCTACAGTGATGAAGACGTGGTGGCCTGGCTCACAAAGGTTCAACTTGTTGCAAAACTACAGCAAATAGGTGATGTGACAAGCCTTCTATCGTTATATTTGGAGGGAAATGCGCTCTTGTTCTATCTGGAGATGGATCAAGGTCATCAGATGGACATTGATTTGATTGAAGTTCGATTAAAGGAAGTTTTCGCAGATGGGACATTCACTGCATATTCAAAGCTTAAACAAGTTGGCTGGAGAATGCGTCGACATAGATGCCAACAAAATACAACAACTTGCAGCAATATGGAGTAAGGGCTCGAAACTGCAATGAAGTTAGCATTTGTAATGGGGTTCCCAACAACATTTCAATGGAGTTGCAACAGGCTTCAGATATTAATGCATTGACTATAGGTGATTTGCTGACACAAACTAGGGTACTCACACGAGATGCAGCTGAGGATGTTGTTGGAGCTACGCTGCCACTTCAAAGTGAGGTTAAAATTCCACCACAATGAATCCTTGAACAGGGATCATCTGTTATAGTTGCAGTGGCCAGAGCCATATAACCAAAGACTGCGCAACTGGATGGACCAATGGCATAAGCGTCCAAAGGTTACAACATAAATTATGATGTTTTAAGTGCAATGGAATTGGCCACTTTGCCACATAATGCCAGGGAAACAATTCTGGGAAAAAGACGTCAGCGCCAGTCTACTCCCCATGTGTGCAAGTAAGAAAGGAGATGCATCCAGTCATCTACATACTTGTTGACGGACAACAATGCATGGCCCTAGCTGACACAGGCTGTTCTAAAACCCTGATGAACAAGATGGAGATGCCAAGCTGTTATGGTGATGACGACAGATAGAAAGGTTATTAGATGCTGTGGGATCGGCCAGAGCTTACAGTGGGTAGCATGCACTCTTTGCAACTGGAGGTCTTAATTATCGAAGGAAAACGGTTAGGCTTTGACCTTTAACTGGGATTTTATGCTCTCAAGAAGTTGGATAAATGCATTTGACTGAATCTGGCAAGGTTCACTTTCTCATGCAAAATGTATCTAGGTGTGCTGCGATTAAGATTGATGAACCAGACTTCAGTGCTGTATTTGACCGACAAAAGAAAGAATGGACTGTCGCATGGATATGGACGGGTGGACAAACACCAGAGGGCAATTGAAGAATAGAATATCAGAGTACCCCGTGGCCAAGCATATTAGGACAGAATATGAAAAAGAATAAGATTTATGGCTGAAAAATGGATGGTTGGTGTCATATCCAGAAGAGCTAAGTTCAGCTAAAGCCTTAATTCCGTTAATGGCGGTAGTGCAGATGAATAAAAACAAAGTGAGATCCGTGATGGACTACAGAGAGCTCAATAACTTTGTCGATGCATTTACAGCAAATGCAGATGTATGTGCACAAAAGTTGCGGGAATGGTGGCATGAAGGTTCTGATGTTACCATATTGGACCTGAAGAAGGCCTACTTTTAGATGCACATACACAAATCACTGTGGCCCTTTCAGACGGTGATGTTAAAGGGGGCAAAGATATTATCTTACATAACTTGAGTTTGGCATGAATGTTAATGCAATCAATTATGAATGCAGTAATTGCCGAGGATACATCTATAAAATGAACTACGTCATCGTTGACAACATTTTTGTTATGTCTTGCATCTGCTGATCGAGTGAAGAACCATTTGGAAAAATTCGAACTGGTTTGTAAGTCTCCTGAGCGACTTAAAGAAGGAGCAAGAGTGTTTGGATTGCGTGTTCACAGCGATGGCAGTAGACTACAATGAATACGAGGAAGAAATGCTCCAGAATCTCCACCAGTCATGATGAGGCGAACAATGTTTTCAGGGTATGAGAAACTGATTGGTCATTTTTCTGTTTGTGGATGGCTTCATGTAGCTACAAGTACACATAAGACATCAAGCTAACAAAGTTACCACGAGCTGGGATGATGAAACGCATGAACCATCTCTCAGGAGTATGATGATGGAAATGCATAGCAGGATACATCAAGACAATCCTGTGCTAGGTGATTGGTATGTTAATGGAAGTGAGATTACGCTTTGGGTGGCTGCAAGCTCACTTGCCACTGGGGCCGTTTATTTACAGTAAATGTTACATAAGTAGTCAGAAACCGTTCAATACCGTAAAAGGTTATAAAAAAAGTTACTTGTAGGAGTCTTTTGCGGGTATGCACTGCAGGAGGGTTGTGGTCATACATCTGCATGGTGTGGCATCCGATGAAGAAGGGAGAGAAAGAAAGTAAAGCGGAAACGGACATATCATACAAATGCCGCCTTGTGGCGAAGAATGATATTGCCGGAATTAAAGGGGAGGGGAGATAATTATGTTTACCTTAATGTCACAGGTTAGTGTCCTCGTGTTCGCTTGCGTGTGGAAACGCAGTTCCCACAAAACAATGGTACATTTGACTTTTAAATGTCACCTTTTTGAATTTTGGCATAATTTTTTTCTTTTGTTTTTTGTTTTGTTTTTTTACAATATTCAAATAAAATGATAATATTTAAGTCAGAGTTATAGCTGTCCTTATAAAAGACAAAACGATCATGCAATTGAGGTCTTTTACTGGAGGTAATATAAATTTCCATAGATAATTGTTATAGCAGTTAAAAACAAAATGGATAATTCCAATGTGAGATTAGTTTGATGTTTTTATGTGTTTTACATATCAAATAAGAACCACAATGACAAATTTGACAATTATTGACAAATTCCTATAAATAAAGAGACAAGTTACTTTAAATAAACAAAGACAAATGCAATGTGGGATTTTTAAAGAAGTTCTACTCAATCATAACTATGGTTAAAATCCTTTCAGAATGAAATTTTCTGGGAACAATGATAGTGAAGTATTAGCAACTAAAGTATTAGCAACTAAAAAGATTTCTGCTGATCGAGTGTCTTGTTATAGGGATGGCCATGATCGGAATACATTCACACGGATTATAGAAATAAGTTTTATAGTTTAAAGAATGGCACAAAAGTTGCTTCTTTTTGAGCTTGAATCCGGGTTTATTCTCTTTTGCTCTGAAGTAAACAGACTTTCTCCTTGAAGAGAATTTGCTCAACCATACCACATCATTCAGGACAAACACTTTGTTAGTAAGATTCTTAGGTTTCAAAATTTTTAGGTAAAGGTGGATGATTTGTATTATTTGAACTACTGTTTTCATCTTGAATGTTATTTTCATGCAAAAACCGTAACAGATCAAGTACTAGATAAAATTCAATTGTGAGACTTTTCTAGGGGCTGAAAGTTCAATCCTTAGTGTGAACAATACTAAGAATATCATTGCAAATTATTTCGGGCTTATATAAGATGATGGCTGACAGAACAAAAATTCTCTACAGATTCCTGATTCTGACAGAAAGATTCTGACAACACACACTTGAAAAGGGTTAGCGGCTGTATCGGGTAAAACATTGTGAAAATAACACTCAAGAGGAGAACAGTGACCCAAATAATACAAAGCAAAATTCTTGTTATAGAATCGATAGACCAGATCTATATTCCAACTCATGAGATTAATTGCTTTTATAAGTTTTTTTTTTTTTGATTGAAATCAAGATACATACCCGTCTCTTTTGGTTTGAAGGATCCCTGGAGTATTAAATGGTTTGGGAACTGGACACGGATTATAGCTTGCTGGTATTTGCAGTATTTCTCATTCTTCATCGTTTCCCGCAGAGATTTGGTAATCAGAGGTTGCTCCTCAGTATCACGCCTTTTCAAATGATAAAGAAAAATTCAAAGAATTTGTCACATCAAAGTTCAAAAGAAAATATCAAATTAATCGAAAACAAAAATGAAACTTAAAAATCAAATAATCAAGATGATATATTTACAAAATGGAAATTTACTATTTAGTTCTTGTTCAGAATTCACCTTAAATTAAAAAACAAAAATAAAGAAAAATCTGTATGATGTACTTACCCATGACAAAACAAAAATATCATATTCCAAAAATCACGAAAATTGATTAAGTAGTTTTATTTTTAAAATAAGGAAATCATATTTTATGATTAGAGGAGTGACTGCCTCTCCTACTATTTCGAAAAAAAAAAAATCCTCAAAACACAAGGGAGATAACTCAATCATTCAAAACTTGCAAAATTTATATTGTAATGTCTACAAATTCCCTTTAATCGTTTAAAAATTATTTTCTTTATAAAAATAAAACTACTTGATCATTTTATATGATTTTGGGACTATATTTTGTTATGGCTTCATACAGATTTATTTTATTTTTGTTGGTTTTTTTTAATATAGGGGAAGTCTGGAACCGGAAACTACTATTTTCCTAAAGCTAGTTGAAAAATTGATTTTACCAACAGAAACGGCATACATATACTTTTACAATTTCAGATCAAATATTTATATGCATATTATATTTTTTTATGCCTCTATGAAAATCAACATGAAAATACATGATACAGAAAAAAAGCATAATCCCATTTCAACATTTTAAAAATATAAATTGTTTTGCTTTGATTGCTTTTCGGGATATTTTTCAAGTTCTTTATATTTTCAAATATTCATGAATATTTATTCATGAAGTCGGGTTTGGCTGTGTTTAATGGCATCTTTTTGTGATTATTTAATGTCAAATCCAGTAATTTTGAAAAAAGGTTTCATACTTCAAGTTCTTTATATTTTAAAATATTTATTTATGGTATTTAATTTGGTTGTTTTCTACAGGAAAATTGTTGCTTTTATTTCCAACTTTGCAGAACATGATTGAGTTTTGCAAAGGGGAAGGCAAAAACAATAACAATGCTCAGCACATTTTAGGTCAGGAAGTCAGTATATTCAGACAGCCTGATCTGGTTGCATCAGACAAAATGAATTGGGAAAATGGTTCTATATATGGTTGTGTATTTAAGACTAAACATTTTCTATTTTGTTGCATATATATTAGGGATATTTTATTTATTCTCTTTGCAGCAATGAAAAATGTAGGTTGGTGAAATAATATATATATATATTTTTTTTTACATGGTAGTCACCACTTATCAAGGCCCGGAAGCCACTCGGGGATAAGGGTTTTTGTGTGTACAGTAATCAGGTATCCTAGTAATCAATAGTATTGGAGATTTTATAAAGTGTCTTACTTAAGGGGGTGGTTCATCAGGAATTTGTTTATGTTGGACTTCAAGACATCCAAGTTGTAGTCAGGTGGGAAACAGGCAGACGGAAGAGAGTTCCACTGGCGTACACTTCTAAGAAAGAAGCTTTGTTCAAACGTTTTGGTTTTGGCACAGTTAAAGAGTGGGGAAAATTTTTTACAGTGGTTTCAGCTAGACGGGTGTTTATCGTGAAAGATTGGTGAGAGGGGACCAGGGATTGGAGCTCAGACAAGCACTTGCCATGGAAGTAACAATAAAACAAAGACAGGCTCACAACGTCTCTTCTGTGGGAGAGAGGTTGCAGGGAAGAGAAAAGGGCATCCCCCACTAAGCCACAAAGTCTATTTTGTACTCTGTCAAGGCAGGATAGGCTGTTTTTAGCAGCTCCTGCCCAGATATGGCAGCAGTACTCCATCCTTGGATGTACCTGGCTTTTATATAGATAGAGAATTGCATCAGCAGTGAGATATATTTAACGTTTATTTATAATGGTCAGTGTTCTTTTGGTAACACCACCTGAATATGAAAAATATGTCAAAAGTCGGCATGAAAATGCCAAAAGAATGTAATATAGAAATTAACGATGAATGATTCCAATATTTTCCAATTTTAATACAATTACCAATTTTGTTTCAAATTCAGATTCCATTACATTTACAGATTCTGAACCTTTTTAAATTTCTAAATATTTAATTATAAACCTGTTTTTTGGGGGATTACTATAAAAAAATGCTTCCACAAAATTTGCTCCAACTGCACTTGTACTTTTTTTTTTTTAATGGAAATCGCTCAAGACAAGGCATGAAGCCACTTGGTGTAAGGAGCTAAAAAAAAAAAAAATACGACTTCAAGGTTAAAAACTTGTCAGTGATAAATGTTAGATGAAAAATTTTGACCCAGAAAACAACAATTTTTCTCTCCTTGTCAGAAACATTGCTCCTGGAATGTGAGGACTAATGGACAAAATAAGGGAAGCAAGAGTTACATGGCTGCCGAAAATCAACCCAAGATCATTCCCTGAATTACCTCCAACAAGCCTGACTAGCAGTAAATTGTATACCAATGGCATTCCTTCTAAACAGATTCAACCAGCTTGCTCCAGAAAAGGAAGCATTAAAGGAAATATTGAATTCACAAGAAGTTTGTAGTCGCATGTGTATCCCAGTTAAAGGCGATGGTAACATTAAGTTTTTGCAACTCTTGCAGGGAAGTGCCGACATCCTCCTCAGCAACTGGTATTCCCAAATGGTCACCCATTTGGTTCTGACCAGGCTCAACATTGCTTAACTTTAATGATCTAATGAGAACCAGTATCTCAACATGATCATGCCATAGCAGCAAACTCGAACCCCTTCACTAGAAGTCTCAAGATGTCGTAAAAATTTCTACTTTTATACCTTATTTCCTTATACTTGCCTCTGGAATTCCTTCCTTGCTCCCTATTACTCTCTACTGCACTAACACACAAATTTAAATGTAATGTGAATAAACATCTTGCTTCACATTTTCCCAATTAGGATTCCTCCTAATCACAGTAACTCTGCAGTTGCAATATGCCTTCTTTAAGGTGATTATAAGTAAAAATGGTCAGAAGCTAGCAGCTGTAAACAGCTTTAAATATTTGGAGTCAATCGTCTCAAATGAAGGGTATGAACCTGAAATATTATCCAGGATAGGACAAACCACCATAGACTTCACAAAACTCAATCCAATATGAAAAAATAGGAGTATATCACTCAAATCTAATATCAAATTCATGCGCTCGTTAGTAGCATAAATATTGCTGTATGCTTGTGAATCGTGGACCCTAACAGCAGAGTTGAAAAGATTTTAAAAAGCAGTTGAGATGAGGTACTACTGCAAAATACTTGGTATTTCTGACAAAGACCACATTACAAATGAAGAAATAACCAACCGCATAATCCAAGCTTGTAGGCCTTATGGAAGTCTCTTAGCCACTGTAAAACGGTGAAAATTACAGTGGTGTGGCCATGTAATGAGATCAACAGGACTTGCTAAAACAATAATGCAGGGGATAGTAAGAGGAGGGAAAAGACATAGAGGACAGAAGAAAAGCTGTAAGAATAACATCAGGAAATGGATGGGCCTCAGGCTCAGCAGCACCATCACAATAGTACAAGCTAAATGAGACTAGAGAGAGCTGGTGAGAGTTTCTGCAGAGGTGCTCCCTAAGGTCAACCAGACTACGAGAATTATTGATAGATAGATAGAAGTAAAAAAAAATAAAAAATTTACAATTTACAAAAACGTGGGAAGCAGGAAGGAATCAGAAAAGTGTCATCTCATTCTTAAACCAATTATATCAAAGGGGGATAACTCTGATCTTAACACCCCAAATTGTCAACATTTGCAGAATAATGCAGATTCTACATTTATATTTTCTTTTCCAGTGTTAGTGTGCAGATTGAATACATTGGATCAGATAAGATTTGAATTCGGCATAGTCGATTTAACAGTCTATGACGGCATCTATTGAGTCAATCACGCATCACGCTGACAAAACTGATATCACTTTAGTCAATAGTTGTAACCACTATACATGTAGCCAACACATGTCACAATGGTTGCGTCATTCTACTGCTCCAAAATGTATTGTATTCCAAATACAAACCAGCTACCCATATAAGAGCGAAACACATACGATAATGAAGTACTGTTGCCACATTTGGACAAGAGTTGCTCAGAGCACCCTATTCTTTATGGACAGAGTTCAAAACCGGCTTTGAAACCTAGTAGGCAATGTCCTTTTCTCTTCCCTGCAACCTCTTCCCCACAGAAGAGACATTACAAATGCTCATCCGAGTTTGAATCTATGATTCCCCCCCTCCTTAAACTTTCACAAAACACACTCGTCTAGCTACAACCAATATCAACAATTTCCCTCACTCTCTATCTGTACCTAAATGTAAACAACTTCCATGAACAAAGCTTCTTTCCTAGATCTGCCTGGTTGTGAAACTGTTCCCCTGGCTTGCTTTCCAGCTGACTACAATATAGTCATGTTCAAGTCCAATGTAAACAAGTTCTTATTGAGTCGTCCCCTTAAATAATCAAATTGTACCCAATTTCCTCCATTAAAGATTACTACGCTGTTGTCCTGTTGACTACTTTACACGGATTCACATTTTTCCTCGAGTGACTTTCGGACATTTTCTGGTCTAAAACACTGTAGTCGTTAGTGATAGTAAGATGAAAATGTTAATGAAGGGGAAAAGACCACAGGATTGAATTTTGTTATCAAAGATTGAAGAATCCAACTGTCAGAATTCAATCATTGCATCCAAACCTAAAACTCAATTCAACTAAATACCATCTGGTCAGAAAAGATTTAAGAACGGACAAAAGAAGAGCTGGTGTTATACACAAAAAATATCCGCATAGCTTTGATAATAAATGGTTTCAAACTACACATCCATGACGGTTAGGAGTGCCTAAGGTTAGGAGTGCCAACACTTTTATAGTTTGCAAGCTATTTTACTGTCAGTAAAAAGTGTTAAAGATATTTATACTTATAATTAGAAGAATACTAGTCCCAGGGCGGGTAAAATTAATTCCTCAAACAACAATTTAGCACCATTTTTAGACCACCTTACGATAATGAAAATTAAGATTTGTCTAGAATCCTGTAACAGTGTGGAGACCCGCAGCAATAAGCACCAATGGTTGGTGTGTGCCCTCTGTAGAAAAGCACTGGCATTCAAACTCTAATCCCGTTTGATACAAAAAATAAGATAAATGCAAATTTAGGCGGTGATTGTTAAGAATTTTGAATCCGACCCCTTTTTTTTCTGCTTTCACTACTTTGAGAAGAAGCCAACGTTAAAAACACAAACACAATTTCAACGTTGTTTGCTCTTAACTTGAACAAACTTACGTGATTAAAATAGGGATTAATTTCCAGAGAAAAACTAGAGACAAGCTTTGAAATCCTTACTCTAATTTTGATTAAAATCCATTACATGATTTTGAAAATGTTTAAAATTTAAGGCTTATGATTAAATGGTCTCAAGAAGAAACTGAAATTCAAAGAATCTTGCTTAATTGGTGTCTAATGTCTATGGATGAAATTGAATCTCCCCTCCCCCATGATTTGGGCTAATCAAGCACGCCTATGTCTCAGAGAAAGGGAGACAATGGATGTAGGTAAACCATACAGAGATAGAAAATCACGCTTTCAAAGGTTTATGGTCAATACATATAAATTTTTTTTACTTACTTTCAAAATCACTAAAATCATTGGCCAAAAAGAAAATAAACATTTTGATCAACTCACAATTTTTTACGTAGATCCGACATCATGGACATTATATCAGATTTGGTAATTTCAAAAAATTCATCAGAAGGATCTAAAGAAAGAAAGAAAGAAAATAAATAAGTGTCAGAATGTTTAACTCAAAATCTTTAAACATTAAAAATCAATGTTTATATTAGAAAGATATCTCAATGAAAAACATCTATAACATTAAAAGTTGGTTTTGCAAGAAAATCAATAGGACATCTATTAAAATTTAAATCCCATAAATACTTTTAAGTTGGTTTTAATTCCTAATTTTACAAATAACTAGCTGTACCTATGTAACACCAAAGAGGGGCCACATCAGATCAGTAGGGTCGATGTGACGTTTTTGTGTTAAATGTAATATTCAATCCTGGGCGAACGCCAGTTACAGAAAAAAAAAAAAATTTTTATTTTAGCTAATATTTTTATGTGTCAAAATCTTGTTGTTGAAATACCATACGGTCGGGGGATAAAAATAGAAATCGCATGCTAAACTTCAAAGCGAAAGATTACTTAAAACATTTTTTAACCATAATACGCTCGCGTTTGAACTAAACGAGCCAACACAATAATATTCCGCAACAGAGATTTGAAATGTCGGTCGGCTTGAAATGTGGTGTTTGACAGGTGAAATGTTGGATCGTTTTTGATCTGAGAAACACGCACACACACACACGAAACAGATCGGGCCTGATAAAAGAATTAATGACGTCAGCCCAAGGTTCAACATGAATTGTTTTTTTAATATGTTTTATCTGAGAAACTTCAGAATGATAATATGTTTTGGGCGTAAATAGAATATTTTGGGAAAATACTCAACCTGCCGATGCACAAAGGACTTCAAAAGCAAGCCAGTGTTTATTTCCAATTATGACTTATCTAAAAATGTCATTTGGCAAATTGTTTTGGGCGCTAATGGGAATTCTGACATGTAAAGAATATTTTTTTTAAAAATCACACGGATGTTTTTACAAAACAAATAATTCAAAGAGGAAACGAGATCAAAGAGATATTTTTAAATAGATGAAATCTGGTGATCTATTACAAGCTAAAAATAATATTTCCTCTGATTATCAGTTGATAATATGAAAAAAACCATTATCGAGAAGGCGGGGTCAGGCAAGTTGGGGAGGAGTCAATTTGATTTTGGAAATTGGGGGCGGAAAAATAATACCTGCCACAAGTCAAATTGACCAATGAGAAGGAATCAGGTGGATTGTTATCAATCAATTTGATTGGTCGAAGACGAACGTAGGCGTCGTCATTATTCAAGGGTTTTACTATATAAGATCTGTAAAACTCGATTTAATCAGATAGAAGAAGAGAGAAGACAGAGAGAGATCTTTGGAGAGACAGAGATAAAGGTCTTGGTAGAGGAATCCAGCCACCCAACTTCTCTCTCCCCCTCGCTGGTCGCCAGAGAGCTCAATTT
Source organism: Euprymna scolopes (assembly GCF_053919585.1). Lineage (NCBI taxonomy): Eukaryota > Metazoa > Mollusca > Cephalopoda > Sepiida > Sepiolidae > Euprymna > Euprymna scolopes. Next base: position 120,400,903 of record NC_136494.1, read on the forward strand.
GCAACTTAATAGAATTCAGAGGACCTAGGAAGAGACCAGCCAGAACACCTTAACAATAATTACAACGGTCCGCGACTTCGACCGAGTATTTCAACAACAAGAAGCTCATTCACAAATCTAATTGCTTGCTTCCATTTAATCTTCAATTGTACATACGTCTGTAGATAATCATTTATGAATTTCCTAAATACATTATATATCAACCAACCTCCGGAGTTTGTTTGCTGATGTGCTGTTGTTCCATGTAACTTTATTTCTTTTACTTGCCACTTGTGACCCCGTTCCCGTCAACGAACACCCAGTCAACAGGACGACCAACTAGACGATCAAGAAGAACAGGCCTTGAGGACCGTGCAACCGAGAAGAGTCCTCCAATGCCTTGACGAGGACTCACTGGGTGACGCGACGTACCAACGGTTGGCAGACCTGGTTGCCCAGTCGACATAATTAATTGCCCGATGACTAGGATAGTCATAATTGGGCATTGACCAAGGTTAAGATCATAACTGTACCGACCAGGTTGCAGATCATAACTAGGCTGCGATCAGAGGTTTAAGGTCGTGTAAGGTCACGTGTAAGGTCACACCTAATCAGCATTACCCAGGGGTCTTTTACTTTTATTTTGTACTGTTTTTTCTTTAACTATGTCAGTTTTGGTTTTGTTATAACTTTTGGCATTCCAGTATATTTTTCGAGATATTTTATTGTTGCATTATTTCCCATTTTCTAGATTTGGCGTCCTCGATGAAACATCTTCCAAGAGATATTATGTGTTATGGTATATAATATGTAATATTTTTTATTATTAACATTTTATATAAAAATAAGTGGAACAATGCAAACAATTGTTACTTTAATTTAATAAATGTGCCATATTTATTTCTTGTAGCTGTTAACTATTTTTAAGTGAAACATTATTGAAAGCAAAACATTTTTTTTTACAGAAAAGTATCATTCTTATGCCAAAATACTTATAATAAAATAGGCACTTCTACACTATTAGGACAAAATTTTGAAAATCGTAAAACTGAATTTCACATGAAAACAATGATATCCACGCATACCTCATATTTTTAAGATGATTGTATCCAAAAATTACAAAAATCGATAACGTAGAAAATTATTTATTAAAAAAAATAAAAAATAGAATTTGATGTAAACAATTACAAGACACAGGAGAGTTAAAAAGCTAATTTTCTGTTTCAATCTAAACAAGATGGCAGCAATTTTTCACCTGCTACCACGATTAAAGTTGTTTTTTTTTTTAATAATTCAGAAATATTCAGGTAATTCTGACTGCATAACTTGGAATCTACTATTCTAATTTATTAGAATTGACAAAAAAATCAATTGAAACGATTTTTTTTTTTATTTGAAAACTCCATTTATGGACTACAAAATCTTACCCCAATAGTGTAGAAGCACCTACAAATACTATTAATAATAAATAAGCATAATAACAATACTAATAATTTGTGATAAATTCCTTAAGTTAAAATGTCTGTTGGAAGATGTTTCGTCAAGGATACCAAATCATTTATCAGCATCTAGAAAACAGGGGAATTAATGCAACAATGAAATGTCTTGAGAAATATGCCGGAATGCCTTACTTTCTAAAAACGATTTTTAAAATTAGGTTTAATTATTAGATCATCATTTGCTCCTCATATTATTAATTCAAGTATTTTAGCGTCCAAGTTCTGTTAATTCTGTAAAAGTAAAGTTACAAAGTTTTAAATTTGTGATAGAATAAGTAAATTTTCTCAAACAATAATTTACAGAAAACGAATTACTGAAGTCAGGAATTAAGAGAACATGTAAAATTCACAGACACGTTTAATTTTAAAGACAAAACCCCATCATATGAAGAGGATGAAATTATATTTCCTCAAATTATTAAAACAAATTAAGACAATGAAGATGACTGGGACAAGAGTATTCATGAAGAAGATGATGATGTTAAAGTTAAAAGATACCCCAAAAGAAATAAAAAACGGCTCGATTTTTTGTGGTCGACAATATGAAAGATTATCAAATCGACTATTGCTATTCCATGGAAAATACGCCAAAAAGTTTTAACGAAGCAATTAATTCAGAACATTGTGATGAATGAAAAATAGCCATGAAAAAAGAAATAGAAGCTTTGACCGAAAATAATACCTATACGGTAGTACCTCTCCCAAAAGATAAACATTTCTACAAGATGGGTCTTTACAAAAAAGACTACAGCATCAGGCGTTGAACAGTACAAAGCTAGATTTGTTGCTAGAGGATACTCTCAGATTTATGGTATAGAATATTTTTCTACGTTTGCAGGTTGTGTTTGAATTACTTTGTGTAGCTTTTGAATCCGTAGACATCCTAGAAATTTCACTTGCCACAATTCAAATTTTGATGGAATCCATCAAAATAAAGACGCACGCTGGGTCCATAACCTCTAGAAGTGTAAGCCATGTTTAGTTTCAGAACAGTTTCCGATGGTTCGTTGTTCTACACAAGTCCTGGGAGGTGACTGGTTTGCAGTAGACAGAACAGTTCTCGAGTTGAAATCCACAGAGCAAAAGATTCTTCCCGTGTTAAGACGGAGAAAACATATGCGAAATTGCTACAGAAAGGTTTAATATTTATGGAGCAATTCTAGTTTCTGATTGGTCGGTAGCAGAATATGAATTAATTCGATTTGTCAGTTCCTAGTAGCATCATTTATAAATAGAATCTCCTGACTATACAGGATCGTACCCCATTATACTCCAAAAATATTGTAACAGAACACGTGTGGTATTCATTTTGTTTTCATTACAGGATCGAACACTATCATAACTGTGGTTAAAAAGAAGAAAAAAAGCTTATCGGCTAACAAAAAAAAGTTCCAAAATTTTAAACCATGAAAACAAGTTTTTCTCAGGGAGTTGGATACTTGTTCAGAAATATCATATTTTATTAGTGTTGGGACAATTAATCGGAATTGGAAAAACTGGAACTTTTGTGGATATCGGAATCGGAAAAATTTGTGCCTAGTTTCCAATGCCAAAACAATTCCTTCAATTATCTTTCTTTGATTTCATCTAAAACAAAATCTTCCACAGTTTTGTAGTCATAATAAAATAATAAATATTTATTGATTTTAAAATACAAGTAAAACTAAAATCGATAGATCACCCCCACCCCCAAAAGTGAGTTTTACGTTTGAGGAAATATATGCACATGTAACATGTGTTTGTACGATAAACCGGACAAAATAATAACTTCATAGTTAAATATTTAGAGATTTATAAAGAATCGTAATCGGTAATTGTATCGGAATCAGGAAAATTATTGGAATCGTCTCATTTCTCATACCAAAAAGTGATCTATTTAATGTGACTAACAGAACCATCTATCATCATTATATGTACTTTTAAGTTTTATATAATCTAAAAAAGTGAATATTTATTTAGCAGTTTAACATATGAATATTTGATATGTAACTTTATCCGTTTAGCTGACTACGTGTTTGGAATGTTTATTCTTTCTGCACATTGAAACAATTGTCCATGTGTATCATCTTTAATAAGGAATACCGAGATTAGGGGTCAGATTTACAAGAAAAATCCCAAGTGGGGGAGTTGTGCAGCAAGATATTTGTTTACATAACATTTAGATTTTTTCATCAAGAGTCAGAGAAAAAAAGGGGGAATTCTCAAGGTAAACCGTCTGATAAAAGAAGCTACTGGAGTAGAAAGTTTTTTTTTTGCCATCTTAGCACCTTTAAAGTAGGAGTGGAGGGATTTCGCAGCTAGTCGATTAATTAGTGTATTTATGCTGGAGGAGACATAAATACACTAAGACATTAAATGAAAATACTTTTTTTTGTTGTTTTTTTTATTACATTTTCATCCCATACAAGGCACATTGCCACTTTGGTGTAGGGGGCTACTAACAGGGGCAACAACTACTGGGGTACTATGTAGGGATTTGGGCAGCAAGATGTTGGTTCACGTTGCACTTGAACTTCTGCACGTCAGTACAGTTGGGGAAGCAGGGACCTGGAATGGAATTCCAAAGTCTAGCGGTTCTGGGGAAGAAACTACTGGAGTAGAAAGATCTTTTACATCTAGGGATTTCTACAGTGTGGGGGTGGGATTTTGCAGCCTGTCAGGTCTGTCGAGGGTGTTCACGTCGTGGGGGCACAAGTGCTTGCAGTTCGTCAGAGCATTCACCATTAAAATACTTGTAGAACAGGCAGAGGGATGCAACGTTTCGCCGATGGGACAGAGGCTGAAGCTTAGATGCCAGTTCATGGCCTATCAGATTTGCAACTCTCTTTTGAACCTTGTCTAGGAGCGAGAGACTAGTAGCAGATGCACCAGCCCAAATGTGACAGCAATACTCCATACATGGGCGAATGGTGGCCTTATAGAGGTACAGGATACTTTCGGGTGTTAGTAGTTTTCTAGCACGGTAGAGAGAGCCCACCTTCGTTGCAGCGGCCCTGGCAATGCCCTCGATGTAATTGTTCCAACTCATGTTTCCTGTGAACGTTAGGCCAAGGAGCTTGAAAGATGTACTCTCAGATAAAGAGTCGTTGGCCATTGCTATAGGTGGTAGAAAAGGTTTCTTGTAATTATTGAATGAAGCTAGTTTAGTCTTGGCGGTATTGAACGTGACCATCCATTTTTGTGCCCATTCCACTACAGATTGGAGGTCATCTTCTAGTGTTTCTGCCATTTCTTTAGATATTTTATACTTTACTTCATTGTTGTATCAACAAATATGACATTGTGTTGAAAAAAAACTTTTTTTTAAATGGGCAGATTGTCCTCTACATCTCTATTTTTTATTTTCATCTTTTTTTCAATTTTTTAAATGGATTATTATCAAATGGACACTAGTCGACTAGATTGTCAAAAAAAATAAAAATAAAAAAAAAATTTTTTTAAATTCAATATTTGTAGAGGGTGCTCTAGTAAATCAATCACCCATTTTAGAACCACTAGAGGCTTTTAGGCCAAATTTCACAAATTTTGCCATTTTTTAAAGTAGTTTAGTCTTTTTGGAATTTCACTTTTTAAAATAATCTATTAAAAAAGGGCTAAACTGTTTAGAAAAGGTTAAATTCACAAAATTTGGCCTAAAAACGTTGAGTTGTTCTAAAATGGATGATCGATTTACTAGAACATTGTATTGAAAACTTATCACCCACTACAAATATTTAAACAAATCACACGTGTGTGATCCCCCTCTGGTGCATGTGAGATGCAGAAATGATGAATGTGAGAAGTGTGAAGGGCCAACGTTGCCTTCAGATTTTCGCTAAATTTCAGAAAAATCTAATGGATAGGGCAAAAGTTATGGGGTAAAAAGTGTCATTTTTTGAAATTTTGAGGCATTTGTGATCCTTTTTAAGCTCCTGGGATGCCAAATCCCAGTAAAAAAAAAAAAAAAAAAAAAGAAATGGACAAATGGTGCAGTTGCATGCCTTAAGACATATTTGAATTCAGCACCATGGAAAATCACTATATAGACACACATAGAAAGTTTTTGAGTAATATGAAAAAAAAAACTCCAAAAAGGCATGCTTTTTTAGCCCTAAAAGTCCCAGCGGGATGCAAACCAGAATTTTGCCAGGGTCAACCATACTGAATTTATATTAAGAACAATGGCCTCCACATTTTGGCCAAGTTTCAGGAAAATCTAATGGATGGATCAAATGCTTATGGGGCAAAAAGTGTCATTTTTGGCCGTTTTAAGGCATTTTTTTTAACCTCTTTTGAGCTCCTAGGGATGCCGAATCCCAGTGCAAATGGATAACGGTGCAGTTTCAGGCCTTAACACATGTATATTTGAGTTGACCACCGTGAAAAACCTCTATATAGTCAGACATAAGTTTTTGTTGAGAAATATGAAAAAAGAGCCACAGAAAGTCCCCGGGGACGCAAATAAGAATTTTGCCAGGGTCACCCATACTGGATTTATATTAAGAACAATGAGCTCCACATTTTGGCCAAGTTTCAGAAAAATCTAATGGATTGATCAAAAGTTATGGGGAAAAAACGTGCCATTTTGGGCCATTTTTGGGCATTTTTGACCTCTTTTGAGCCCCCTGGGGATGCAATGGGAATTTTCGCAAAAATAAATTTTTTACTGTATACATCTATTTAATGAAATACAATTTGTGGCAAAATTTCAGGAAAAACTAATGGATGGTTATCTGGCAATCATCCGAACTAACGGACGGATCAACGAACACACGGACGCCACTGAAAACATAGGTTCCTTCCCCAATAAATCAGGGGACCAATATTTACTTTTTTTAAACTTTTTGTTTTTGATAATCTGATAGATGGGTGTCCATTAGATAATAATCTGCTAAAAAAAAATTGAAAATACGAAAAAGAAAAGGGGGGGGGCAAGATTCTTCAGGTCTGACAAAAATTATTCCACAATAAAATTAATACTTATGCAGAATAAGAATTGTGCAATTGTCAGAATTTTCCAGACATTAAAACAAAAATCAAATAAAAATTTTTGTTCGCTGTCAGTTTTTTGTTATCCAAAAAATAGGTATTTATTCATGAAACTTATTTTTTAAATAAGTGGTGCCTTTTCCTGATTTGAACTTTAATTTTCTTAAAGTTTTTTCTAAACATTTTCTCTTTATTATTTTATTGAATTATGTTCATAACAGAAACGATATACTTTCCATTGAAAAAATCAGCATTTGCACAAAAATTATGAAACTCTCATTCGACACCTTTCGGCATTTGACAAACTGCCAGGAGAATTCTGACGAATAGCACGGTCCTTATTTTGCATTAAGTTAGAAAAACAAAGATACACAAAGGAAATAACTAGAGGAAATCACTCCTAAACAAAGTTACAACTATCCCGAGACAATAGAGAAAATACACGTTGCTATCAGAGAGTGAAAATGTAAGTATGTACAACTGCATGTAATACATGAATTCATTTACAAGAATCTTGATGATGGCAACACATTACTGGGAGAATAATACATAACATGTTGTCTGGTTCTCACGGTCTGAGAGTCAGTTGACTCCATAAAAGAAGATAACAGATAAAGTTGAAACATTTTTTTTTTTTTATTTTATTCAATTTTCGCCCCAAACAAGGCACAGTGCTACTTTGAAGCAGGGGGCTACTATCAGGGACATAATTTGCAGGGACATTATGAAGGGGGAGAAGTAGAAAGATGTTTGTTCACATTACACTTGAACTTCTGCATATCAGTACAGTTGGGAAAGCAGAATCCCGAAAGGGAGTTCCAAAGACCTGCAGTTCTGGGGAAGAAACTATTGGAGTAAAAGGCTTTCTTGCACCTAGGGATCTCTACGGTAAAGGGGTAAGACTTAGTGGCTTGTCTGGTTTGTCAGGGGTAGTTACGTCGAGGAGGTACAAGTGTTTTCAGTTCATCAGAGCATTCACCATTGAAGTATTTGTAGAACAGGGAGAGGGATGCAATATCTCGTCGATGGGACAGAGGCTGAAGCCTAGATGACAGTTCAGGACCTATCAGGTTGGTGACTCTTTTTTGAACCCTGTCCAGGAGCGAGAGACAAGCGGCAGATGCACCAGCCCAGATGTGACAACAATACTCCATACATGGGCGAATGGTGGCCTTATAGAGGTACAGAATACTTTCAGGCGTAAGTAGTTTTCTAGCACGGTAGAGGGAACCAACCTTCTTTGCAGCAGTCTTGGCAATGCTTTCAATGTATCTATTCCAGTTCATATTCCCTGTAAACGTTAGGCCGAGGAGTTTAAAAGAAGTACTTTCAGGCAATGTGTTCTTGGCCATTGCTTTTGGTGGTAGAGAAGGTTTTTTGTATTTATTGAAGGAAACAAGCTTAAACTTAGCAGCATTGAATGTGACCATCCATTTTTGTCCCCATTCCACTACAGATTGGAGGTCATCCTCTAGTGTTTCTGTCATTTCCTTGGATGTGTGTTTCAGACAATGGTCAATGACTGTAAAAGTTGTGACAAGAAAAAGCGTTGTTTCTGAACTCCTCACCTTGTCAGAGACAAAGATACATTATTAGCCTCCTCTAATATTAAAAGTAAATATTTCCAAGGGAAATAACTCTAGCTCAACAAACAATATTCCTTTCCTAAATATATATAAAAAAAAAAAAAAAAAAAAAAAAGATTGGAGGCGGGTCGGGGGGGGGCTTCATGTTGACTTCATCATATGATACCTTATGGAAGGAGTCGTTAGAATCAGATGTTTTACAACAAAACTTTTGCTGGTATTCTGCTACGTTAACATTGATTGGCTTCAGGAAATGGTTTTGACATTTACATGTGCAATTTTTCTTAGATTAAGTTACAACAAATAAAGAATTATTATTTGAAGAAAACAAGCATTTGCGAAATTGAGCACAAGTCAAAATGTACAAGTATTAGATGACATTTTTGTAGATATAAAAGCTGCATAGATATAAACCGTCACAATTACTTTAGTGTGTGTGTGTGTGTGTGTGTGTGTGTGTGTGTGTGTGTGTGTATAATGATTATATTGCTGTTGTTTCCGGTGTTTATAAAATAGTGTCCTGTAACAAGTAGAGGTGTATTATTGTATAATTTTGTTGTTGTTTAAGGTTTATCAATCCTTCTCAGGTTATTTAATGATTTTGAAAAAAAAAAAAAAAAAAAAAAAAAAGAAAGAAAAATTTTACATTCTAGATTTTTTATATCTTCAAGTAGCTATTTATTGTTTTTGGTTTAGTTTTTTTTTAGTTTTTCTTTTTCAAAATCTTTTTGCGCTATGATATGTTGAATTTAAACATTAAAAAAATAAAATTGGGGCTTCAAGGTATCTTTAAATATTTATTCATAGGGTTTTTTTTTTGGGGGGGGGGTATTACATTTTCACCCCAAACAAGGCACATTGCCACTTTGGTGTAGGGGGCTACTATTAGGGGCAGCAACTACTGGGGCACTATGTTGGGATTTGGGCAGCAAGATGTCGGTTCACTTGAACTTCTCCATGTCAGTACAGTTGGGGAAGCAGGGACCTGGAATGGAATTCCAGTCTAGCGGTTCTGGGGAAGAAACTACTGGAGTAGAAATATCTTTTACATCTAGGGATTTCTACTGTGTGGGGGTGGGATTTAGCTGCCTGTCGGGTTTGCCAAGGGTGTCTACGTCGTGGGGGCACAAGTGCTTGCAGTTCGTCAGAGCATTCACCATTAAAATACTTATAGAACAGGCAGAGGGATGTAACATTTAGTCGATGGGACAGAGGCTGAAGCTTAGATGCCAGTTCATGGCCTATCAGATTGACGACTCTCTTTTGAACCTTGTCTAGGAGCGAGAGACTAGTAGCAGATGCACCAGCCCAAATGTAACAGCAATACTCCATACATGGGCCAATGGTGGCCTTATAGAGGTACAGGATACTTTCAAGTGTTAGTAGTTTTCTAGCACGGTAGAGAGAGCCTACCTTCTTCACAGCAGCCCTGGCAATGCTTTCAATGTAATTGTTCCAATCCATGTTTCCTGTGAACGTTAGGCCAAGCAGTTTGAAAGATGTGCTCTCAGATAAAGAGTCACTGGCCATTGCTATTGGTGGCAGAGAAGGTTTCTTGTAATTATTGAATGAAACAGTTTAGTCTTGGCAGCATTGAATGTGACCATCCATTTTTGCCCGATTCCACTACAGATTTGAGGTCATCCTCTAGTGCTTCTGCCATTTCTTTAGATATGTGTTCATTTGTTTTCCTGTCATGCCTGTTATAGAGTGTGGTGTCATCAGCATATATACCCATCTCAGAGACAATTTTGTCGGGGAGGTCATTAATGAATATTAGGAACAATAGAGGTCCAAGGATAGACCCGAGGCACTCTCGCATTATATCATACTGTTTAGATGTACGATCGTTGAGGAAAACATGGATTTTTCTCTTATCTAAGAAGGATTTAATTATGTTAAGCATTCTATCAGTGATACCGTATGATCTAATTTTCCTGAGGAGACCCTCATGCCATACCCTGTCAAAAGCCTTAGATATATTTAGAGCTACCGCTCTGCCCTCCCCCGCTTTGTCCAGTGAATGGTATATACGTTCAGAGATTACAGTGAGGATGTCTGCTGTGGAACGGGCTTGTCTAAATCCATATTGTTTGTCAGTCAGAAGTTTAGCATCTGTAAGGTGATGGACTAGAGCATGGTTAATTATGGTCTCAAATATTTTGACGAAAAGTGGGAGGAGGCTAATCGGGCAATAATTTGATGGGTCAGTTCTTTCGCTAGAATTCTTGAATATTGGTACCACAGAAGCAGTTTTCCAATAGCCCGGAAAGCAAGATTCATTAAGGCATTTGTTGCAAAGTTTGGAGAGTCAGCCTTTTTAGAATATCTCGTTGTTTTGAGCACTGGTTCTTCAGTTTTGGGTCTAGAGTTTAGGGCGATTTCGACCATCACTGCATGATCAACGTTCCCGAGTGGGCTGTCAGCATTTCTTATACAATCATCGGAAACTGTGGTCAGAAACAGATCTAGAAGTGATGCGTGTTGTTCTTGCTGGTCTAGGAAACGGGTTGGAAACGTAACCATTTGTGATAGGGAGTGAGACATAGCGAAGCTATGTGTTGTGCTGCCCACTGCATCTGTGTAAGTAGAGAATCCAAGCCAGTTCTTGTGATGGACATTAAAGTCACCAAATACATATACTTGTGCGCTAGTGTCGAGGGAGAGTGCTGTATCTATGCTGTCAGAGACTTTGTTTATTATAGTGCAGTCCTGGGTCGAGCGAGAGCAGTAGAGAAAATAAAAGTAGCTAATGTTATGTTGTATGTTTAGTCTAAAGCACATAAAGGCTTGATCGTCTGATTCTAGTTTGTTTCTCTAGTCAAGGGGAGGATGTTACGAATGTAGACTCCAAGTCCCTGCATATGTCTGTCAGAGTTCTTACAGCAGAGTGGGAGATAGCCAGGCATGTGAAAGTAGTCAGAGAGGATGGAGGAGTGTAGGTTAGTCTTACTTAGTGCTAAGATATCCGGGGTATTTGTTAGGAGAAATGCTTCAACATCAGCTAAATTAGTTCTAAGCCCACGGATATTTGTGAATGCAAGCCTCAAGGGAGGAGGCAAGTTGAATTTGTTTGTCCCCAAGCCTGGTTTAAGCTTATTTTTTTATTCTACTGTCATCATGTTTTTAAAGAGTTTCAGTTAGGTAAGGGGCAGCTGAACAAGAGGTTATGCAGGGTATCAGACATGCAACACAAGTAGACCATCAGCTGACCTTTCTTCAACTAGGACTGTGGCCTCAGGAAAGCCCATCGGGGATGAGTGCAGGGTCCCTTTCCATGCACGACATGGCACTACAAACATCCCGATATTATACAACTGTTGATGGAGCAGCCGCTCTAAGCGCTACCAAAGAGTTAAGGCTCCTGTACTACCAGTCGGAAACAGCAGCCAGGAACTGTCAATCCAGTACCCTCAACCCATCAGAAGGTTAACCCAATCTAATTGCACAGGCATATGTGATACTCAAGCACTCCCAAGTGCCCAGTTTTGAGGGGTGGGATGTGTCGTGAGTGGGGAAAACGGCGTTCATCTACCACTGAGTGTTTTGTCAAATCACTGTGATAGCGTCTCTGCACCTGACTAATAGGCAAAGAAGGAATATGGAATCTGGGCTATAATCAGAGCCTATCTACTCCTTAAGCAGTTTAGGTTTGCAGACCAATAATTTGTTTGAGTCACCAGCTCTAGGAAGCTTGTCATCCAAGACTGGAGAGGCCTCCCTCCCTCCCCTTAGGTTTAGTTTCAGAGTTTTCCTTCTCCTAGATGGATGATTTGGGAAGATCTACTGGGTCCATCAGCCCTGAGACGGTTTGCTCCGCACCTGGGTCCTAATCCAGGTATTTCTGCGACCCCGCGTGGTTAGTTAACGTTACAGGGTTATAGTTACACTCCTCAAAGTGATTTAGGGACATTGCTATTTCATTGTTACTAAGGAGAAAAAAAAAAAATTCATGCAGTCGAAGCAACTATGTGAGCAGGCTTGTTAGAAAGGCGTTAGCGTGAATTAAGACTTTTACCGTTAGATTTTTTCATTTTTAAAAATTTATGCTAGCTTAGGTAGAGAATAACGTTACCGTGTGAGTAGGCATTAGGAATTGAGCTAAGAATTTTGCCCAATTACTGTATATTTTAGATTACAGGAGGGTTAAGATGTAGGTGCAGTACAGTATGGGTATAACTGAAGGTAAATTTTAAGTCATGGCATATTCCATATTTATAATTAAGTAAATAGATATTTGGGCAAGTTTTCAGTAGATACGAATAGATAGAAGTTGTAGGCATTTTTGAGGGGGGGGGGGCTTTTTAGAAATTTTGGCCCTCCTTCATGGTTTAATTAGATTAGTTTATTAGCATTTTAAATTTATTGTATATTTCATTGTGTTTATGTGGTCAGTTTGAGTTTTGTTATTTCAGCATGTATGTCATCTTTTAAGTGTTTTAATTATTTTCATAACCTTCGGTTTTTTTTATGTTTTATCTTGGTTATTTCCTTTTCCTTTTTATATATTTTACATATTTTGTAATATGCAGGATGTTTTTCTCTTAAGTTTGTACATTTTAATTCATTGGTACACTCTTCCTCTGGGTGGTCTGGCTCTCTATCCTTACACTTTCCACTTGTTTTTTTTTTCCTTTGCAGGTTTCCTTGTGATGTCCATACTTGTGGCAATTAAAACATCTTAGAGGAGCTGGTATATATTGCTCTACTTTTAACCAATTTTAACATCTTTTCGTATTGTTCAGGAATCGAAGGTTAGTATAATATATATTGGTTGCAATCAGTATACCGTACCTTTTTATATTAATACGTATGTGGTTGAACACTCCTTGTTTTTTCAGTTCCTTTTTTGTTTCTTCTTCCGTTGCTAGAGATAACTCATAGCTTTGGATCACTCCTTTAGATATATTCAGTCTTTCATGTGAGAAGACTCTACATTTGTATTTATGGAATTTATCCACTTTAAATAAGTTTTGAGCATCTTTCTGGTTGGTGACTTCTATTAAGATGTTTCCATCTTTTAATTTTTTTTTTTATTGTTTTAGGAGTGCTTGTGTTGTTAAATTTTTTTTCTCTTTATTAAGAATGGTGATAACTCACCAATTTTTTTATTTTCTAGTAATTCAATAATCAAGAATTTTGGAAAATTTCTTTCTTTTATGGATAGTAAGGTTTTTCCATTATTTTCTTGTCCTCTGAGCTGGAGAGATCAGAGATATCTGAATCGTTTCTTTTCCGGTATTTAGCAGTAGTTTTTATTTTTGTTTTCCATAAATTTATTTAATAAAAACGAATTATATTATTTACTTGCGACTCAAGCTCCCCAACATGAGGTACTTTAGATTGATATTTTTATTTAAATTTATGAATGAGGTACTCTAGATTGATATTTTTATTTAGATTTATAATAAATAAATAATAATCAACATAATAATTGAAAATTTAGGATAAAGATGTTTACCTTCATAATCAGTAGGTTTGTTGTTAACGGCACTGAACACTTTGACATCCCTTTCACAAGGCTACAAGAAAAAATATACAAACATTAGAAATAGTTGCTGTAAATATGGCAGCCCTATCCATTCAGCACAACACAATAACCACACTCAAATGTGCCACATATTTCAAAACAAAAATCTGGTTTTACATTGACTTGGTCTTACAATAATACATATTTATTTTTCTTTCTAAAACAGTTCATAAATTAATATTATACTAATACGGGAGTAGAAAATGGATTTGGGGTTTACTTTCGGCATCCTCATAATGTTTACTTCCTTTATTTTGCCATTTGATCCTCAAATTCCATGAGCGATATTTCTGACAAAGGAGGAAGAATTGTTGTTTTCTGGGTCGGAATCTAATATTTATTTTTGGTTAGATTTTGATCTTGTAGTATTATTTGAGTTATTTACATCAAATGGCTTCATGCCTTGTCTGGGGCAATTTTTCATAAGAAAAGGTTACTTGATATTGCCAAGGAGAGGGAACAGAACATAGAAAAGTTAAAGAATAGAAGAATTTAAAAAAAAGAATATGTACCATGTTCCTTTCCCCCTTTTATTTAATGACATTTTTTTTTAACATACTTATCCTTCTGACAGTCATCCATGAGCAAATTTTGACAACTTGTTCAAAGTAATAGAAAGAAAAAGAAGCAAGAAAGAAAGTCATCAGTAGCATTCAACTAGTTTCAGAGTTATTTTCCAAACATTTCATTGTAAGAATGAAAGAAAATAATTTATTTTTCTGACTCCCTATGCACGATGGCCTCAAACAAACGACTATCAGAATATTTACTTTTTACACTAACCATCTCTGGTTCGTACGAGTTAAGAATCGCCTGCACGGCAACTGAGAAAGCTGAACTGCTTGCCTAGTGATTCATCTAACTCCACCTTAGATACCACAAACCACTCCTTCCCAAATTAACGTTTGCTGACAGAAACCACATTCAATGATCTGAAATTCATCCCTGATATCATAAAAACACCTAGACATCTCCAAGGTGTGTAAGCCTGATCTTATCCCTGGTATACTAATGAATAAATACTCTACTGAGCTAAGTCCTGTTCCCTCCAAACTCTACAATAAATGCTTTACGGAATCTTGCTTCTCTGATGGATGAAAAATGGCCTCTGCAGTACCAATATTCAAATATTCTAGTGAATTATAGTGAGTTTAATTATAATTTCATTATTATTTTCTCTTTACTAAAATATTTGAGTTGTCATTTAAACTTCAGACCTAATATTCACAATTAACATGAATTGGAACAAATGCATAAAAGATGTTGCCAAGGCCGCTGCAAAGGTAGGCTCACTCTACGGTGCTAGAAAAAAAAAACTCACACCTGACAGTATCCTATATCTCTACAAAGTCACCATTTGCTCATGTACGGAGTATTGTTGCTACATATACATCAATGAATCCACCACTAATCTTTCCCTATTAGACAGGGTCCAAACTCTCCAATCAACCAAGCTTCAACCCCTGTCCCATCACCAAAATACTTGTTTTACAAATACTTTAATGGAATGTGCCCTGACAAACTCTTAGCGTTGGTGCCCCTCGACAAATGTAACAGAGCACAGATATGTAAATGCATACGAAATGCAAAATCATGTCACTGTAAAGAAAAAGACTATAAAAAGGAAAGAGAGCATGTTGGAGAAGACGATCATGCGAGAGACGTCACAGCTGTAACAAGAAGTCACATGTGGTGGGAGAATGAGAAAATAAATGTTGTTGCAAAAAAAAAAAAAAAAAAAAAAAAAAGAGTCAAGTTATTCTTTGTTTTGGTCTCCTTTGCAATATAGACTACATACAATGTGTTGGTTTCCCGAGTAAATTACATAAATTCCACCAACTAATTTTGTCTTTGCCAATGCCAAACAAATGACTATTACAATATTTCCTTTTTACCATAACCATCTGCGCGTCATACTAAATCAGAATATGTAAACTTTGTTAGTGCAGCTTTGATAGTTTCTGTGTTTTAGATGCACAGATAAAAATAAGACTTAGCTTTAATAATACATTTATTCCTGTGTCAGAATCTTTCAGAAAACACCTTTCTCCCATGCCAAAAAAAAAAAAAAAAAAAAAAAAAACATCATATGTCACTTCATCATATGTCCCATCGCGGTTTGTAATCATAGCATTTCATTTAGACATTAGAAAACGACCACTGCTGACTGACTGGTTTAATACTATCTTTCTTTACAATTCAAGGCTTCTCTGATTGAACTGATATTTCTAATTTTTCTTGAAACAATATTTAATATTCACAATTGGATAATTTTATTTTCTCTACAACAGTTATTTCTTTTATCATCCATACCATAGTCTGCATAGTTATTCATTGCACCAATTACACGTTTCTGTGTTCAATTTATTAATCTTCAACTGTAACTGTTTTTATTTTCTGATAATACCAGAGCTAAATTTTACAAGCCATCTTTGTAACTCTCCAAAAGTAAAAAGGATCGTATACTGTCAAAAGTGTCAGAAAAAAAAAAAAAATGGTTCTATTTTATCATATTAGAAATAACCAATATTTTTTAGTTTAATTTTATTTTAGATTATATATGTGGTTATTATTTTGACACGAACCCCACAATACATCCAAGACCAAACTGTTGTGAAGATGACAAAACTCTGAAAGCTTGAAAGATGTAAAAATATTTTTTACTTCCTCCCTTGACAAAAATAAGATTTTTATTTTGCTCATATTCATCCCAAACAAGGCAGAAATGCTCTGCTGAGCTGGCCACTGTCCTCTCCAAACTTTACAATAAATGCCTTGTAAAATCTTGTTTTCTTAATAGCTGGAAAATTGTCCCTGTGGTACCAGTGTTCAAGAATTCTGGTGAAAGAACTGACCTTTAAAACTATTGTCCCTATTAATATCTTTCCACTTGTCACTCAAATCTTTGAATCGAATGATTGTCCACCACCTCATTAATGCTAAACGTCTTTTTGACCATCAACATGGATTTAGACAAGTCCATTCTACTACAATTATTCTAACAGTCATCTCTGAACACATATCATACACTGAACAAGGCAAGTGAAGCTAGGGTGATGGAGCTTGATATATTGAAAACCTTTGATAATGTCCAACATGAAGATCTCTTTATAAAAATTAATGTGTATGGTATTATTGGATGAATATAATCAGATTCTTCTTAACCAAAAGAAAAATCAAAGTTATCCTGAATAGCCATACATCTAAATAATATGACATTAATGTGGATGTACCTCAGAGGTTGATCCTTAGATCTTTATTCCTGATATTCATTAAAAACTTCTGATGCAATTGTGTCCGAGATGAATATATTTGCTGATGACAACAGGTTTTATTCTCAACAGCGGGGGAGGATCTTCTAAGAATTTTTTGTAACTCATGAATAGAGAATAGTTTGTATTTTTTGATTATTTGGACAATTATTCCCATTTTGGGTGTTATTGGCACAACGTTCCTGTCAATGAACCCTCTGACCATCTTCAGGTGTAAACTCCATGTTTATTTTTTCAACTAAGGAAAAGGTGGTTCGCTCTATTGCAAGAAATTGGATCTTGGGTTTGAGGGTGTGTCCGTAAATTTAAACAAAAAAAAAAAAAGCTCAATTTTCAGAGGTCACTAGGGTGCTTTTTAAAACTTTATGATTCAATTTTTAACTGACTCCTGTTAATTGTCAATATTAGTGAAAAAATTTATGAAACCGTAGATAGACATCTTACATGTGTTTTTGTTTTTTTTCTAGAAAACACAGTGCAAGGGAGGCAACTAAGAAAAAAAGGGTTTAGAGGATATTATCTCCCTTGGTTTAAGCATATTTTGTGGAAGGGTTAAAAAAAAATGAAAGAAAGAATGGTTTGTTGTAATTTTTTCGTTTTTGGATAGGAAGTTTTCTGGGGGGGGGGGTCCCTCTTTCTTCTTTATGTTTTGGAATGTTGGTGAGAAGAAATATTTGCAATTTCTTTAGTAGTTGCTATTGAGTTATTTTGTACAAAATGTTTACATGGGTAGTTTTTCCAAGTTATTTTATGAATCATCTTCCATACAGTTTTGGTTCGAGTATTGTTATTCAATTTAGAAACAAAATTCTTCCAGGTTGTTCATTTTGTCTCTTAAAGTTCTTATTACGGCCCAGGGTTTTATCTTTATATTTAAGTTTTTTGTTGTAGGTTCCTTTCTGAAGATTTTTTTTTTTCTCGCACCCAAAATTTGTAATTATTCTTTTTACAAATATTTTTTCAAGCTGTTTATATGTAATCGTCAAAAAAGTAGAAACTTTAATGAGTGTGATAGTGAAAACAATATGCACAGAAATAATGTAAAAGAATTTACTTACCTTAAAATCTGCATAATTAAAATCACTGAAAAAAAAAAAAGTGTCAAACTAGTTATAGCTTTCTTAATGTCATTAGTTATAATTAAGCTAACTGAATTTTTTTGTGGGACTTGTAAGCATTGGATACACAAGAAGTACAGTGGAATTTAGAATTACAAGTACATCAAGAGAGGATAATCAGTTTGTGTGCAAGAAGTGTAAGACGATGGAGATGAAAGACCACTCAGATGTGGAGAAAATATATCTGGATCGAGAAGCTATTGAGGTTGTTAAGTTTTGCTATCTCGGTGACATCATTAAATCATAGATTTGGTTGCTTTGTTTTATGGCATATTAACCCTTTTCAGGTTATTTAATGATGAATCCAATTATTTTGGAAATAGTATTCATGTTGCATCCAGTTATTTTGTAGAAGATTTTTATTCTTCAAGCTCTTTCCATCTTCAATCACTAGTTTGTAGTGTTTGGTTTGGTTGTTTTATAATGGATTTTACTGTTGTTCCTTGCCCTGGTTTTGGTTTTGCAGAACAAAATTAAGTTTTGCAAAAGGAAGTAGAAAAACAAAAAGCATCAATGTTAGGTGCATTTCGTCTTAGGAATCCAATTAAATCAGCAGATGCTACTGTGATAGCAAGAGTTAGAAATAAATGGAGTAAGTCCAGGGAGCTTCTGTCATTACTAATCAGCAGTGTTTCCACTATCGTTCAAGGAAAGAAACTATCAACTATGTATACACAGTATGCCATATGAGAGTAACACATAGCCAATAAGGGTTGAGAATGTGCTGCATTTGGAGAAATAATATGAGGATGTCAATTATGAGTGTTAAAGGTAGGCTTAAATCTGTGGATTTCAGAACATTAAATCTGGACAGTGTAGAGAGATGTGTGCAACACAGGAAACTTTGGTGGTATGGCCAGATGTTACCAATGGCTGTGGTCGGTTGTTCTAAAATGCCTTCGTCCAGTCTATATAACTATATAATGTTGACATGTACTTTTGTCGCTGGCACAAAGTAAAAATCACATACTGACAGCAAAGTAAAAATCACAACACACTTGATCTGGTTTTTTTATTTCACTCTGACAAACTGTTATTCTTGTTTTGATATTTACTGAAAGGCGCGGGAAAGGGGGGGTGCATAGTTAGATGGTTGTCTGGTGATGAAGAGATGGGTGACATATGCCGCGTCTATCTCTGACATTTTCTCTGTGATAATTTTATTTATAAACATTCTTTCACATCGGAATTTTAAAAAAAATTTTTTTTTGTCTATTGTCTCAAACTTTGACTGATATCTGCTCACATATTTCTGAGTCAAATTATGCGTTCCATTAGACAATATTGGAAAGTTCCAAATTCTTAAGATTTGAATGTATTTGCTTGTGTGCAACTCATTGAGGGTTTCTCTTCCCGGGGTTGTCTGCCAATATCTTGAAAGAATAGATAAGAGTTTTGGGGGTCAATAGATTTAAAGCAATTGAGGTAACAGATTCAGTTGATAGGGAAAACATAAGAGGAAGTGAATAAAATGGGCTCGAGAAAAGGTGAGAGAAAAATAAAGGTTGAGTTAAAGACAAGTTAGTTTAGAAGTCAATGTATAAAAGCCAGCATATAAGGTAGACATTAAAATCAATTATGAAAATTTGAAATCTGTATAAAAAGTTGAATACAAAGTAAATTTTCTGTTTTGGCAAAGATTTATAATATAACTAGCTATTGACTTGTATAAATTGTGAGACTCTAAGAAAGCAACCCGTTATGGACATGCATCAGAAGCAGAGATGCATCACTGAATTCCTGGTGAAAATGCATTCAGAATAGTGGTGAACATGTAAAAAAAATAAAAGATCACTCATTTTAATGGTACTAGTCCAGTCTTCAGAGCTCTTCAACTTTTAGAGTTGAAAAAAAAAAAAAAAAAAAAAAAAAAAAAAGGAGGCTTTAATTTTGGAATGATCCTTGAATTTGGACTGTGATTTTCATTAGTGTCTCATACTGTATAATTTCGCAATATGCAAATTAGTTAACTTTGTGAATGATATCACATATATGCAAGTAGAAAAAATATGACATATCTACTGTGTCAAGTTAAATAGTTTGAAATAAAGAGTTTTGATTTTACCAAACTCCAAGAAATTGGCCCTAACTTTCACATTTATTCATTTAGGAAAATGTTACTAAGTTTCACTTTGTTGCGTTACATAATTCTGCTGTTTTAGTTTTTGTATAAACCAATTGCACAACATGGTTTCAAACTGCATATTATAATTTATCCCGTGACGACAACTGAAACATTGTAGAATGCAAAACAGCTATTGGCAAGCTCGTAGTGTTATAGAGTGGTCGGGCAGAAGCAGTAAATTATCTGTTTGCCTATCTATCTGTTTATCTAATTATCGGTATATCTATCTGTTTATCTATCTGTCTATATGATTATCTATCTCATAGTGATAAGTGGACAACAGAGATTTGAAGTCATGTTTTGACAGGTTGTCAAACATGTTAAACTGTGATCTGACCAAGTTCGCACCGGTAAGTATCCAAACAGGTAACTGGAAGTGACGTGTCGCATGTCACGTGTTCTGGTCTGCACAAGCATCGTTGAGTTGGTTTTGAGTCGCCAAAGAGACAGGATGAGTTAAACAAGTCTCCCCATAAGAGAGCGATAATCTCAAAATGAAGACAGAGAAAACACAAGCCAAAGATCGTGTGTCACTCCATTTCTGTTATGACGAATACCTGGGAGTGAATAAAATATATAAAAACACGCATCGTTTTGGTCTGTCTTGTGAAGCGTCTCCCTTAAACCAGGTCCAGCTCCCAAAGATGGTCGAAAAAACTCTGATAAAAGACAATAGCAGAACAGGTATGTCGTTATGTATATGTTGTTATATGTTCGGACACGCACGCACCAACACCACTAGACGAGAGGAATTACAGGCCGTAAAATAGACATTAAAGATACAAGGACAACAGTCCATTACACAACGTACATATGATCCACTTATAAGAAACAACAGACATTTAGAAGTGCCACGTATACACATTCAAACACATCATTATGCAACAGTATACACATATATAAAACTCCTCAGTGACAAAAATATGTCACTAACGCAAACACGTATATACACACGTTTATTTAGTACTGTATATATACGGGTATATAAACACATCCAACCCCCTATACGTAACACTAGGGTTAACATTCACAGGCAACATGAATTGAAATAAATACAATGAGGAAATTGCCAAGGCTGCTGCAAAGAAGGTAGGTTCCCTCTACCGTGCTAAAAGGCTACTCACATCCAAGGGTATCCTGTAGCTCTACAATGCCATGGCTCACCTATGCATAGAGTATTGTTGCCACATCTGGGCTGGTGCATCTGCCACTAGTCTCTTGCACCCAGACAGAGTTCAAAAAAGGTCCTGAACTATCAACTAAGCTCCAATTTCTGTCCCATCACCGAAACATGGCATCCTTATGCCAGTTTTACAAGTATTTCAATGGCAAGTGCTCTGACAAACTCAAACAACTAGTACCCCCTTGATGACAATACCCTCAAACAACCTGACAAGCAGCAAAATCTCACCCCTATACTGTAGAGATCTCTAGATGCCATAAAACCTTCTACTCGAATAGATTTTCAAATGGACTGATGCACTTGGGATTTCCCTCCCAGGCTCCTGCATCCCTGACTGTACTGACATGCAGAAATTCAAGTGTGATGTAAACAGACATCTTGCTGCCCAACTCCCTAAACATTATCTGCAAATTTGGTCCCAAATAGTAGTCCCTTACGACTAAGTGACTGCTGTGCCTTGTTTGGGGTGAAATGAAAAAAATAAAATAAAATACAAAAAATAAACTTTTTAACTCAATAAAAACTGACAAAAAGTTATAGCCTGTTAACTTTGAAAGAGTGCTTCACATTAAATGATTGAATATGATTAAATTTGTGCACATTTTTACATTAAATACTAATCCTAACTGGGCATCAAACATGTACCATAATCATTGCACTTAATCATTCATTAATCATTGCATCTTATCAAAAAATAAGGTTAATACAAAATTTTAGTAAGACTGGCTCAGTAGTTTGCACGAAAAAATGGAACGAACAGACAGACTAATAGAAAATAATATACAGATCCAATCATCTACTACAAGCAACTCAATTTACCATAAATCAATCTTTATAAAGGCTACTCATATTTGTGGAGAGGGTCTTATACTAACAAAGTTGTAAAAGCCTGTCTCCCAAATTTGGGTTAGCATATCCGGGTCTCTATTGAGAGAAGTGTGGAAAAAAAAAAAAAAAGTGATAAACGACAAACCTTAATTCATTATGATAAAGAACTTGTCCTTTTGTTTCTTCAGGAAACTGAAATGAATAAAAGAATAAAGTGATTAATTGACTTGTGTTTTATTAAATGTAAAAAACTGATTAAAGACAGAAATTTTGATTTTTATTCAGAATTCACCCTATATTAAAAAACAAAGTAAAATCTGCTTGGTATATGTACTCATAACAGAATGAAAATGTCATTTTCCAAAAGTCATGTAAACTGATCAAGTAGCTTTACTTTTAAATAAGAAAATCAAATCTTATGAATAAGACAAGAGTGATTGTCTTGCATCGCCATCTTGAAAATAAGCTCAAGAAACCAGGGAGATAACTTGACAATAATTCAAACTTGTGAGATTTTTGTTTAATATCTAAGATTTCCCATTAATTGCTTAAAAATTATTTTCTTTACAAAAATAAATCTACTTCATCAATTTACTTGATTTTTGGTATAAAATATTTTCTTCCTGTCACATGTGCATACATTGTATAGATTTTTATTTTTGTTTTTTTAATTAGATTGAATTTTGCATGAGAATCAAAAATTCTAAACAATAGAGATTTTATATATTCTGAATATTTTACCTGAAAATGTTGATACTTCATATTTTTTTAAGAACAAACAGTTTTGAGTTTGTTTTTTTTAATTGAAAAAGCGTCAAAAATATTTTTCTAACAAAATATATGATATAAAATCTTATCTATAAAATGCTTGTTCCAATTTTGATCAAAACCCATTAAATGATTTTGATTTTCAAAAAATGTTTAACATATCAAACATCACTCAATAAGTCCCAGCCCTAACATATAAATGGCACCACTAATAAAAAAAAAAAAAAAAATGCATATGATTTTTATAATGTACTAACTTTACCTTCATATTATACTAAATGACGTATATCAAAAGCCGAGTTAAATTAATTTACAAATTACAGTTATTAAGTGAAGTTACTGTTGTAAATTTTTCAAACAATGAAAAAAATCTGAGCATTATGTGTTGATAAAGCATTGCTTTCTGATGGGAAAAAGTACCATTCAAAGCACTAGCTCCATAATTGTTATTCAGACTTTGCTCTGTCAGCAACAATGTTTAAGAGATGGTATGCTAACTTTAAATAGTCATACAGACACAAATAATGCTGAATGCCCAAGTTGCCTAAAATCAACACAGTCCCGGAAAACATAAAAAAAAGTGCAAACTCTGTGCCTGTTTTACAAGTAATTTAATGGGATGTGCCCTGATGAACAAATAGCACTCGTGCCCCTTGATGTAAATACACTTGATTAACCCAACAAGCAGAAAATTTCACCTCTTCACTGTTAAGGTCCCTAGAGGCAAGAAAGCTTTCTACTCTAATAGTTTTTTCCCTCAGAATTCCCTCCTTATTTTTGGCCTTCCTAACTGACTTACTAACCTGCAGAATATTAAATGTAATGTGAACAGACATCTCACTACTCAATTTCCCAGACTTCTGTTAGACAAAATCCTGAACAGTAGACTCTTACATCCAACTGGCAATATACCTTGTTTGGAACAAACAAAAAACATTCAATCTGTTTTCTATCTAACTTGTTATATATTTCAATAATAAACACTTGAAGAGATTCACTATCAGTTTCCAATGAATAACAAACATAGATGATTATCCAATGATTTGGTTGGTTGTTTTTGTTTTATGGCATATCAACCCTTTTCGGGTTATTTATTGCCGAATCCAAAGATTTTGAAGAAAGTATTTTTAATAGACTATATTTGTTGTTTTCACGTTGGTTTCTATTTAACCCATAGTTGGGACCCTAACAGGTACTACCACTCCGGGTCAGAGTGGACCTGGGAGCAATGGTAATTAAAGGGTGGCTCCACACTCCCCAAAGCCCACAAGCTAGGGCCTCACCACTGGATATAGTTTAAGGTCATATCCAGGGCCTCCATTGAGAGACTTTTACCCTCTGCAGGGGGGCAGTCGGCATATTCTAATGCCCCACCGACAGGGCCGATTATCCAATGAAATCATTCGGTTTGTTAACATCGAATTATAGCAAAGGCATCACAATTCACCAGCTAATTGTTCATTATCATTCCTTTCTACACACAGATTTTTCTGTCATTAACTTTCTTACTGTTTTCTTAGATTTAAATCAATTATTCATTTCTTTCAAATTACTTCACGCACATTTGTCTGTGTCGACATCTTGATACATAAAATGTGTTAATGTAAAAAGACATTTAAAAGTTTCTTCATTCATTGGTAAAAAAAGAAAAAATTGGTATTTATGAGAGGATATGAAAAGCTACTGAAATAAAAAAAAAAAAACTAAAGAGTTCCTTGTCAGCTTTATACAACAAATATACTAGATGAATACTCATCTCAAGGTGGTTAAAATAATTTCACATAATAGGACCAGTTTACACCACTTTTATGTAGCCTTACGAAGATTAAAATCAAGATATAATGATACCTTATGTCTAGAATCCTTATTTTAATTTTGATCAAAATTACATGATTTTGATTCTAAAAAATGTTTCAATTTTAAGGCTTAAGTTGAAAATGAGTCTTAAGAAATTGAAATTCAGGAAATCTAATTGATTTCTTATGACTATGGATCCAATTTAATTGAAATTTTAAATGCATGGTTGTACATATATTATGTCCTATAGAACGTTATTAAAAAGCTCCAAAGAGACTGAAATTTTGAGAATATTTATTAATTGATGTCTGATATTTATTGTTAAAATTTCACAAAGTTGGAGATACCTGAATTTTCACAATGGACCCCCACTCTCTTTTTACTGCTTTTGCATAAACCTAAATTAGACTAAATAGTGGACTCCTTAAGCAACAGATTAAGGCCCTATTAGTAGTGTGCAAGTAAGTTAACTAGTTAAACATGCAATTTACACAGTTAAGCTTAAAATAGTTTTAGAATATACAGTTTTGAAACAAATAGATATGAATTAAATATTTAACAGATAAAGAATGTCTACAAACAATAACAAACTTCAGTTGATTTTTTTTTTTTTTACTGCTTTTTCACCCAAAACAATGCACAGCACCACTTTGATGTAAGGGACTACTTTTTGGGACAAAATTTGCAAGAATACTACGTAGGGAGTTGAGCAGCAAGATGTATGTTCATATTACACTTGTACTTCTGCATGTCACTGCAGTCAAGAAAATAGGGAGTTGGGAGGGAATTCCAAAGGCTATCAGTTTGAGGGAAGAAACTATTTGGGTAGAAGGCTGTCCGGCATCTAGAGATCTCTACAGTGAAAGGGGTGGGATTTTGTTGCTTGCCAAGTTAGTAATATGTCGAGGGGGTACAAGGGCTTGGACTTTGAAGCACTTTCCATAAAAATACTTAATTTAAAATATGAAAGATGATGCAATTGTCTTGTACCGGAAGAGGTCAAAGTTTTAAAGAACAAAGAAAAAGCTTGTTATATAGTATTGAAGAATCGAGAGAAGTTAATCAGCGTTGCAGAAGTGAACAACAAACATGTAGCCTGCCAGATAATCAGAAGAGTCGGTTCTAAAAACCAAAGTCAGACAATTATCAAAATTGTAGCCCTAAGACAATAGAACTCAATCTAACTAAACATGCATATGTTTGAAGAGCAAAATAAAACTAGAATAAGAAATAATTGTCTTTGTATTATTTCATATACATCAATATTGGAAAGGTCCTTTATTCTAGACAGTGAGGAATTCACAACAAGAAGTGACAACAGAGGAAACCTGACAAAACTTATGTTTTTTTTTTGTTTTTTGTTTTTTTTTACATGGTGGTCATCACTTATCAAGGCCCGGAAGTATGTTAGTGTGGAGATTTAACAAAGTGTTTACTTAAGAGGGCGGTCCATTAGGAATTTGTTAACGTTGGACTTGAAGACATCGAAGTTGTAGTCAGGTGGGAAGCAGGCAGACAGAACAGAGTTATGTGGATTGGAATTAGCAGCCCATTTTAAAGAACTGTGTATATGTTATTTTATTATTGGAATCTTTAACCCGAGTAATTTGTATATTATTTATTTATTTATTTGCAGACTTATCCTCATTTTCATAATTGCTGTTTCACCACGTTTCGGCCAACGTCAGGTGGCGCAGTGGATGCAGGTGTTGAATCTCTTCAGTTCCAGATGAGCATTGTCTGAAGATAATGGTTTCAATCCTACCTAAAGCTGGCCAGAGGATTAGTTGAGCAAAACGTAGTGAGACAACAACAACAACTATGGAAGACAGTAATTACTGATGATACAGTTAAGAGACTCGGCATTCCTATCTTGTCACAGTTAACTACCTGACGAAGGCCAGAGGAATAGTTGGCCGAAACATCATGAAACAACAACTATGAAGATGAGGATAACAGTCCGCAAATAAATAAATTAATGTGCATATGTTTATTGAACTGTTCATTGTGTGACACACGCAACCCATCGATAAATAGTATGAACAGGATATTATTTTGTGCCATAAAAAGAACAGCACATACATTGATGCATATGTAATGACACGCATGAATGAGTATATAACACTTATATCGAGTAGGAGTGTTTTAAAATTAATAATGATCGGTTAATTAGTTTAGGAAGTGAATCCCGTGCATGCAAATATGTAAATGTGTCAAACTTTATAAAAATATATAAATAAACAGAATTACAGAGATGAATATATTATCTTCAAAATTGGAACCTATAAAGATAATCAAAAACGCAATATATTGGGTAGAGCAAATAAAGAAATAGGAAAAATAGATGATGAAATTAAAATTGAATAAATTACATTTATTGATCCATTAAATTTAAACAAGAAATAATAATGAAAATCCTTAATCCATGGATTTTCAAAGATAAACACTTTTCATCAGACAATAAACATCAGTAAAAACAAAAAGAAAAAATGATGCATCACTAGTTAGCATAAATTTGAAATTACAAAAAAACTATATATGAGAAACTGTTTATTGAAAAATAAGACATTTTTAACAGAATAAACAAATTAAAACAAGCCGCAAGTGCGAGGTCCTCCTCTGGTGCTGCATGTGAAATGATGCCACAAAAAATAATGAAAAAATGATGAATGTGAGAAGTGTGAAGTGCCAACATTGTCTTCACATTTTCGCCAAGTTTCAGAAAAGTCTAATGGATGGGACAAAAGTTATGGGGTAAAAAAAAGTGTCATTTTTTTACAATTTGGGGGCATTCGTGACCCCTTTTGAGCTCCTAGGAATGTTGAATCCCAGTGAAAATGGACAAATGGTGCAGTTTTACGCCTTAAGACATGTATATTTTAATTCAGTACTATGGAAAACCACTATAAAGATATACATATCAAGTTTTGGAGTAATATGAAAAAAGACCTCCAAAAGGCATGTAGGTTTTTTAGCCCTAAAAGTCCCAGAGGGATGCAAACCAGAAGTTTGCCAGGGTCACCAATACTGAATTTATATTAAGAACAATGGTTTCCACATTTTAGCCAAGTTTCACAAAAATCTAACGCATGGATCAAATGCTATGAGGCAAAAAGTGTCATTTTTGGTCATTTTGGGACATTTTTTACCTCTTGAGCTCCTGGGAATGCCAAATCCCAGTGTAAATGGATAACAGTACAGTTTCAGGCCTTAACACATGTATATTTGAGTTGACCACTGCGAAAAACCACTATATAGTCAGACATATCAAGTTTTTGCTGAGAAATATGAAAAAAAGCCACAAAAATGGGCGCTGGGGACACAAACCAGAATTTTGCCAGGGTCACATACTGGATTTATATTAAGAACAATGAGCTCCAGATTTTGGCCAAGTTTCAGAAAATCTAATGGATGGATAAAAAATTATGGGGCAAAACATGTCATTTTTGGCAATTTGGGGGCATTTTTTACCCCTTTAACCCCTAGGGACGCAACCGGAATTTCTGCCAAAAATTGTTTTTACTGTGCACATCTATTTAATGAAATACAATTTGTGGCAAAATTTCAGGAAAAACTAATGGACAGTTATCTGGCAATTGTCCAGACTAACGTACGCAAGAAGCAGTCACCACTGGAAACATAGGTCCCTCTCTGATAAATCGGGCAGGCCAACAAAGCAATCAATCAATCAGTAAACCAAGTTAATTCCTGAAACCATAATTTGTGAAGTCAAAAGAATCTGGATTTCTTTTTTTCTTAACGTTGAAATAGGATGATTAAACTAAAAGGAAAGTAGAAAGTGAATGTTGGGTTTATTTTTGGCAGCCACATAACTCATGCTTCCCTTATTTTGTCATTTAGTCCTCACATTCCAGAAGCAATGTTTCTGATAAAAAAGAAGAAAAAAAAAAACGCTGTTTTCACGGTTAGAATCTATTCACTCTAACATCTTCATTAACAAGTTTTTTACCTTGAAGTACTATTTTTTTTTTTAGCTGCTTACACCAAGTGGCTTTACACCTTATTTGGCTTGTTGGAGAAATTTCTATATAAAAAATGATATTGCAATGGTATAATAAATAAAATATACACTAATAAAAAAAACTGAAATAAACGAGTGTAATCAATAAATGTAATAAAATTGTATCGTAATGCAATGAAATTTCAAGTAAGCAGACAATCAAATTTTCCAAAAAAAAAAAATAAAAGAGAATGGTTGATAAAACCAACCTTAAATTCCTCAACAGGTTCAGAAAAGTTTGTGTCCATTGAATATGAAGGTAAAGATTCATTGAATTGCACCTGCAAAAAAAAGAGATTCTATGGTTTAAAATGGGTTTTAAATGATTTAAAAAAAATTTTTTTTTTTGATAAATCTCTAATCAACAAATATCATTAACCCATTACCCGCCAGCATTCCATTAATGGGATGCTAAAAAAATAAATAAAAATGCCATTATTTGATATTAAAACATTTTGCTAGTTCAGCTTTCTTCATGTCTATTCATTCCATAACCATTGATTGACAATTTTTCAACATTTTATAATTTATGCAGCATTTGAATTATCATGTTTTGTTTTTGTAAACATTCTATTAAGTCATATTTTATCATGTATTTTTTTATTAGCATTTGTGTACTCATATCTATTTTGGTTGTTTTTGTTTTACGGCATATCAACCCTTTCGGGTTATTTATTGCCGAATCCAAAGATTTTGAAGAAAAATTTTTTTAATAGAATATATTTGTTGTTTTCACGTCGGTTTCTATTTAACCCATAGTTGGGACCCTAACAGGTACTACCACTCCGGGTCAGAGTGGACCTGGGAGCAATGGCAATTAAAGGGTGGCTCCACACTCCCCAAGGCCCGCAAGGATATAGTTTAAGGTCATATCCAGGACCCCCATTGAGGGACTTTTACCTATGCAGGGGGGCAGTCGGCGTATTCTAATGCCCCACCGACACTGCCGTCATATCTAGGAGTGTTATAATTGTGTACTCATATCTAGGAGTGTTATAAATGTTCTTTAGTCATTGTAATATCATTTATGAAATAAAGGATTTATTGTCTATCATTTCTCTTATTTATGCTAACACATTCTGCCAGCATTCTATAAATGGGACAGTAATTTTTACCTACCATAAATTTTCACAGAAGTCTAAAATCTTCAAAATAAGCTTTTAAGAGTCCATAAACCCTATTTTCATTTTAAAAAAAAAAAAGAAAAAAAAAATTACATCTAAATGTTTCCCTTAATTCGGACGCTAATGGGTTAAGTCGATGATATTGGTGAAGAAGAACAATGCAGTTATTTACATTTCCTGTGGTGATGTTGATTATAGTTCTTCTAGCCAACAAACTAGGAAAAATTCTGGTCCTAATTTTTGAACATGTGTTTGTACATGGTGCAAGTCCAGAGTTAACGTAATTAGAAAACAGAAATAAAAAAAACTATTTCTGATGTACATACCAGTCAAAGAACAAAAATGTCATATTCCAAAAATTATGCAAGTTGATCAGGTAGTTCTTTTTTTTTAAACCAAGATGAACACCCAAACTGTGGTAAAAGAAGAATGACCTACAAGAATGACTATTGACTTGAGAGAACTGGAGAAGTCATGTAGATTTGGTGGTGAAGCATCATGAAAGATGACAGAGATGAGATGGTGATAAATCATAAAAAAATGATTTTCTATATAAAAAATAAAAACTACTTGATCCATTTTCGTAATTTTTGGAATATGACATTTTCGTTCTATAATACATATGTACATCATAAAGTTTCTTCTCTATTTTGCTGATATTTTTAATTAGGTTGAATTCTGGATTTGCACCAGAGTTTCTAACCAAACTACTGCATTCATAAAATTTGTGAATGTAAGCCAAAGGGAAATAACTCATACATGGCAAATATTTTGATAGAATCTCTGTCTCATTGATACAAAATCGGATGATCAACTGTTCTTGAATCCAGACATTTTGGTAAAAAATATTAAGCATTAAGTTGTTAATATCTACAAATTATTCATATTGTAAAAATTCTGTGTAATTTTTTGTCTTATAATCATTTCCAAATATTGTGCAGAATCGTGAAATTTCGAACAAAAGCATTTCAAGTGAAAACATTACTTACATGTTATGTCAAAATTAATATAATTTCTAAAAATTATGAAAAAGGATCCAGCAGAAAATGTGCTAGATCCAATTTAAAAAAAAAAAAAAATCATCCACAACGGTTCTGATATTTTGTATTCTGAAATATCGGTTTGTCAAATCGATTCCCTTCCATCAAGAACTTTTCCACATTGAAACATATGATAAAACTATCAATCAATGATCTTGATAAATTTTATTTTTTATGTATGCAATGTTTTCACCTGAAATGCATTTGTTTCAAAATCCACTATTCTGCACAAGCACCTATTAATTTGTATTTGCATTTATCCGATTTTAAATTCAGACTGTTTTCAGGACAGATAGGAGTGCAGTCTCTTTAAACAATTGCTTTATATTTAAACTAGCCTGGGTACCCGGCATTGCCTGGGTGTTTGAATGTGCGTGTTGAGCATAAAAAAAAAAGTGGTAGGCAGGCAGGGTCGAACTGGTACCACGAACGAGGAAAAGAATGTGAAAAAAAAGTGACGTCTTTGCCGTTGCGTCCATCGCCAAACTGGAAGTGACAAAGGTTTAAATTAAAGCTAGTCAATCGAAAAGAGGGGATGAATTTATAAAATATCAGCAAAAAAAGCAACCTATCCTTGTAGAAAATGGCTAGTTGAGGTTGAAAGAATTAATGTTTTTAGCCAATTTTTCGATATTTATCATCTGAAAGGTTGAGTTTCAAAACAATTTTGTGAAAATCCGTCACCTCTGTCTAAAGTTTTAAGCAGACATACATATGTTTAAACAGACGGGTGAGATTTATATTATAGACTAGCGGGGGTACCCGGCACTGCCTGGGTGTTTGGAGGTGTGTATGTAGGAGGGGGGAACCTGTTTTAATATTATAAAAAAAATATGTTAAAAGAAATTGAGAAAGCCAAAACAAAGCAAAACAGCGAACAAACATAAAATAAAAAAAAAGGGAAAAAAAAGGTGTAAAAGAGGAAAAATGTTTAGGTAGGAAGCTAGGCTCGAACCCGAAGCATCGAGGCTGCGGAGAAAAAAAAAAAGCCTGACACGTTAACCCAATGCCAAGGAGACATACAATTGAGAACAGATAAAATTAAACCTTTAAAAACACTTGCAGGTGGTTTAAACTAACGTCAACGTTTTCTAGGTCAAATATGATGTCATTCTTGTAGTAGTAGGAGGAGAGAAAATGTAGGAACGATTTTTTTCAACACCCCTCCTTGTAGAAAAGGACCAAGTTTAGGGTGAAGGAATTAATGTTTTTGCCCAATTTTTCGATATTTGTCGGGCGAAGGTTCGAGCTTTAAAATGATACCTAAAATCCGTGGCCTGTGTTGAAAGTTTTTGCGAGACATACAAACACACATACATACATTTTCGCTTTTATATATATATATATATATATATATATATATACACTAGCGAGGGGTACCCGGCGTTGCCCGGGTGTTTGGGGGCGTTAAAAAAAAAAAAAAAGTAAGTATGAGGATCGAACCCGAACCGTTGAGGCAAAGTTGTGAAAAAAAAAAGTGCAACGTTAACAATTGCCCCACCGCAACATGCTTACGGAAACACGTTTGAATTTATTTAATTAGTTGGATTTAGCAGGTGCTCGTTTTAATGAGTTAATGAGGTCAGTTTGACTGCGGGATTTCATTTACTGCTGAACGCTTTTTTCCTCACCCCCAAAATGTTATAGGAAAAAGACTAAGCCACATGCGGCGAGCGACAAATATTGAATATTCATCTTCCCGAAATCGAGAAAATTAAATGGACAGGTGAGCTTCGTTTTTAAGTGTGAGATATTACGATTTGTATGTGATATAAAAAGTTTTAAAAAGTTGTTAAGCGAGCGACCGCTTCTCTGAAAGAAGCCTTTTGTAGACACACAGAAAAAGTAAACACACATACACACATACATTTCGCTTTTATATTTATAGACTAGTGGGGGGTACCCGGCGATGCCCGGGCGTTTTGAGGTAAATCAAAACTCCGGGAGGGTAAGGGGGTTAAAATTTTTAAAAAAGTTTTGGTAGGTAAGTATGAGGATCGAACCCGAACCCTTGAGGTAAAGTTGGAAATTAAAGTGTGAAAAAAAACGTGCAACATTAACCATAGGGCCGCTGCGAAATACTAACGGAAACATGTTTAAATTTATTTAACTATTTAGAATTGTCAGGTACACGTTTTAATGACTTAATGAGGTCAACTTTGACTGTGAGGTAGTATTTCATTTACTGTGGGAATGCTTTTTTTAATTTTATTTTCCAAGATGTTGGTGGGGGGAGGGGACCAGCTCCCCATAAAAAGGGGATTGTCCAAATTGAATAGCAATTGTCTGATATAAGGAAAATATTTCCACATTGATCAAATCTGATTGCTTTCGGACATTTCCGGCGATCGCGACCAGAAAAATACGGCCAGAATAAGTGCCGCTTTTATTATATGAAAAAGCCTAATCCACATGCGTCGAGCGAAAACTGTTGAATATTTGTCTTTTCGAAGTCGAGCAAATTAAATAGACAGGTGACCTCTAATGTTAACTCGTAGATATCATGATTTATATGTGATATAAAATTTTTAAGAAGTTGTGAGCCGACCGACCGTTTCTCGGAAAAAAGCCTTTCACAGACATACACAAAAAGCGAACATACATACATACACACATTTTCGCTTTTATATTTATAGATTAGCGGGGGGTACCCGGCGTTGCTCAGGTGTTTCATGGTGTGTGCTCTTAAATCAAAAAGAAAAACGGAGGGGGGGGGGGGGTAAAAAAAGGTTTGGTAATTAGGATTGAACCCGAAGCCCTGAGGTGAAGTTTGAAAATAAAATGTGAAAAAAAAACATGACACGTTAACCGTTCGGCCAACCAGAATGAGTTACTGAAAGACGTTTGAACTTATTTAAGTAAGAAGAGAATTGACAGGTGCGCGCACTTAATGATGTCAAGTAGAAGTCGTAGAGTTAACGACGTAAGCAATAGCTAATCAGCAGTTACATTTTCTGCGGGACAGTTTTTAATGAGGTCAATAACCTGGTTTGTTTGTTTTTACCTAACTTTAGGGAAAACCAGCTCCCCGTTTATTAGGGGAAGTGTCTCGTCTCGAAATGAAAGCAACCGTCTGATATGACGATAAGCCTACATTGACCAAACGTTAAATCACTTTCAAGGCTGTTTTTCAACTTGAGTTTCACTTTTTTTATACCGAAAAACGAAGGGTACGCGTGCCGATCCGAAAATGTTGTATATTTAACGTTTCAAAGTCGGGCAAATTAAAAAGAGAGGCGACCATCATTGTTAAGTCGTAGATATTATCATTTAGACGTGATATAAAAAGTTTTAAAAATGAGCGCGGCCTCGAGAATTCACCGGAAAAAAAGCCTTTCTTAGACATACACAAAAAGTGAACATACATACATGCATACACACATTTTCGCTTTTATATATATAGACTAGCGAGGGGTACCCGGTGTTGCCCGGGTGTTTGTAGGTGTATATGTTTTTGGGTAAATGAAAAGAAAAATAGATGGCCAGGTGTTCCGGGTGTTTGTTTAAAAAAAAAAAAAAAAAAAAAAATGAAACCTTGACGCGCAGTTGGAAAATAATAAAGAGTGAAAAAAAATGTGTGATGTTTAATGGCAGATGTCTGTTTTTGACGAGTTCATGGCGTGAACTTTGAGTGCGGGACAGTGTTTTATTTACCGCGAGTCTGTTCGCTTGTTGTTTTTATACGAAGAAGCTTAATGCACATGAGTCGATCGAAAATTGTTAAATATTTATGTTTTAAAAGTCGGGCAAATTAAATAGAGAGGCGACCACCGTTGTTAAGTCGTAGACATTATCATTTAGGCGCGATTTGAAAAGTTTTAAGAAGTTGTGAGGCGATCAATCGGTTCTTGGAAAAAAGCCTTTGTTGGACATACCCAAAAACGCACACACAAACATTTTCGCTTTTATATTTATAGATAGATGAAATAATATGTCTATGCAACTACCCATTTTTAAAGGAAACAAATCTTCCATGTTAATGTATCAAGACATGAATGCAGATTAATGTGTGTAGTAATTTGAAGAAAAAGAACACGTGCGAAAAACAAATGGTTATTACAAAGTAAATGATTGGGTTTGTTTGGTTTTATGGTACATCAACCGCTTTCAGATTAGTCAATTCCGAATCCAATGATTTTGGTAAAAAATCTTGTGTTTTAGATTCTTTAATATCTTATTAATGCTATAAATATGTTTTGCATATGTTGTGGTGTGTCCACCCTATAATAATAATGAACTCTCTGATTTGTTATAAAGACTGGGGAAATAGGTTTCTCTGTGTTAGCACACAGGTAATGCAGGAGTCTTGCACACATGGCAGTCAGACTGATGCATATCCAGACTCTTCATTTGCTTATATTGTTTCCACTAATCGTCAAGTTATCATTCTTCTGAACTCTGATGGGATCACAACAATATACGATTAATCTGTTGCTTTGTATATGTACATTTTGTAAATAAATAACCTATTTAACTATAGATGGGATGCTGACAGGTACCACAACTACTACTCCAAGTTAGTGTGGATCTCAGAGTAATAGCAACTAAGGATGACTCTATATTCCCCAATGATTTATCACCATGTGGTAATTAAACATTGCATACTCAGGACGGTGCATATATTTACTTATGTGAAACTATTGGTTACCCACCCCTCCAAGTGTTGGGAATTTGGGGGAAAAGAGAAAAAGTGCACAAAAGAAAACAAAAATAGGATTGTTAATCAAGGTATGGCGGTAATTTGGGACAAAAGGACCAGACAATGAGTCAATGTATTGAGAGTTAGTATATGGGCATGTTTAGCTGTGGTTATGAATTTTTGACAATCTTTATAACAGTTGGGAACAATTAATAACACTCTTAGGGGCGCTGTTTTACAATTTGTCACTGTGCAGAGGGAGAACAATCTCATTTATTAAGAGATTCGTTCATTTTTTCATCTCATAATTTAGAACACAATTTAAAAAAATTTTTTTTAATCAAAACATTAAAAATCTGCGACAAATTTTTTTTATGTAACAAAGTTGATAACATTAATAATACAAAATATAGTAAACTAACGAAGATAAAACTAACAAAGATAAAACTAACAAAGATAAAACTAACAAAGATAAAACTAACAAAGATAAAACTAACAAAGATAAAACTAACAAAGATAAAACTAACAAAGATAAAACTAACAAAGATAAAACTAACAAAGACAAAACTAACAAAGACAAAACTAACGAAGACAAAACTAACGAAGACAAAACTAACGAAGACAAAACTAACGAAGACAAAACTAACGAAGACAAAACTAACGAAGACAAAACTAACGAAGACAAAACTAACGAAGACAAAACTAACAAAGACAAAACTAACAAAGACAAAACTAACAAAGACAAAACTAACAAAGACAAAACTAACAAAGACAAAACTAACAAAGACAAAACTAACAAAGACAAAACTAACAAAGACAAAACTAACAAAGACAAAACTAACGAACCAACAATATTTTCATTAGATGAAAACATTTAAATACGAAGTGGTGGCAACTTTTTTTTTTCTTAATTAAAAAGTAAATGTTATGGTAAGGTTATTAAGAAATTAGTCTTAACTTTTAAAAACTTCCAAGAATGAAACTCTTGTATGTATATATATATATATATATATATATATATATATATATATATATATATATATATATATATATATAGTGCCAAACTAAACCCATTCTTTTAAGAGGTAGGAATAACTGGGGGTGCTTACTCTATACCTAATCCCAAATCAACACAGACTTATTTCACTCACACGTTGTTGTCGTCTTGGTCGCTCTTGCGGGGAATTTTGTCTCGGTTCCAAAAGCTGCTGTGTGAAACGATGGAATCCTTCCGCACCTTCATGATGCGTTACTTGCTTCGGAGTTTTTGGTCTGGCACCACCACCACCGCCGCCATCTGATTGCACAACTTCCATGGATTCACTTGGAGTGGTACCGCTTACAGACATTTCCACATCCATAGCTTCAACAGATTTGCTGTTCTGGGAAGATGAGGGTAATGAATTAGATTCAGGAGAAGCTGAGGACTGAGGGGCTAGGGATGTGGGGCATGATTCAGGAATGACTGAAAGAGTGGTTTGCTTGCTGTCATCGGCGGAGCTCAGGTTTATTTCTTCTTGATGACGAGCAGCTATTTCCTCAAGCTTCTGTTTCTTGTTGGCCTCAATGTCAACCTGCTCCACAATACTTGCATACGTGACGTCATCAATTTGCCGATGGAGGAACCTTTTAATGAAAAAAAAAAAAAGAAAGAAAAACAGTATCCATAGTTTTAAAATGTCTTTAAAAATGGAATAATTTTATAGATTTTTGTATGAGCATGCATGTGTGCGATGCAATACTAGACGCGTTTAAATTATTAGGTTTGATTGTCCGAAAATAGGACACCAATTAATTTCTTTTTAAAATCTACAATACATAATAGTACTGCTTACTGCATAATTACTCTGAAGAAAGTGCTATAAAGAAATGTATCCCAAGTGATACATTTCTTTCTCTCTCTTCTGTATGGCTCAACGTGCCAACGTGTTTCAAAATGTCTGCTGCAAAGCAACACACCGCTACAACACAAAGCAATGTGTCCCAAACTAAAAAATAAATCCTTCTCAATTCCTCTGAGCGACCTGCTTTATGGAACCCGGCACAACTCATTTGCATATATGTAGCGCAACTTTGCGAGACCACCATCTTGGATTTTTTTTCGTCCCAATCCACAGGAAAGACAGATACGAAGGCATTCCTATTTTCCCCACAGAAAGGATAAAATTCATCTAAGTCCATAAATTTCTCTCCGAAATTTGTTGGAACCCTCTTGAAAATTCCCCTAAAATTTATTAAAATTCTATTTGTTCAAGGATGAATGAACTTACATAAATGAGTCTTGCCATAGTAAGCCACTAACTTATTGCTTTGCTCTTTACCATAATGTGTAAATTTTATCTTGAATGCGTAGCCTCTCTATTTCCAAAATATGTCTGATGCACCGAGTGTCCTATTTTGGACAAGAGTTAATATTTTACTTTCTAAATAAAATAAATAACTTTTTTTCTTCCAATTTATTTATTCTAACCCATGTTTATTAATTACACAAAGTTTCAACTCAGCAGTAAAAAAAATTAGATACCCTGGAACTTAATGGGTTAATTTTGAGAATCCAACTAACTAAGATAAGAAATAGATTGGATAAGTCAGCAAAGCAAAATAATTGTCCATTTTTTATATGCATTAAGAATAGTCTTAATGAATACGTTACTGAAATGTGACATTATTACAACTTGTTTTGGATGGAGGGATAGCATCAGACAACACAAAATAGAAAGTGCTCTCTTTTTACGGAGTAAGAAAACAAATTTAGCAACTCAAATCGCTTTCGGCCAAGATGATGCTATAAACATCTATGTGTGCATTCAGCTTGTCGCATTCTTCCAAAGTTGTTTGATTCAGTCAGTTTGGCAACAAAAGAATTTTCCCTCTAAATAAAATCCAACTCCAGTTTAAAAACAATTAACAAAGTCTATTTTTCTTTGGGGTTAAAATGGCACTCTTTTTCTTAGGTTGAATAGCAAAGTGCAATTTTTGCCAGAGATGAAGATCCTCTTTCTCTCTGAGGAGCAGATAAACCAAACTGACTGCCTCATGCTTGGAGGATCGACTGTCCTCTCCTTCACATCTGGAATATGACAGGAAACCCTAACCATCCGATATTCATCTCAATCATTTTCATTTGACCACCCAAAGATTGACTACTCAAATATTCACAGCAGATAACAACTAGACAGTGTCCACTCAATGAATCCACATTTAATGAGGCACATATTTCAAACAAAAAATATTTCAATTTCTTCTTAATCTTCCACTCATGTGCTACAATTCTGCTATATGCATAATCTATAAAAGTATGTGCATATGACCAGAGAGAGCAATGGGCTGGGCGGATAAGAAAGACGGGAAGAGTAGAGAGAGAGAGAGGTAAACCAGGAAAGAGTGTGAGATGGAAGTTGTAATAGAAATATGTTACACTTTTGCTCTGGGTAACAAACATCAAGGAGTCCTGCTAGTCTTAAAGAAAGACTAAAGAGATCCAATAGCTTACCTGATTACTGCCTTGCCACTTGTCAGGCCCAATTTTCGGAGAGGGGTTCGTTTCAATGCATATTCACCAATTACCTGAAAACAAATGAACATGATTAACAAACAAAAAAATACTTCACAATAGAGTCTGCACCATTTGGGGACAATTTAACTCTTTATGACCTGGTTGAACTAATTTATTCAGTCATAAATAAATGAATACAACGGTATAAATAAAGCAAGAATTGATTCAAACACGACCTGTATGTACTAGTTCAGTATCTGGGTAGATGCGAAATACCTCCAGATTGCAATTGTCCATTGCTTACATTCAGTAAGTCTCCACCTGTCTCTGAGAACTTCGTTTGTTGTCATTAACACACTTTTTTTCAAGAACTACAGATAATAATAATGTTGAGGGGTAGGGGGTGGCATCTTCGGTTCTGTATTTTTATTTATTTTATTTTTAATTCAACAATGCTTTTGTTTTATTTTGTTTTTGTTGGCTTTAACTACCTCGAGCATTTTAGCTTATATAAGTCCGTTACTCCGTTCTCAGTTTAGGATAATATTTGAAAATCTTCCCTTACATAGTTATGCATAAATATATTTTTTTCTTTTTGGCTTTATCTAACCTCGATAGAGAATGATTTGAGCATTCGAGCTTTATCTTTATACGATACCATAATGGAACTTTAAATTTGTGAGGTTGTGTTTTTTTTTGGGTTTTTTTTGTATTAATTTACTTTGAAAGAACCTGTTTAAAAGCTGGTTAAGAGTAGAGCAATTTGGCTTGGGTACTACGTTTAGACTGGTTAAGAAATAATGCATACTGCTGAGAAAAAGCATTTTTCTATATTTAGTTAATAGTGCAGATATAATTTGGAAAAAAAAAAAAACAACAGAAAAAAGAGCAAAAGAAAGATAAGTGCAGTTGAAATGTTCAGAATTTTAGTCAAACCTGGAAAAAATAAATAAATGAATAGAAAATAATGTCTACAATACAAAAGTTTTTGCGATATCAAGACAGGTGGATTTCAAAATTATAGATAGTAGGTAATTCATGAAATGCAAAAAATTCAGAGGTAGCTTAACTATTAAAGTTCATAATGAAAGATCATTATAATGAAAAAGTCTTAAAATCACAGTATCATTACAATTTAAACTAACTAAAATTAACAAATATTTTTTTTAATTATCTACATCAGAATTTAGATCATAAAGGGTTAAAAAAAATCATAACTATAAATTGCAGATTATTGTTGATTATTACGTTTATAACATGTTTATTTGTGAGAAAATGTTTTGTATTATGTTAGTGTACCAAGGAAGAAAGTCACTTCACTGTTATAGCTCCATTGTAAAAATGGACGCTTTATAGCTGGCGTAACTGAAATCAAACTTTTTGAACATTTCTTCCATAGTTTTATATTCACTGTTGAGTTAACTTCAGTTGCTGATTTTTGCTTTCTAAAAAAAAAAAAAAAAAAAAAAAAAAAAATTAATTCGTTCTTGCAACATTTGGTTAAACAAAATGCCTGTTGACTTCATTTCCTTCCTTCCCTCTGCCTGCCACTTCTCATATTATTTTTATCCATTTTACCCCCATCACATGACCTGTAAACATGTGACTTGGGTTCAGTATAAAAGCTCAGTCAATCTCCATGGCGTCTCTCTCTTTCAGATCTCACCTGAAGGTAGGTTTGTTATAGTTGTTGTTTTAACGTACAGCCGCACAAGGCACGAACACGTGATCGCTTGCTTCTTTGATGACTATCACATTCATAGCAGATGAAAATCAGGTGACCGGACTAATTTTTCATGTAGTGGTGTACAAAGTAGATATTTCAGTTCCAATAGTTATAAAGTGCCGATTTTACAATAAAGTTATAATAGTAAAATGAGTACTTGTACACTTTAATCAAGGAACTAAAAAAATGAAAATATCGAAAAAAAGATTATAGTCTATATATCTGTTTTGAACTGAAGATCTCCGAAAAAAAAATTTCACTTATTTGATTGAGTAGTTTTTTTTGTTTTTTTTACAGCAGCAAAAAAACATTTTTATGAGAGCGCATTGAAGTCAGCCCTCTTTGAATTTTTTCAACACGCCATGGAGAGATAACTCAATTTAAAGTGCAGACACTCCCTCCCCATCTTTAATACTAGCTTTTTTTCCTAAAAATCAAACCTTTTGTTCGGTATCATAAAAAATTGTTTTTTCGTTGTAAAAAAAAAAAAAAAAAAAAACTACATGATGAAATTAGGTGAAATTTTCGAAGAACTTCATTCCATAACAGATATGTACAATATAACCTTTTTTTCGATATTTTCATTATTTAATGTCTTGATTAAACTGTACAAGTACCATAAAATGGAGCTGCCTTGAAAATTTTTTTTTTGGAGAATCATACTCTAAATCTCGTAATTAATAAACTGTAGTTTATATGAATAAAGAATATCATTGTTGCTCTCAGAGTTTGAATCTCTAAATAATGAAATGGACAATTGCCATTTATATAACGTTGGGTATATGTACACATATATGTTCATATATTTGTAGGTACAAGGCTCACTCCTAAACTAATTAACTGATCATTATGAATTTTAGAACGCAGCTGCCAGATATAAAAGGTTCAAATACAGACTATATTTTGCAGAATCATGCAAAAGTAGTTAATTACAATTGTCCGATTTTTGTGAAATTTTGATAATTAAACATCAATCTATATATCTATAAAAGTGAAAGTGTCTGTCTGTCTGTGTACATTTTCTTACACAATAACTATGTCAATTTTCAATCTACAGACTCGAAATTTGACATAAAGGGTAGTGAGATTTGGGAAAATCTTTGTAATTCGTTTTCGGCCAGAAATTTGGCTGTTAAGGGATGAAAGTCCAACGATTTGACTTTTGAGAACTCTACCAAACTCCTTCGACAATTTTGGGTATAAACAATTGAAAGTTTAGATATAGGTTCCTTGGACATGGATCTGACTTAATAACTTGATTTGATCCCAAAACAACAAAGGGGCCATAATAGGGGTCAATGTTAAAAAAGAATTTGACCTCTGTGGTCTCTACCAAATTACTCAGACAAGTTCTGGCCTAAACATTTGAAATTTTACATAAAGGGTATTCGGAGATAGAGCAAGCTTTTTAATTGGTTTGGGTTAAAAATTTCAGCTACCAATATACAAATCTATGTATGTATGTTTGCATGTCTGCCTAAAACTTTTGACAGAGGCAACAGATTTTCACAAAATCAGTATCGTTTTGAAGCTCGACCCTTCAGACAACAAATACCGAAAGTTGGCTAAAAACATTAATTTCTTCACCCTCAACTGGGCACATTTCTATAGGGAGAAGTCGCTTTTTTGCTGATATTTTCGAAAGTCATCCCCTCTTTTCGACTGTCTAGCCTTAATTTAAACCTACGTCACTTCCGGTTTGGCGGTGGTCATAATGTTGTGTAGTTGGGGTCTTTTGAAGATGATGAGAAGATAGAGAAGGAGAGACATTTATACATTTTTGAGTGTTTCTTCTTATTACACATATTGACAGGAGAGGGTGATCAGTTCTTATAACACCAAAGATGGAGAGAGAGTCATTATTATGATGAGTTATTCAAAGTAAATATGAGATGATTACACATTACCTTTGTTGTAGAAAGACAACGTGAAGACGACAGTTACACAAATATGAGATGTTCTTTTATTCCATTTGACCGGTTACAATGATTATGACATCCAGGAATTCAAAGTTGTTTCTACATGATTAAAACTTTCCCCATCGCTTCCAAAGGGACCCTCCTCTGACCACGTCGGCTCTGTCTCCTATCTTCGTCCCCAACTCTGTCTAACGCATCTTCAACTCTAGCTTTTATATTGAGAATTCATTTCTGCCATGACGTCATACGTGTGTCCAAAAACGTGATCGACCTGAACATGCGTGGTTCGGCACGTTTCCAAACCATTTCTGCAGACAAAGAATTTTTTTCCTAACCTATTTTTCAACATATTTAAATTGCATTGTTCTTAAATTTCTAGCTGACCTTATTTTAATTCAGTTTTCATAAAAAGAATTGAACAATCAAAATTCCTTTTCCAACAACATATCTAAACTATTTTATGTGAAACTGAACAATGCAAAATTCCACATTCCATTTCTGAATCTATTTCTGAACCTTGCTTACAAAGTTCGAATCTCGGTCTTTCTAATATTTTTCTTACTTATAAGAAAATGGGAACCTTTTCTTGTAACAGTAACAGCAAAGATGTCACTTTTTTTCACGTTCTTTTCCTCCTTCGCAGTGAGAGTTCAAACCTGCCTTCCTACTACCACTTTTTTTTTTTTTGCTCAACAAACACCTCCAAACACCCAGGCAATGCTGGGCACCCATGCTAGTTACTAAATATTCTCCAAATCTCAGTTTCTTTAGAGCATTTGAAAGGGTTCTTGGAGGCAGCCATCCATTTGAAAATTTAAACATATAATACTTCCATTAGTTTAAGTAATATTTACAATTAAAACAAAATCTCAACAAATTAAAAATCTTATCCTCAAAACTATTTTCCTTAATATTTATCATTGAATATCAACAATCGTGTCTTGAGTATAGATAGGAGGGTTATGTATTTTCAAATATAATTGATTTCATTTCCTTCCAAGATCTCTGAAAGCCAACATTTGTCAATAAACTGCATGTCGTGGTTGTCATCTGCATTAAACAGAGACCAGTAATATAGAAGAGCAGGTTATCAACGTAATCAGGTGAAGAGAGTTTAGATAATCATACTTAGCATTTGACGGCGGTTTATGAATCATGTCCACATCTTTCTTGTGGTTCAAGGTTGGATAATTTTCTCAGAAAAGCTAGTACACTTATAAAAAAGAGACAACTACCATTTTCATTTTTTTTTTGTTACTATCAAGTCACTATTTATCAAGGACAAAAGCCACTTGAGGATAAGGGTTAATGAGACGGAAATGATTGTCAGCTGAAAGATGCGGTTTGGTTTGGTTGTTTTGTTTTATGGCGGGAGAGTAGAAAGTGGATCTTGGGTTTACTTTTGGCAGCTACATAACTCTTCCTTATTTTGTCCTTTAGTCCTCACATTCTAGGAATGATGTTTCTGACAAAGAGGGACGAATTGCTGATTTCTGGATCAGATTCTATTCTATCTAACACTTATGTTGGCAAGTTTTTGACCTTGAAGTGGATTTTTTATAGCTTTTTACAGCAAGTAGCTCCATGCCTTGTTTGGAGCAATTTCCATTAAAAAAAGAACCCTTCTCAGGTTATTTAATGCAAAATCCAATAATTTTCGTGAATTTTCATTTTGTAGAGAAAAACTGTTCTCTTTATTTTTGACTTTGCAGAACATGATCAAGTTTTGCACAAGAAAAGAAAAAGATAATATCAATGTTTTGTGCATTTTAGGTCAGAAAGTCAGTATCTTCATACAGTCTGATCTGGTCGCAGCAGATCAAAGATGCAGGAAAGTATGGAAGCACAAACATCAATCAATAGTATGAACCGAGTATTACTTATTGGGTTATGT
The DNA here is from genome assembly GCF_053919585.1 of Euprymna scolopes. Lineage (NCBI taxonomy): Eukaryota > Metazoa > Mollusca > Cephalopoda > Sepiida > Sepiolidae > Euprymna > Euprymna scolopes. Next base: position 120,445,415 of record NC_136494.1, read on the forward strand.
ACGTAAAATATATTTTTTATTCATCTAAACTATGGATATCCATAATTTCTTAGTTAAGAGTTGCTTTCGGCTATCTTCAGAAAACCATGAGGGATCTAAATCTATCTATCTATCCGGACTTTAAAATGTTTTCTCATTAATATTTAAACTGCAACTGATATCTCACTTCAGATCTTTTTATATCACCTGATTAAAATAACCAATCAGATATCTTGCCTTGTAAATGGGGCTAACTTTTACAGTTATACCTAATAATCTGAAAACTATACATATATCTATGCAACAGTATTGTCCATATATGTCTACATCTTACTGCAAATGAAGCAATATATGTTACAAACAAAAGACGACACTTGACTTACTTCTTCTCTCATGTAAATACACACTGGATGTTTTGGAGGTTGGCAACTACTGTCCACTGATGTACACAAAGCTTCTTGCAAGGAACTAGTAACAAAGATAAGAGGAAAAGATTTCTTTACAATTTAATGATAAATAACATTAATACAAGTGCATGTCAAGGCTTTATATAGCATAGGAGAACAGAGATTTCTTTTTTTTTCTTTTTAATCAAGAGTACAGCAGTTCTATTTGGGAGCCCAATGCATTTCTCAATGTTCCTCACTCTGAATTATTTGATTTTTACAAAGGCATAATTTGATCCGACAGTTTTCTAGAAATTCTTAAGTAATCACCTTAAAATAATAAATAGTTAAGGGGAATGACTCATTCTTTTTGTAATTGTTATCGTTCCTTATTTGATTTTTGATTTTTTTTATTGTTTTTCTATGTTTTTCTTAGTTCTTATTTAATCAAAATATTTACAAAAGAAATTTAAACATCAGGAGTCTTATATAATGCTGGGTTGGTACAGCTTGTGTGGCACATTTTTTTTTTTACACTTTAATTTACAACTTTGCCTCAAGGGTTCGGGTTTGATCCTCATACTTACCTACCAAAACATTTTTTAACCCCCCACCCCCAGAGTTTCCACACACACCTCCAAACACCCGGGCAACGCCGGGTACCCCTTGCTAATCAACAATAACGATAAAACCCTGACCGTAATGACATCAGGAAGAGACCCACTAGCAAATGTAGCCAACGTCAAATCGACCCTGATCACTTCAAGTCAACTTTAATGATTTATCCTTAAGGTAACATATTTGCATTGTATCAACCCTTCAGTTTAAAGGGGACGTGCCTATCGTTTGATTGTGTCTAACACTTGGGGAGCTGGTTGCCGTTCCCAGGACATAACAACACTTTCAAGAAACGTCTATACAACAAAGCAAATAACTCTTCCTGGTAAACAATTGGATCACACTTTAATCCAAGAAAAGTGGGTTCAGTTTAGTATATAGTCCCTTAACATAACAAGCATTCATCAGCACTTAAATAGAATTGAACAAAATAAAAAGAAAAAATAAGTTATCTAACTAGCTGTCCCGACCCAAAATTGCTCAGAATTAAAAAATTTATTAACATTAAATAATGAATTTCTCAAAGAAGAAAAAGCAAATAGCAAGAGCAAAGATTAAAAACGAGATCTTAAAATATTCAGTCTAATCCCTTATCATATGAGCTATATACATTATCATCATATTCAGTTTCATATCAGTTTTATATGCTGGCATGCATTAGACAGTTTTAAGAGATTGAATACCAAAGTAACCTATCACTGGCCAGGTCTTTATTTATCCTTCAGGACCCTTTTTTATCACTTCCTCCCATGTTTTTCTCTGAACTGAACCTGCTACCTCAACTGTTCTACATCTATTAACCAAAGAACTCTCATCCATTCTTTCAATGTGGTCATACCATCAAAGTCTCCTGTTTTGTACACATCTGCTTATACTGTCAACATTTCATTTATATTTGAGATCATCAGAACTACGTCTGTCTTTAAAACTCACATCACACATTCATCATGTAATTCTTATATTATTTCTCTCCATGCAACACATGTCCTCAACCATCACTGGCTAGGTTTCAATTGCATACATCATCATGCTGCATACACATGCCTGAAAGACTCATCCCTTCATTGACAGTGGAAACACTGTGGCAAAGTTTCCTGAACTTATTTCATCCATTCCTAATTCTTGAAATCACGCTAGCACCTGCACCATACTGTGCTCAAATGGTATCATCAAAAAAAAAAAAAAAAAAACTTCTCACTAACCTCAATAGTGTCATCATCCAGATATGCTTTCTCTTCTCATTCATCTCTATTATATTACACCTCTTGCACACAAATTGTTTAGCCATAAAGTAGGTTGTAATAATCTGCTGCTGCTTTTATCATTTTGGTAGTAATATTGGGGTTAGGACAACAGAATATTTTTATTATTTTAACTCTTGTATACCATATATACTTGTGTATAAGTCAATGTGCATTTTAAGACCAAAATTTGTCATTTTAGGTTGGTTGGTTGTTTTTCTTTTACGGCATATCAACCCTTTTCAGGTTATTTAATGCCGAATACAAAGATTGAAGAAAAATTTTTAATAGACTATATTTGTTGTTTTCAAGTCGGTTTCTATTTAACCCATAGTTGGGACCCTAACAGGTACTACCACTCCGGGTCAGAGTGGACCTGGGAGCAATGGCAATTAAAGGGTAGCTCCATACTCCCCAAAGCCCGCAAGCTGGGGCCTCACCATCGGATATAGTTTAAGGTCATATCCAGGACCGTCATTTTAGGTATTACCTGTGTATAAGTTGACTGTAGATTCTAGACAAATTAAATGGCCCATCTCATGGCTTTCTTGCACAGATAATTTCCTTTTTAATGCTTTCTAAAAAATATTCAAATGACGGTACTCCGCCCGTGTAATGTCCACATAAAAAATACAATTGAGAGTATATTACAAAAGTAGATCTTTCTAAATTATTTTCTCAAATGTTTTCTTTGTAATCGATTGAAAATTGTAAGATTTGTTTTTCTTTTAAAACAAAAACCAAATATCATTTGTTCATTGTTAATGTTTTTTGAAAATTTCATAAACAATTAAAAACAACAATTGATAATAAGACAACAACGGCTCCTTCGAGAAGGTGGTTAAGACTTTTATTTCTCTGGATTCTTGGCACGTGTCGTCTAGTCTCCTTGGAGGTTGTTACATAAAATCTGGCATGCTGAAAGTGAATATCGAAGCGGCAGGCAGGAAGAAAGACAAACGATTTGTAGTCTATCTACAAAAGCTTAATTTTCATAAAATTATGTACAAATGTTTTTACAATTCTCATTCCGATTTTTTAAGTTCTTTTCAAAGTCTCAACTCTCTTCACAGACAGCAACCGATGGATGGATGAGGTGGGGAGGGGTCACGTCTCTGCTCTATTCTGATCTGAAACTCTCTTTGACTCAACTCTTCTCTCGCTCTCGCTAATTCTTGCACGACAGTCGTATATATAGTTAGGTAAGTGGATGGAGGTGGAAATTCTCCCCAGCCAATAAGATTTCACCTCAAAATCTCCACGAAATCGAAAGCCCCAGGTCTCTGGGTGGGCACCGTTCCCACACCTGAAATTATCTCACCATTTTCAAGGACAGATGTCAATTCTGACAACCGACCCTGGGTTCATTTAAGGCCAGACAAGGTTCTAAGTGAAATTTCCTGTTGTCAACTTCTTAGCCGTAAAAATATATTTCTCTGATTTTCAAACAACATCCATCCTGACATGAAATAAAATATGTATATTTATCTTCTCTATCTTAAATCCTTGGGTTATCTGGCTTCACCCGGGAATACAAGCTACCTCAGCATAGTTCTAACGCTCCTCAATGGGGGATTATGTTACATAGAATAGTTAACAGTCCGTCTCTATGTTAAGAATGAGTTTTTACATAATATTACTATTTTGAAAACCATTCTTAACATGGAGAGGGGGACTGTTAACTATTATCTGCTCTCCCTCTATCAAAGGATGTTTACATAGCTCTCAAATATAAAGATTTAGTCAGTTATTAGATTGATTTGCTTTACTGTAAAAAAAAATAAATAAATAAAAAGATACAGATACTAATAATCACTCCCCCAAAATGATTCTATCTTTTTTTTTTAGACGACTACATGGCCAAAAGAAAAAAAAGAAAATTATGTTGGAATTTCTAGTAAGAAATCAGTTTCGTATATAAATGTAATGTAAAATGATCATCAGATACAACCAATTCTAACTTTTTAGAGATATTCACAACTTTTTGTACCCCTAATCTTATCAACATGGTGGAACGATAAAATTGTCACCCTAGAAAAGACATGATTCCATTTCCATTTGATAAAAACGGGTTTTCTTTTTTTTGTTGCAGACTATCTACTAGTTGGTCAGTTGTGTACAAATCCCAAGAGCAATAGGAGCTTTCTATCATGTCTGAAAGTAGCACAATGTTCAACAAGTGAGATTGGAGATGCACCGTTGTACAACTTATTCTCTCTACCGATTCAAGTTATGACAACGGGACCATTGCCAGCACCCTCAAAATGTATCGCTGGATTGACAGGAATAACAGGAATGTGCCCAAAGTGATGAAAACACAGTTTCTGGCAAATGAGGGCCACATCATGCCACCTCACATATTTGAAGTCATCTTGAAAGGCAATGCCAAAGTGTACCTGGATGTGCTGAAAATTGGTGATCTGGTGCACTCAGGTGGCCACTGGTAGAACCTGGGTGTGACAGCAGAACTCGACCTTTGGACGTGGTCAGCCGGCACACAAGTCCAAAGAAACCTAGCTTTGGCTTCAGAAGGAGTACTACAGCTTTGTATCTTTCTCTCACTGCCCCCCCCCCCCCCGCCTCCCTCAACCTGAACCTGCTGGACTACTTCATCTGGTCATATGCCGAGAACATTACCAATATGACTTCTCACAATACTAAAGTCAGTCTGATCACCGCCATCCGCTGAGTATTTGCCAAGCCCCTGCCAACACTTGTGGAAAAGGCATGCTGCCAGTTCCAGATCCATATTTAGGCAGTCATTGAGGCTGAAAGTGGCGACATTGAATAAATATTAGCTCTACTACATAATCAAGTTACCTGAATTGATTTTTTTTTCATTAAACGTTTTAAAATAAAACTGGAGTGTTGTTTTCTTTAGGGCGATACTTTTGTTCCACACTGTAATTGCTCAAAATTGAAAATTAAAACAAAATTTTTCACACGATTGTTGACATTTGTTTTATGTGTTTCTACCAGCATTTTGTTTAATTTTCTATTCTGAGTGATTTTCAAAGATCCTCCTGCAGGGCTTATGGCGGCCATTTTTTGGTTCTAATAGGGTTAACACTAAGTTTATTTTAAACTAAAAATGTTTTCAAATAAGATTAAACACAAATAATCTTATCCATATAGGTAGAAAAGTAATTCATGCAAACATTTGGTAACATATTCGTTTTTAATCTTTGTTTGTTCTGTTAATTACAGTAACAAATACTCGAATCTCATTCTTCTGTTTTAGGGATTACGTTTAAATGTAGATATAATTCATTTTTTTTTTTTTTTAATTTGACAAACTTTTAAATGTTTTCCTTTTAAGTATTTTTATCCAAGATTTTGCTAAACTCATGAGATTTTCATCTTGTGTCCAAAGTGAAAAACTTTAATAAAACAATTATTTTAGAAGCTAATGACCAGACAATGTCAAGCCAGCACTGGCAAAATTGGAAAAGTTTGTCCAGGGCATTTAAAATTTCCTGAGAGGCAGCATAGAGATGTTTAACAAGAAGGTTTTTCATGGAAGTGAACTCAAGGGTGTTTACTTTGTTTACCATAATTGACTAATAAAACATAAATTAGACTTAGAAAATCAATGCTAATTCTGGGAATAGGATTTATAACCCGTAGTTCTGTGATCCTTAATCTTATGTTGTAAATGAACAACTAACAAATAAATACATCTGTACTTGTTTCATTTTTTGTTGTTTTTTATCAAGAATCGTTTCAGGAAAGTGAGCTCAAATTTTCCACAATTCCAATACCATAAAGAGTTGTGATTTTTCCAATTCCAATCGTCCCAACACTAATATAGATATATATAAATATATATATATATATATATATATATATTAATTGTAGATGTTAATAAGTAATCTGAAAAAGTCAGTTCTTTTTTTAGTATGGAAGACTAAAATTGCTACGAACATACTCTTTTTAATGTGTTTGAAGACAGTGCAATTTAAGAGTAATTCATGTGATCAAGAATTTGTATATTTATCTAAATATTGATTTACTTGTCCAACGTCCAGTATAACAAAAAAACAAAACAAAAAAACACCATTACAAACATTAATTAATGAGAAACGAATTCTCTCCCTTCATAGTCGCTCTTTATCAGTTAAGAATCATTAAAACCATTTCTTCTCCAAATATTTTCAAAAAACATGGCTGTCTGCTTACAATTTCAAATTGGCTATTTTATTTTATAATTTTTAAACAGGTCATGTTGAGAGGAAACTAATTTTCATTATAGATTCTTTTTAAAATTAAAAAAAAATGTGCAAGTGAATTGACATCTGTTATCATTTATATCAAAAATTATTCGGAAAAAAACAAAACGTGCTGTGTGTTAAATTTTCATTAAAAGAAAATGTAAATTTTTTAAATCAATTCTTTTTAGCTTTAAAAGATTATAAAAGAATTTACTAAAAGAAATTGCTTTAAATTCATCGTTATTTGTTCTATTTTATTTTTTATTTAGAATGTGTTTTAAAAAGTTTCAACTATCGTGGAGTTTATACAAGTTCTGCTAGTAGATAATTAATTATGTTTCTTTTTAGCTATAACTTTGATAAAATTTCAAGGTCAAAAATTAGTCAACAATAAGTTATGTGTTTGATGCATAGATTCTCAGAAAACAGCAATTCTTCCCCTTTTATCAGAAACATCACTCATGGAATATGAGGACTAAAGGACAAAATAAGGAAAGCAAGAGTTATGAGGCTGCTGAAAGTAAACCCATGGTCTACTTTCTACTCTCTTGTACATGTATAGTTTTCATCAAAAAGGATTAAAAACTTCAGTGTAAACTATATTCAAAATCAGAAGCTCACAGTATTAATGCTGGAGTCCCTCAGGCGTCCATCTTGGGCCAAACTCTATTCCTGATCTACATTAATGATCTTCCAAATCACATCCTTACATCATTTGTAGACATTTATGCTGATGACACTACCATTTATGGTAGCGCATCTAAGACAGTAAACGGCCAAGTTCTCTCCGATTCTCTCTTCTCTGATCTTGAGCACGTGGTATAATGGGGGAAAGGAGTGGCTGGTTACTTTTAATGCATCTAAAACCAAGCTTCTCTCTTTACATCATCAACACTCTGATCCACATCTGACATTAATTGAAATGAATGGCTCTCGTCTTCAGGAGGCCTCAAGTTTTGACAAGCTTCTGGGCTGGACCGTTACTCCTGATCTTAAATGGAACACGTACATCAAATCTGTTGCCAAGGCCGCTGGAAAAATGGTCGGATCTTTCTATCGATCCAGTAGATATCTCACTGTTGATGCAATTCTCTATCTATATAAAAGCCAGGTACGTCCAAGGATGGAATACTGTTGCCATATATGCGCAGGAGCTGCTAGAAAGGACTTGTCCTGCCTTGATAGAGTTCAAAATAGACTTTGTAGCCTCGTAGGAGATGTCCTTTTCTCTTGCTTGCAACCTCTATCTCACAGAAGAGATGTTGCGAGTTTGTCTCTGATGTATCGTTATTTTCATGGAAAGTGTTCGACTGAGCTTCAGTCTATGGTCCCCCCTCGCCAAACTTTCACAAGAAACACTCGTCTAGCTGAAAACACTATCAATAATTCCCCCCACTCTTTATCTGTGCCTAAACCTAAACGTAGACTTCATGAACAAAGCTTCTTTCTTAGAACTGCATGCCTGTGGAATTGTCTTCCGTTTTCCTGCTTTCTGGCTGACTACAATATGGTTGTCTTCAAGTCTAACGTAAACAAGTTCTTGATGAGCCATTCCATATAAGTTAACAAATTTACTGAATTGATTACTATATTGTCCAATTTCTACTGTACACTCTTTAACCCTTATCCTCAAGCGGCCTCTTGGCCTTGATAAGGTGTGAAAAAAAAAAATAATAATAATATATAATAATATATATATATATATATATATATTTCAGAAACTTTGGAATTGGTTTCATTTTAATTCATTTTATGAAGAAAAGATAAAATATAAGTCCAATATTTTTTCTCATCTCAGAGTGCAAGCTGAAAAGACAAAATTTTTATAACTCTGAATATCCAAATGTTATGGCTTTCTCATATTAAAATAACACTGTCACGTCCTCTAAATAAATTAAGAGAAATTCACTTGTAATTTACAAAATTTTCTAAACCAACCTGTCTGATTCTTTCTGCCAGATTTCCAGTATTTCCCAAAGAACAACCTGTGGCTTAAACGACTTTTGCAGTCTAGTTCCATCCTCTAGGCTCAAGGCAATCAACACTTCCGACTCTTTCCGTGATTTGGGGGCCTTGACAAGCTCCAGTTTAGCATTATTGGGCAAACCCAAGTACCGCAATGATATCGTCAAGTCAGGTTGTTTGCGGCCATGCCTTAAAAAAAAATAAATAAATAAATAAATCAAATACAAAACATCAATTCTTTTCAAAATACAGACCAACAACAGGAAAAAAACATCAATGTTTGGTGCATTTAAATTAGGAAGCCAATATCTTCAGACAGCCTAAACTGGTAGCACGAAGAGGCATAAAAGGAATATTTCTTTCATAAAAATCTTAATAAATGCCCAACTGCTAGAGGGAGAGCTAATTTGTGATGTAATCCTCCCTACATCTCTCTCTTGGTGGTGCAAGCATGCTGATGAATAGCAGTGGACTTTCCTTGAAACACTTATGTCACTCTAAAACTGATGCTAGATTCCATGTAAGATTGTCCAAAAGCAGTCTGAAGCATTCCATATGTTTCTGTGGTATTTTTTCGAAGTTCAGCACAAAATTTTATTGCATCTCGTTCTTCTAAAGTGTCCTCACTCACAATTGCATTTGAAATTCACCAGCTGTGGCAATCAGGCTTTAGTAGAGGGTATTCCAATTCCTGCTGTAGCTGTTCATTTAAACCTGAAATCATAAAAATTGGTTAGTCATAGCAATAACATACAGAATTTTTAGAAGTCTATGCCAATTTTAAATGCCTGTACAAAAAAAGTCTGGAAACTTATTGAAGGCACCTCGTATCTTGTTGAATTTGAAAACCTTTCTATTGGACTTGAGAATTTGCATTGAAACTTGAATGGAAACGTGTGTAATCCATGGAGTTAGCATGTTTTAATCCTAAGTAATTCGCAATTGTATTTTGAGTGTCACCCACATTGAGAACTGAGCCTTCAACCTCCAGAAGAGTGTAACATCATAACTGAATTTTACAAAGTACTTTATCCACTTGAACGGATCTGTGACATAGTGGTTAAATTACTTAGTAAAATTCAGGTGTAAAGTTACACTCTTTTGGAGGTTGAAGGCTCAGTCCTCAAGATAGGCAACACCCAACATATAAGTGCAAATTACTTAGAATTTTTACCCAGTCATGGCCAAGAGGACGAGAGCATGCTACTCCCATGAATAAAGGGCTTCATTCAAAATTACATGCAGATTTCCAAGTTCGACAAGATACATCTGAAGAAGGTCGGAGGTTATGTAGACCAAAACATTGTGAAAAAAAAAGAACACTCAAGATGAGAACTGTAATCTGAAGAATCCAAATAATACAAAGTCTTATTTAATAGACTGAACAACGTTACATTTACATATCAAGTTATTTGTTAATATTTTTATCGTGGATTATAAAATCAGACTAATTACTTTGTTGGTGAATAAAAACTTTTAAATTATTGCAATGTCATCTATTGCATAGCAGTCATGCAATTGATTTCAATAAAATATATTAATCTATTAAGGCTCAATTTTTTTAAATTTATTACAATGTTATTTGATAGATTACTTTTAAATATTTACTTGACTTTATAAAATACTTAAAGTATTCATTTATATATCAGGTTGACAAAAAAGTTAAGGTTTTAAACTTTTGAATTCAGATGATCATATCTCAGCTCACACAAAAATTTATTGATCAAAATAAGAATCATCAGAATCAACACAATTTTGCTAACGCAAAACTAGTGTATTCATGCCAGTAATGTAAAAATCTTGTGTTCTGGTGGCGATGAAGTCACTAAAAGCGTTTTTGATATCGCTAGGGTTTTTGAAGCATTTCTCATGCAGAAAGTTGTCAAGATGCTTGAAAAAGTGGTAGTCAGTGGATGAGAGGTCTAGAGAGTATGACTGATGAGGCAAAGTTTCATGGCCCGATTCGTTCAACTTCTGCAGGGTCAGTTTAGTAATGTGCAGTCGGGCATTGCCATGGAGGAGAATTAGGCCTTTTCTGTTAACTAATGTTGGGTGCTGTTGTCAAAATTTCTGATGCATTTCATCCATTTGTTAACAGTACTTCTCTGCAGTAATGTTTCCACCTGCATTCAAAATCTAATGGATGAGACCAGTCACAGACCACCAAATAGTCAGCATAACCTTCTTTTGATGCAACTGGCTCCGGGAAGTATCGTGGAGCTTTGTCAGCATCTAACCACTGAGCTGAGCATCGCTAGTTGTCGTAAAGAACCCACTATTCATTCGAAGTCAAAACCAAATTAAGAAACGGGTCGTTCTTGTTGCGTAAAAGAAGGGAAGATGACACTTCATAATGGCGTTTCCTTTGGTTGCCGTTCAATTCACGAGGCACCTATTTATCAAGTTTTTTTGTTCTTCCAATCTCTTTCAAGTGGTTGGAAAGCATTGTATATGTTACATCTAATTCAGAAGCAAGTTCTCAAACAGTTGTGCGTGGATTGGCTTTGACCAAGGCTCTTAATTGATCGTTAACATTTGATGGCCGACCACTATGCTAATCATCTTCAAGACTCCTCGCCACCACAAAATCTCTTAAATCAATATTGTGCTGAGCGTTCAGTAGTGGTTCCTGGGCCAAACACATTGTTGATATTGTGAGTTTTTCAGCCTAGCTTGAATTGAAATAAGAAAATTGTGCGAATTTGTTTTTTTTCATCTTGTATTCAACATTTTGAAAAGAAGACATACTTGTTTTAAAACGATTGTAATTAAATGATTAGATAGAGCAAATAACGCTCTTTAAAATGATTTATAAAGTAAAAGAATTATAACAAAAACTTATTTGAAAATACATCATTTGAAATCAAAATTTAAAATTCTACAAGAACTTCTCAACTTAATATATATAAAAATGTAGGTGGGCTCTAAGGACTACTAAGAAAAAAAAAGTTTTGATTGACATAACATTGTATCCTTCTGACGTACAAGGGGGGGGGGGTCACCTCAAATACACAAACGGAATGTTCAAGAAAGATTATCGCTACAGTCCTCTGTCTCTTCTCTCTTGGCTGGCCGGGAATCATCTCGCAGCACCCAGAAATGAACATCGTTTTATAGGTTCCATCTTCACGCACACACGAGATAATGCGAGAACGGACGAAATAAAAATGCTGGCCGCCATGTTTGTTCTTCCTTTTCTTCGCCTGTACTCACTCGCTGAGCACCCACGGTAAGACTTCTCTTTCTTGCTTCTAACCACATGCCTCCCTGATCTCAAGATCACATTTCATAGTCTCTCATCCACTGTGGCGGTCGCCTCTCTCTACTTGGCCTCTGAGGTGTCTCGTCCTCCTCCTGTGGCTGCACACTCCCCTCCACTGCTTCGCCCTCAACTGGTCTGACGTCAAGAATGTGCCTCGGGACTCCTCCCACCACAATGTTGTTACTAGTGTTCCTCCCAGTTATGCGACCCCTACTCCATTGTGTGGTGCAGCGCGCCCCCGGTGGCTTCACCCATACCTCGTCCCCGAGTTTAATTGTCCCTGTGGCCTCTACTTCTCGGCTTGCCAGCTCCACCCTGGGATGCCTCCAGGAATATGCAAACATTGACAGTTGCGGGACCGTCTCTGGTACTTATCCCAGTTTAGGCGACATGTTATACCAGAAGACGGCTTGCTCAGGTGAGGTGCCTCCTCTTTCCGCAACTGCCTTTATGGTGCGGTGGTTTCTCTCTACGATCCCGTTGCCACTAGGTCTGTAGGCAGCTCTGAAAAATTGTTGGATCTTCCATTTCTTCAGTACTTCTGTCACTGCTACTGACTTGAACGCAGTCCCGTTGTCGGTTAACAACTCTTCCACGGGGCCTCGCTCCAAAAACACCTCATCAAGGATTGCCGCTATTTCATTGCCTGTTCCTCCACGTAGCTTCTTCCACAGAGCAAATCGCCCGGGCCCACAGTCAATCATGGTAAGGTAAAGTCCACCCCTGTAATGGGTGACATCGCATGCCAGTCTCTCCCAGGTCCCACTCACCTCCAATTGGCCAGCTTCATGCGTGCTTGGAGCAGGATCAATCGACTGACATCTGTCGCATGTCCTGACCACTTGCCTCACCTGCTCTTTGGTGATCCTTGGGTCGACTTTTTTCACTAAGTACCAAGTCCTCTCTACCCCCATATGGTGCAAAATTTTCGCAGTTCTAAGCAGCTCACTCACATCCAGCGTCTCCACCCTCGGTACCTGCTGCAACCTTTTCGATATTTCTTCCGGGAACCCGGTAACAAAAGTCATCTTGACTACGTGACTCGTGGCATGTCCTCTGATGCCCAACAACTCAACCAATCTCCTTATCTCATTCGCATAGACATCCACAGATTCACCAGTCCACCTCTTCTCTTTCAACTTATTAAAGGCCTCGAAAGGCCCCTCTGCGAAAGCTTCGATCAGTCGACCCTGGATGGCGTCTGCATCACCCTGTTCCCGCTCGCTGAGCTCCAAATAGAGGGCCAGTGCGTCCCCTTCCAGAAACAGTGATATTACTGCGGCCACATCATCCAGCTTCTGAATCCTTGCTACAAGGTCCACTTTTTTAAGCCACGCCACCACATCACCGTCGCCATTAAAAGGCTTAATCATATTGCTTAAACCTGCGTTGGCCATTGCCGAAATAGCTTGACGTACAAGGGGGGGGGGTTCACCTCAAATACACAAACGGAATGTTCAAGAAAGATTATCGCTACAGTCCTCTGTCTCTTCTCTCTTGGCTGGCCGGGAATCATCTCGCAGCACCCAGAAATGAACATCGTTTTATAGGTTCCATCTTCACGCACACACGAGATTATGCGAGAACGGACGAAATAAAAATGCTGGCCGCCATGTTTGTTCTTCCTTTTCTTCGCCTGTACTCACTCGCTGAGCACCCACGGTAAGACTTCTCTTTCTTGCTTCTAACCACACCTTCCAATCTAGACTTTCACAGTATATTGAAAATGGAGCTATCAGGGTTTCGAATATAAATCAGACAGTAAGTGTCATATTTGAAAGACACTTCAATCTTTAAGATTAACTATAAATATCAGTGAAAAGTACAGATGTTGCTAAAATAAAGTTAATTAATCTTGTATTTCTGTGGTTTCATAGAGTTAATCCAGTTAAACTTCAGTGTAGAACCTGTAGAGTTTCCCAGACGTTGGAAGGCTTTCTACTCTAATGGATACATTTCCTCCCTACTCCCCTGACTGTATTAACATGCAGAAATGTAAATGTAATGTGAACAAACATTATGTTGCAGAACTCCCCACTTAGGATGCCTATGTAGGTACAGGTTCCAATTTTCAGTAGCTACTTATATCTCAGTGGCAATGTATCCTGTTTGTGTTGAATTGAAGTAAAAATAAAATAAAATGGAAAAAAAAAAAAAAAAGGCTCCTTTTCTGTAAACATTGTATATTGTTCAGATTTAATGTTTCTCTGGGGTCAACAGATCTAAGCTTGTCTTTAAAACTCACATTCGTAATTCTATGAATTTATATTAATGCAAACACTGGCAAAGCATAATTTTTTACTGTCATTTTTGACAGAGGGTGTATACTCATATATTTTTTAGACACCGCAAAATAATCAGCATTGCTTGTAAGTAAAATATAAGTTGTTTTCTGATACGCACATGAAACAATAATCTTCTGGCGGCATGAATCCTTGTTTCTTACAGACATCTTCCAGAATCTGCATTGAGAAACAAAAAGCATTATCAACAATAATTAATGTTTAATTAAATAAAACAAAGTCTACAGATTCAGAAATTACTTATTGCATTTTTACCAAAATGGGCATAAAAATGGTTTAAACTATACAATAAACTCTACTATGGTAGAGGACATCTCTGAAAGGTAAATAATGCCAAGGAAGCATAGAAATGGTGCTCAAAAAACGTACAACTACTCTAAAATTGGAGGAACAAAAGGAATCTCAATTAATCAAACTTTTATGATACTATGATATTCAACTTCAGGCTAAAAATTTTATCTCAACAAAGAAGTTCAAAGAAATGTCCGTAAATATTAAGTAGGCATTTCCACATTTTGAATGCATATGAAAAAGAACAATTATCTGGAATAAAAAACAGCCTCTTGTGTATTAATATTAACGAACAACTTTGTTTTCATTTTGAAGATCTCATAATAGGGGAAGACAATTGAATTTCAAAGCAGGGGGAAATAATTCAAGTAGACTACCTGAAAATGCCAACAACAATACAAAAAAAATATTAATTACACTGGGCAACAATTTTTTAATGTTATCTAAATTTCTACAATTGATTTAGGGTGATTTTGCATTCCTGAATCACAAAATGGCATCCGTTTCTTTCCATCAGGTCAGGTTTTTGTGTTAAACTGATTTGCAAAAATAAATCAAATCTTGTGATAAAATCGATTACATTTTTTGACATTACCAACTGATTTTTATTGAAACATATCATCCTAAAGAGACAAAAATGTTTTGCCAACAATATATATTGATTACCTGATAGAAACATCAATTACTGTAAACTGAATGGTGGGCATCGATAAAAATAAGTACATGAAAATTGCATGTTGCTTCACCATTGTTCAAACTCAGTGGCAGGGAGGTCTCTCTTCAGATTCCAACAGTAGTCACCCATCAGAACTGCGTCCCAGTGACCCGATACCCGGTCTTCATCTCTTTCACATCTTGATGGAATCTCTCCCCCTGTTCATAACTCATTATTCCATATGTGAAAATAGTACATCTTGATGCTTATGTTGCAGCTCAGGTTTGTGAAAGCAGCCAGCATGTCAAGTTCAACATAGTTCCTTGCCTTATTGTTGCAAAGAAAGTTATTCACTACCAGAACAAATGTCTTCCACGCTTCCAGTGCCATTTCGTACATTGAGTTTTTGAACTCTGAATCTCTGATGAGCTGCTGGATCTGAGAACCAACAAAGATGCTAGCTTCCAACTCCTCCATGGTCAATTGTGGAAAAGCTTGGCACAAGTAAATGAAGCAGTCACCATCTTTTTTTCAGAGCCTTGGTGAACTGCTTGATTAAGTTGAGCTTGAAATGCAGCGGTCAGAAAAGTATTCTGTCTGTCCACCAGAGGATTGTTGATGATATTCCTTTTTTTTTTTTTTTGTTTTGCAAGGCACCAATTTTTCCAGCACAGGCCAGTCCTTTTTTGTGTATGCTGAGCACCAATTTTTTAAATATTTTGAGGTTTTATGGTTTCAAACTAATCCTTTTTTGACATAATCACCCAGAACTATACGGATCTGAATACTTCTTGTCATTAAAATACTCAAATTTCAATCAAAACAATTATTTAACATGGTATTTTACCTCCACCGCACATGTGAACAAAAATGTAAAAAATGACATGTGACCATAGCTCAAAAACTTTATCTGAATGACCTTGACCTGAAAATTTTAAACCAATGTGATTTTAGGATTCAAGGTATTCATCCTAAATCAGCTAAAAAATGCAAACAAGTTTATTGTCAACCAGTGTTATCTGAACATTTATTTTTTCATAAAATTGAGAAAATCTGAATAACACAAAATAAAAGATTAATTATTTGAACATTAAGAAAATTAATGAAAGTGTCATTATAATTCAATTTTCTTTTGTTTTGAGAAAAATTCTTTTTACAAAATATACATTTTCATAACAAAGTCAAAATTCTGAAATGAATGAAAATTGTCATAATATGAAAATGCATGACTTGTACAATTTATAGTTTTGAAGAGTCATTATTGGAATGCGTGTGACTTTTAGTTTTGAGAAAAATTTTATTTCATTTATTTATTTTACAAAATTTAATTTTTGTAAGAAAGTCAAAATTCTGAAATTTTCCTAACTGAATTGTCTTCCCCTGTTCTAATATTTTCAAAATGAAAACAAAAAAAAAAAATTGTTCCATGACAGTAATACACAAGTGCCAAAAAATAATAATGAAGATTATATTTCTTAGTCTTGGAAACTAATGAGTTGAAATTTTGTATGAATCTTTGTTATAAGGTTCAACAAACACATGTATTATGGTATCCATTAAATGTGCAGTTAGGGATTAATAAGGATTAGTATTTAATGCAAAAAGGAGCACAAATTTAATCATAATCAACCATCAATTTGGCATAAAGCACCAATTTTAAATCAACAGGCTATAACTTTTGCCTGTTTTTAATAGGCTGGCTAAAAAGGCTAGTAATAATTATATTTCTAAACAGTACATAACAAAATCATTCTGTTTTAATGCTTTTTTTTTTTAATTATACCAGCCAAATGAGAGGCGTTTTGTAATACACTGATAGTCTCTACGGACTTGCCTCATCACAAGGACAGCTTTTAATGTGTAGAAAATTCAGCTTTTCAAAAAGAAGCATTTTAGGTTATGAAAAAAAATTAAAAGTGCCTTAGTCTAGAATAAGTTCTCCATCATTGACTGAGGAAAGAATGAATGACATCTAGTATCAGGAGACATACCACACTTTGATCCTAACCAACATTGACAAGGTCAATCTTGAAAGTTCCCTGTTATCTTAGCTGCAATTGCACTGATTTCTTCTCTGATCGTTTCCTTTAAATCAACAAAAATTTATAGGTAGCTGTTTTCAAACTGATATGCTATTTCAGAGGCCGCAGACATGCACACAATCGAATCTCAAATACTTGTGCTTGTCATGATTCCCGTTTTAGCTGACAGACGGCATCCTACTTCCTGTTCCACTTCTTTCTATATCTCTTTCTCTTTTCTCACTTAGCATCAACATGAACACATGTTCCTTCTCATGGAACTGCGATGTAAACATGCGCACATTATTTTCCCCAACAGAAGCGAATTGTTTTAAGGTTAGATGACATCATATACCTTAACAAACTCTTGCATACGCAATGAACATTCAACACATTTTATGAACTCTTGTGATCAAACACAAACATCCAGACACAAGTATGCACAAGAATATATACGCATAACAAACATTCTAAGTCCATACACGTATATACAATAAACTTATACACATAACAGACATTTTACTTCATGTATGATACATACACACGCATGTACACAAATACTGTATTATTCAATACTTCTGTGTAAATAAATAATTGTTGTATATATGCAAATATGTAACCCTGTTTTAGTGTGCTTCACTTTAAGGTTTCTTAAATGTACTCATAAAACATGCTTTTTATTGTTAAGTGTTTTTGTAACACGCAAAACTCTTATTCACAACAAATTTAAAAACGATGTTGGGGAAACATTTCTTTAGGTAACCCTAAAACAAAAAGTCACACAGGTTCAAATCCCATAAGCTTGATAACCATCTTATATATATTCTCTTTAAAAATTAAACAGCCAGGAAACATTTCCTTTAATATTTCATCCTGGTAAAGAAAAAGTCTCATCTAGCAATTAAGATCTGCTCAGGCACTATAGAACTACTATGGATCACATACAGATTATTCTTTAATGCATCTTTGATAAAGTAAAAACAATTCCCCTCTGCCAATATTTTCTGCAATTCATAATTATTTTTTAGGTGCTTGCTCAATTCATAATCATTTGTTACGGGTTTGTTCAGAGTCCCCCACACATGAAAAAACAAAAATAAAGAAAAATTTATGATGTATGTACTCATCACGAAAGGAAATATAGTTTTTCCAAAAATCACATAAACTGATAAAATAATTTCATTTTTATAAATGAAATAATTTTCAAGTGATTATGGGAATTTGTAGTCATTACAAGATTGAAAAAAAAATCTCACAAGTTTGAATTTATTTGGAGTTATCTCCCTTGTTCCTTTGCACTATTTGCAAAATGACATTGCAAGATTATCACTCATGGGTTAGCCATAAAATTTAATTTTATTTATAAAAATAAAACTATTTGATTAATTTAAGTGACTTTTGGTATAGTATATTTTTTTTGTATTGCATATATGTACATCGTACAGACTTTTTTTTGTTTTTTCATATGCGAGGGAGTTTGGATAAGCACCCTTTTTGTTAATTGAGACCGTTTGATAATCAAAGATGAACTCTGTAATTGAAAATAAATTGATGTTGTCAAATTTTTTTTCCTCTTAATTTTGACTTTACTTACATAAGAATGAATTGCTAAAGAATTTAGCCATAAAAGTTGATTTTCATATTTAAAAATAAAACTTGATCAATTTATGTAATTTCCGGAATATATTTTCTTTCTGTCACGGGTATGTACATTACACACATTTAAAAAAAAAAAAAAATTATATGAGGGAACTCTGGAAAAACACTCACTTTTACTACAAGTTATATAAAAAAAATCTGTTTTAACTGGGATTTACAGCAAATATTTTCAGTGTTAAAAAAAAAAAATAAAAACATTTTTCAACTGATTTCATCAATATTTAATCCTGATTAATACTTTATTTTTTTATCAATTATAAATAATACAAGTGAAAAAGTTTTTACTCTTTTACTATCACATACTTCGAAGTGTGGAGGATTTAAAAAGATATCATTTCTCTATGTTCATAGCTTTCTATCATGTCTGAAAGTGACAATGTTTAATGAGCAAGATCGGAGATGCGCTGCTATACAACTCACCCTCAAAATGCAAATCCGGGCGGTTCTACACTTGAGGGCATAGCTCAACACAGTTTCTAGCCTCAATTATGGTCTTTGGTATGGTTTTAAGTGAGGGCCACATCATGCCAAATTTCAAAGCTGGGTTGAAAGTCAACGCTAAAGTGTACCTGGATGTGATGAAGAGTGTAGTGATCCCCTAGTGCAATCAGGTGGTTGCTGGCAGACCCTGGGTAGGGAAGCACGACTAAACTGGCCCACAAGTCCAAGGAAGGCTTGGCTTCAGAAGGAGTGCTATGACTTTGTACCCTTCTTTCACTCCCCTGACCTGAACTCGCTAGACTACTTTATTTGTTTATATATCGAGAACATCAACATGACCTCCCACAACATCAAAGCCAGCCTGATTGCCGCCAATTGGTGAGTATTCGCTCAGCTCCTGTGGAAAAGGCATGCTCCCAGTTCTGAACCCATATCCAGGTGGTGATTAAGGCTGAAGGCAATTCAGCTCTACTACATAATCAAGTTACCTGAATTGATTTTTCAATAAAAGTTTTAAAATAAAGCTGTAGTATTGTTTTCTTTAGGCCGACAAATTTATCATTCCACTCTGTACTCTCCCTTCTACCCCCCTTTTTGATGTGACTGACCTACATTCAATTAGAAGAGGAAGGAGAAAGAATCAAGTTTATGTCTTTAATAGTTGAATCATTTTAGACTTGCCCTTATGGGTCAATTGATTAGTGTACTGTATTTAGTAGAGACAGAGGTTGTGAGTTCAAACTGCACCTGGACATAATTATTTTTTTTCAATTTTGTCCCCAAATGAACTTGGTAATATAATTATTATATTGTTAATATTGTTAATATAACCACCAAAATAAATAATCTGTGACATCAGAAAGTATTCAACTTCTGAAGCAATCATCAGTATGTCCTGTATTTAAGAATTCAGGCGAAAAGTCATCTCCTCCTCAGTACAGACGAATAAGTCTCCTGTGTGTCATAAGTTGCTGGAATCCATATTAAATAAAGAAGTAGTCAACCACCTCAGCAGAAACAACCTTCTTAGTGCATGACTGTGGAACTCTCTTCCGTTTGCTTGTTTCCCACCTGACTACAACTTGAATGTCTTCAAGTCCAACATAAACAAATTCCTGACAAACCGCTCTCTTAAGTAAGACACCCTATCAAATATCCAATACTAATGATTACTACATTACTATCTCATTGATTACTGTATACGCAATAACCCTTATCCCCGAGTGGCTTCCAGGCCTTGATAAGTGGTGACCTAAAAAAAAAAAAATCAACTCCCTGTATCACCATTGAATAAGCCTAAAGATACAGTACTACTGCTACATTTTGAGGTTTTGACAGAATACAAAATAGACTTTGAAATCTAGTGGGAATGGATCTATTCTCTTCTCTAAAAGCTTTTTCTCACAAAAGATGTTTCTAGCCTCGCGCCCTGTCAGCCGATCGGTCAGTGTGTGGCAGAAAAACTTGGACATAATTCGCAAGAGAAAATAGATTTTTATTATGTTTATAACTGGTACATCTTTTCAATTTCTTAGCTGTTAACTATATTATATCATTGCCCAAAGTCGATTTTATTTTTAAGATTTTTTTCATTTTCTTATTTTGTGTAATATTTCACTTTTTTACATTTTTTCTTTTGTTTCACTTTAAAAAGGTAGGGGTGGAGAGTCAAACTTGAAGAACACAAATAAGTCCTGGCAATTTTCTTTTAAAATCCAAACAAAAACATGAGTCACAAGATTACTTTTAATTTACCGACTTCTCGCCATTTCTTAAACAAAACTGGGTGCTAGTGCACTTACTGATCCACACTATTTTTTAAATCGTATTTCTATGTTTAATGAAAGTTTTATGGTTTTTTTTATTCAATTGTAAGGTTAAAGTATAGAATAGGTACAAAACACCCTACCCTACCCATGTTAAGAATGGTTTTTAAATAACATTATTTCAGCACGGATCAATAAGTGCACTAGTACCCAAAACTGTACACAGATAGCTCGACCCCAATGGCTGCCAATATTGACTTAGTAAAATATTGGAAACTCAAATTCCCCAAAACAAAAACTTGGAAACAAAAAAAAAGTAGAAATAAAATGAAAAAGATAATTATTTTATTTACATTACATTTTATTACTGATAAATTATCACAGTGTATAATACATTTTTTGGCGCTTCTATATTATACAAAAAAAAAAAAATTGAATTTCTAGTGAAACAAATCATACCTATGTAATTATCAGATCTCAAATATTAACATATCTAAAAGTGACGAAAACCGATGAGGTAAGAAATAATTATGAATGTAAAAAAAATTGTCAAAGGAAGCAAAATCACGATATTATGCTTACTAAAAAAAGACTAATAAGTTGACAAGGGCGATAATCAAGTTCTGTTGCTTACGTCACGTGAACAACCTAATTCAAAATGTCGGACAAATTTTATTATCCATCTAAAGTTTCTCGAAAACAGTTTTTATAAATTATTATTCTACCTCATCGTTGTTCGTAATTTTTTGATATCTTACTATTTGAGACATGGCTATTACGAGGGTACCATTTATTATACTTGAAATTCATTTTTTTTTTTTTTTTTTGTAGAATCGCCGATTTTCCTGTATTTGTTGTTTTTTTAATTAATTAAGTATAATTCTAAATGAACACAACAAAAAAAAATCCACCATCACAATACTTCTGCGGTCTACAGACCGTGAGGTAGGATTTTCAAGTTAAATTACGGTATTTTGTATTTATTAAATAGTTAAAATCTCTCCACACAGGTTTCTAAAATAATAAACGTTATTTCATCACGGTCCATAAACTGTAAATACCCCTACCACACCCCGGCCCGGCCGCCTCAAAATATATATATATATATATATATATATTTTTTTTTTTTTTAAATAAGAGCAAGCAATCTTTGCTTTAACCATAGTAGTACAGATTGTCGGCTCTTTTTGACTTCCGTTTCTGCGAACTAAACGGGGTGCTGACAACCTAAATTATAAGATTCCTTCTATTAAATAATTATCTCGCTCTCATCTAACGTGACCTTCCCCTTCCCATGTTAAGAAAGGCTTTCTAAGTAGTTCTAAAATGGTAAGGTGGAAACCAAGTAAAAATTTACTAATATTTGTAATAAAAAAATACGGTTAATGGTAAATATTTTGTGGTTTGTATTATAATCCACAGACGAACGAAAAAGTCGTTAAAAAATAAAAATATATATATAACAAAGGTACTCATGCAGAGAGTGCCGTGCTGAAATAACCTTATTATTTAAAAAAGCCATTCTTAACATGGGGAGGGGAGGGTGTTTTGTATCTATTCTGTACTTTAACCTTACAATTGAATTTAAAAAACATAAAACTTTAATTAAAAGTGAAAATACGATTTTAAAAAATAGCGTGGACTGGATCAGTAAGTGCA
The DNA here is from genome assembly GCF_053919585.1 of Euprymna scolopes. NCBI lineage: Eukaryota > Metazoa > Mollusca > Cephalopoda > Sepiida > Sepiolidae > Euprymna > Euprymna scolopes. Next base: position 120,467,872 of record NC_136494.1, read on the forward strand.
TTCGCATCATAACAAATAAATGTTATCAAAGGCAAGATAAGTTACTCTTCTACCTATTTTAATAAGGAAGAGACCATATCAGTGTCATACTACAGAAACCGCAAATCAAAAAGCGCAGACTCTTGCGAGGGTCATGTTTTAAACCTCTTATCTATATTTTTTTAATTTCAGTAAAATTTAGAATAATAATATTAATATTAACAGTTCTTTTTAAATAATTAAAAAATGTTCGCGTACCAGCTTTTTTGTTTCAAATTCAAAAACAATAAAAACAATGACTTGACATTGCAGTTTGCTTTGTTACGACTTGTCATGAAGAGACAGAGTACAATAAACAGACAAGACTTGGATCAAATATTATTTTGTAATTAAAGAAATAAAGATTACATTTAAATAAAAACTACAAACCTGCAATAAAGTAGAATTAAGATTGGACACAACGTTTTGCCTTCTGCCATTCGGACACAGTATCTGAGTACTAAACGCCATGTTTTTAAACGGTGACGGTGTCTCGGTTTATGAGTTCCTTATGAATATACTTCTGTTCGAACATTTGTTCGCCTCTAATAAAAATCTAAAAGAAAAGACTGGGTTCTCCTTGATTTGTTGTCTCCCAAATTTGAGCCTAGTTTTCGTCTGCAAAATTTTAATCACGTGATTACGGTATAGCGAGAATAATATAAACCATCCAGTAAGTGTCGCGTGTTATGGATTTAGCCTAAAAATAAACCAGTTATTTTAAGAAGAGGGGTGGGGGAGCTTACTGAATGGTTTATTTCATTCTCGCTACACTGTAATAACGTGATTAAAATTTGGCAGACGAAAACTAAGCTCAAATTTGGTAGACAACAAGTCAAGGATAACCAAAAATATTAAATAAAGCGCAACAAATCAAATGAAAGGACAGTTAGACGATGCGTACATCTATATATTGTCTGGATATTCACCGGAAGTGGTAACAACGCCAGTCAGAAAGAATGAAAAAGTGTTTTCAATAATTCTAAAGCGAAAAATTAAAATAATTTCAATAATTCTTTATTAAAATAATACAAAAACTTTTTAATGATTATTAAATAATAAAAAAAAAAATGATTGGGAAAAAAGTACATGCACAGGGGGAGATATAGACATGAAGGTTAAGGAACATTTACCTTGTGAGCACTCCAGTAGCAGACATGCCGGAAGTTAGGAAGTACGTTAGCTGACTACTTATAGGAGAGAAAATTGTAGTGGTCTAGGGTATAGAAGGAAATGCGTGTTCATCTCACGTTCGGGTGTCGCCAATGTTATGTTATGAAGCGTATGGTGACAAGCAAAAAGAATAGACAACACAGGATTAAGATTTGAACGAACTCAACAATTTATTTTCTAATAAATAACACAGAATAATAACGAGCTGTCCTTGGGGTGAAGATGGCAGATTGTTGTTAGTTGTTGTTATTGTGGTTATAAGGCACGACGAAACCTTCGTTTGTAATAGTAGTAGCGGCAGTGCTGGTCTGGTTATAATCGTGTGTCAATAGCGATAGTTGCTGTTGTTAGAAGGCGCGACGAAGCCTTCGTTGGTAATGGTAGTAGCAGCAGTGCTGGTTATAATCGTGTGTCAATAGCGATAGTTGTTGTTGTTAGAAGGCGCGACGTAGCCTTCGTTGGTAATGGTAGTAGCAGCAGTGCTGGTTATAATCGTGTGTCAATAGCGATAGTTGTTGTTGTTAGAAGGCGCGACGAAGCCTTCGTTGGTAATGGTAGTAGCAGCAGTGCTGGTTATAATCGTGTGTCAATAGCGATAGTTGTTGTTGTTAGAAGGCGCGACGTAGCCTTCGTTGGTAATGTTAGTAGCAGCAGTGCTGGTTATAATCGTGTGTCAATAGCGATAGTTGTTGTTGTTAGAAGGCGCGACGAAGCCTTCGTTGGTAATGGTAGTAGCAGCAGTGCTGGTTATAATCGTGTGTCAATAGCGATAGTTGTTGTTGTTAGAAGGCGCGACGAAGCCTTCGTTGGTAATGGTAGTAGCAGCAGTGCTGGTTATAATCGTGTGTCAATAGCGATAGTTGTTGTTGTTAGAAGGCGCGACGAAGCCTTCGTTGGTAATGGTAGTAGCAGCAGTGCTGGTTATAATCGTGTGTCAATAGCGATAGTTGTTGTTGTTAGAAGGCGCGACGAAGCCTTCCATGGTAATGGTAGTAGCAGCAGTGCTGGTTATAATCGTGTGTCAATAGCGATAGTTGTTGTTGTTAGAAGGCGCGCCGAAACCTTCGTTGTAGTAGTAGTAGCATTGGTCGCGACAGCCGTAGCGTTGTGGTGATGGCGAGGCTGGTGGTCCTTCTGCTGTCTTTTCCTTGGCTTCGCTAAATATAGCAAGCACGCGGACGTAGTTGTAGACAAACGGTTAGTGATGAAGAAATTGCCTCCATGTCGAGAAAACTGTGTTTCTTTTGGGTTGTTGTTTTCGCTACGGTGTGTAAGGCATCTAAGCGTTTTGCCCGTAATTTTGTGGAGGTAACCATGATCATGTGCCTCGACTTTGGTGCCATGGTAGCGATCGTAGCGTGAATCCCTACGTAGTCAGTTTCTCCCCAAAGCGGTCAGGAATCATGAAACTTGAGTGGTGGTCGTCACGGTGACACGTGGCAGACAGTATGACGGCGTCCCCAAGTCAAAACGAGATCTAAATCATAACATCATAACAGCTCCCCCAGATCTCATTTTGGCTTGAATTGTCCAGTGCGGTCATAGTTGCATGTGTGAATGGAATCAACCCATGATGAAATCCTTAAACCGTTTAGGAAGCTGGCCTCGTCTGGTCGTGATGTACTCGATTTTAGCTGGAGGAGTGCCGATTTCTGGTCTCTAATAAAACTGAGAAGTTCGTTACGGGTGCACCCTGAGTAGTCCATTCTACCTGTCGCACGCTTCTGACACCAGTTGTTATGTTATGAAGCGTATGGTGACAAGCAAAAAGAATAGACAACACAGGATTAAGATTTGAACGAACTCAACAATTTATTTTCTAATAAATAACACAGAATAATAACGAGCTGTCCTTGGGGTGAAGATGGCAGATTGTTATTAGTTGTTGTTATTGTGGTTATAAGGCACGACGAAACCTTCGTTTGTAATAGTAGTAGCGGCAGTGCTGGTCTGGTTATAATCGTGTGTCAATAGCGATAGTTGTTGTTGTTAGAAGGCGCGACGTAGCCTTCGTTGGTAATGGTAGTAGCAGCAGTGCTGGTTATAATCGTGTGTCAATAGCGATAGTTGTTGTTGTTAGAAGGCGCGACGAAGCCTTCGTTGGTAATGGTAGTAGCAGCAGTGCTGGTTATAATCGTGTGTCAATAGCGATAGTTGTTGTTGTTAGAAGGCGCGACGTAGCCTTCGTTGGTAATGGTAGTAGCAGCAGTGCTGGTTATAATCGTGTGTCAATAGCGATAGTTGTTGTTGTTAGAAGGCGCGACGAAGCCTTCGTTGGTAATGTTAGTAGCAGCAGTGCTGGTTATAATCGTGTGTCAATAGCGATAGTTGTTGTTGTTAGAAGGCGCGACGAAGCCTTCGTTGGTAATGGTAGTAGCAGCAGTGCTGGTTATAATCGTGTGTCAATAGCGATAGTTGTTGTTGTTAGAAGGCGCGACGAAGCCTTCGTTGGTAATGGTAGTAGCAGCAGTGCTGGTTATAATCGTGTGTCAATAGCGATAGTTGTTGTTGTTAGAAGGCGCGACGAAGCCTTCGTTGGTAATGGTAGTAGCAGCAGTGCTGGTTATAATCGTGTGTCAATAGCGATAGTTGTTGTTGTTAGAAGGCGCGACGAAGCCTTCGTTGGTAATGGTAGTAGCAGCAGTGCTGGTTATAATCGTGTGTCAATAGCGATAGTTGTTGTTGTTAGAAGGCGCGACGAAGCCTTCGTTGGTAATGGTAGTAGCAGCAGTGCTGGTTATAATCGTGTGTCAATAGCGATAGTTGTTGTTGTTAGAAGGCGCGACGAAGCCTTCGTTGGTAATGGTAGTAGCAGCAGTGCTGGTTATAATCGTGTGTCAATAGCGATAGTTGTTGTTGTTAGAAGGCGCGACGAAGCCTTCGTTGGTAATGGTAGTAGCAGCAGTGCTGGTTATAATCGTGTGTCAATAGCGATAGTTGTTGTTGTTAGAAGGCGCGACGAAGCCTTCGTTGTAGTAGTAGTAGCATTGGTCGCGACAGCCGTAGCGTTGTGGTGATGGCGAGGCTGGTGGTCCTTCTGCTGTCTTTTCCTTGGCTTCACTAAATATAGCAAGCACGCGGACGTAGTTGTAGACAAACGGTTAGTGATGAAGAAATTGCCTCCATGTCGAGAAAACTGTGTTTCTTTTGGGTTGTTGTTTTCGCTACGGTGTGTAAGGCATCTAAGCGTTTTGCCCGTAATTTTGTGGAGGTAACCATGATCATGTGCCTCGACTTTGGTGCCATGGTAGCGATCGTAGCGTGAATCCCTACGTAGTCAGTTTCTCCCCAAAGCGGTCAGGAATCATGAAACTTGAGTGGTGGTCGTCACGGTGACACGTGGCAGACAGTATGACGGCGTCCCCAAGTCAAAACGAGATCTAAATCATAACATCATAACACCAATTTGTGGTGGATTTTGGTGGATATGTTATATATATATCTCCCAGTCATTAGGAAAAATAGGAGAAATAATTTGAATTGAGAAAGGAAAAATGAATTGCTTTGAGGAAGGAACGAACAACGCGTTTACTTGAATTAAACGAACTAGAATTTATTTTGTGAAGAAACACATGAAAGAAAAGGGTACAGCATGTGTTTAGTTTGGCTCGCGTCTCTTGTTGTTTAGTGGTGAGAGGGAAAGTCTATTGTTGTAGAGAGAGAGAGAAAGTCAATCCAGTTTGGTGTGCATCTCTCGCTGTTAGCTGGTGAGAAGGAAAGTCTATTGTAGTATAGAGAGAGAGAGAGAAAATGAGAAAAAGTCAATCCAGGCCATGGAGATAGAAAACGTGTAAGGTGTACATACTGTCTGTTAACTCTTGCCCCCACACATACAGTAGCAGGGGACATGACGTGCACGGGCACGCGCCTCTCGAAAGGCAGGCGGCTGGTTCGCCGAACCTCTCAGCTCGAGAGCTGGTCCGAAAAGGAAGATGCTGCTTATTGCTCTTGATTTTATAATTGTTTCCGGTGGTCTTTTGTGCATGTGTGGATTTCCTTTGAAAGGGGAAGTGACATTGTCCTTGTGTGCGTACGTGTGCGCGTATGTGAGTACATGTGTGTACGTTAGTGTGTGTGTGTACACGTGAATGTGAGTGTATGTACGCGAACGTTAATATATCTACTTGTGTGTATATGTGCGCGTATGTTTGTGTGTGTGTATGTATATGACAAGAAATATGGCTTGAGATGTGAACACGTGTTTTTGTGTGAGACTAGAAAAGGCTCCCACAATACTCTCCTTCCTAAGAAAAAAAATATGCAGTGTATATATTTTTTTTTTAAGTAATGTTTTCGGCAATTGACTTTTCGTCCTGTTTTTTTGCTGTTGGTGTGGTTGTTTAAAAAAACGTCAAAAGAGGAGTGTGTTTGTAAAAATTACTTACGCGTGGAAAAGGCGCTTACTCTTTTTTTTTTAGGCTGACATTTGTTTTGTTTGTTATATGCTGACATGTGCAACGAGTTGCTTGGATAGTGAAGTGAATTGTTCGTTTGGAAGGACAATTTTTGTTTCATGTTAATGTCGTGTGTCAAGTTGACAGTATCTTTGCAAATGACTACAAGGTAGTGTGTGTATGAGCGTTTGTTGTGCATTCGTTCATGTTGAACATATTTCCAGTTGCCGTTGTCTTCGCATGTGAGTCTGCGGTAGTGTGTGTACATTGTCTGTACAGACGTTTGTTGTGCATTCGTTCATGTTGAACGAGTTTCCAGTTGCCGGTGTCAACGAAACTTCCAGTTGTGAGTTTATCCGTGTGCGTGGTGCATCTCAACTCATTGTTAATTCAGCTCCTTCCTATGTGTTGATAGGGATGTCCTGTAATTGTTTCTTTGTTGTTGCGTCTGCTGTGTGGGAGAAAATTGCATAGGCCTATGTGATTTTGCTCCTCGTGTTTGTTGCAGGGTAATGTCAGGAAACAGTGAAAAATGTTTGTCAAGCTGAAATTTTTTTTTAAATTCGGTATGAAGTTGACAGCTCCGTGTTTGTTTTCTGCCGAGTCTGACAAGGGGTTTCGTCATTGTAGTTCGTTGAGGTTCTTGTCGATAGTAGTTCACTTGTTTTTCTTTGTTGAAATGTTCGTTTTTTTCTTTATCAATAAAAACGCGCATCTCGCTCGAAACAATTCCTTTAAAAAAAAGTGGGGGTCATCATGCATGTTTGTTTCATGTCAGTCGGGTGCCAGTTTGTTGCAGGACTTGTGGTTTATAAGGAAATGTGTATTCATCTCATTTATTTAGAAAAGGCGAGATTGTATCTCAGACTGAAGAGAAAGAAAGAAAGTGTAAAAGTCTGTTTGAAGGTGTCGTCTGCCATCAGACTGCAGTCGTCAACAAGTAGCAGTGGGAGGAGTGAGTTAGAGAGGTCTGTATAGGTCGCTTGCTGGCATCCCTCTGACGATCGCAGCTCAGATCCCAAAGGGCTAAAAATAGTCCTTAAGGGAACAGCTCAAATCAATGTGCCCTGCCAACTGATTGGTCAGTGTGGCCGAATCACTTTGGCACCGGGCATTGACCCGCTTATAGTAAATAGTTAACTGCTACAACCTCTCTTCCTACCGCAAGAAGATAGTTAAGTCAGTGAAAATGAGAGGGTGCATTCTGGTTCACAAAATATGCCCGAGCAGCTTGTCTGCATTCCCGGTAGCAAGAAACTAAACCCTTCTCAAAACGGGATAAGGTAGACCTCCTATGGCTTCATAGAACCATAACTCAGTCCAACAGATCACAACCACCACCATCATAATGGCCTAATCTCTGTCAGATTGATTCTCAAGGACATATCCTTGATTGGTATGTTTGCTGTCTGAAAAGAAATGAACTTGTCTGAGTTTTACTTGTCCGAATATGTCGGAAATTTATCCGTGTTCAGATAAATTCGATGAGAGCGAATAGCCTGCACAAAAAATAAAAGAATAAAATAAAAGGAGGGGAGCAAACGGATAAAGTAGAAAGAGGTTGTACTTCCAGAAGGAAAGGCTCAGGAATCTTTCTCTACAGCAAGCAATGAAGCGCATGTTCACTCTCCTTGGTGGCAGAATTCGAAAAGAAAGATTTTCACGCTGGATTCCATTACATCATTCCAAAGGAGCTAAACTTTTTATTAAAAATTAATGGTAGTTTCATACGAATATCAAAATGTACAAAATCAAGTTCAATAAAGGTACAAAATATAGAAAATCAAACATATGAACCAGAATAAAAATATAACAAATATATACATGGGGATGCACAATTGTTGGTAAAAAAAAATTCCAACAAAAAAAAGGCATATTTACGTTTCTGAGTTTTTGAGATTAGGACTGGTTCTTTGTATTATTTGAATCAATTAGACTACTGTTCTCATCTTGAGTGTCATTTTCACAACTTTTCAGTTGATGTAACCTTTGACCTTCTTCAGTTGTATCTCGTTAAACTTGGGAATATTTCTGTCAAACTCAGGAATTTGGACGGAATTTCAAACAGAACCCTTCATTTACTTCATGGGGGTAGCATGTTCTTGTTTCTTCAGCCATGACTGGATAGAGGTTCTAAGTAATTTGCAATTTTATTTTTCGGTCGCTCACACTGATAATTGAACCTTCAACCTAATATCACTTTTACAATTGGTTTTTCCAAGTACTCTAACCCGACTGCGCCACTGGTTCTTGCGGACAGTTCTAGTATGAATTTTAGAAGCGTTAAACATATTTTTATTTCTAGTTGTAGTATCACTAATTATTATTACTATTAAAATATTACTGTATGTATGTATGTATGCATATATATATATATATATATATATATAAGAACAAATAATTAAAAAAAAAACATGTTAAAAACACTTTAAGAAAAGTTAAAAATATATTTAATTTTCACAAAGGAAACACAAGTTAAGTGGATTGTCCTTAATCCGCGGAGTTTTGAAAGAAATACTTTCCTTCTTATCAGAGGCTTTCCTCTGATAAGAAGGAAAGTATTTCAAAATACAGAATCGGATTTTGCTTGCAAAGTATTTAGTGAAACTACAAATAAGCCAGAGAGCTTACTTGATAAAAAATAGTGAAGCAGAGGAAATGGAGAAAAAAAAAGGAAAAAAAAAAAAGGAAAATGATTTCATATGAATGGATGGATGGTTGGGTGGAGAGTAGATTATCCAATAACGGTAAAATCCAAGAAACGTTGGTTAAGTTCTGTATCCAGAAGTAAAAATCCAAGAATCGTGTTTGTGGAAGATATTTCGATATAATCCAAAAGGCAGAATTCCATGAAATAATTCACAAATGGGTACAAGAAAAAAAGAGCGAGTTCAAAATATTATTATTAAAAGAAAGATAAATTGTGTGTAGAATGAAGATTGAATCGATTTGTTACGCTTACCATTTGAAAAGGGAATTTTTCCGAAATTAATAATAGAATTTGTCGCAGACATAACAAGTAAGACATTTTACCAATACAACTGAATAAATATATGTATATATAAAATATATGTATGTACTTATTGATTTGTAAATCGCCACTTGTTCTCGTCTTCTCTTACGAACAACGACTATATTTCATTCCTCGCATTGTGACAGCCTTCTAAATCTCTACTACATACCTATCCCAATGCTTCAAGCAAACTACATATCAATCCTATATATATATATATATATATATATATATATATATATATATATATATATGTTTTACTTCTTACAAGTTGGAGGTTACATCAACCAAAACATTGTGAAAATGACACTGAAGATGAGAACAATAGTTTGATGAATCCAAATAATACAAAATATGATCTAAAAATAAACAAATAATTTTTCGAAATCTCCTCGTGAAGTCAGATTTCTAATCTCATATATGTAGAGACAAAAAACTGAAAGTAAAACTTGTGTCGCCCCTCCCCCTCACTTTACGGTTCAGCGTTGTTTTGTTAGAACCATATGTTTGATCTTTGTACAGCTGGGTTTATATAGCAAAATTTAACACAATTTCATCTTTCTGCACACATCATAATTTCAGCAGCCAATCAGATCTCATCAAAGCGTTTTCAGCAGCAGCTTACTTGGTTGTATATAAAACATGCATAGTTTTAGTCAAGTCTCTGATCTCAGTTGTGTTGTCACTTGATGAGATGACAACAGTGTTTAACCAGATATTATTTATAATGATAGTGAGAAAGAGACTGGTAACAGTTTAACGCTAGCCTGCCACTTAGTGTCATTTCATGACAATGATGACCAACCAGGCCTTGTCCATAATGATTGATAGCAGTTTCTTGTCTGCCTGCCCATTCATCATCATCTTCTACAGTTTATCTCCTACCAGACATAACCACCACAGCAGCAAATGAGACATCAGCAACATCTACATAAAATTCAACAACTAAACATTAAAACATACAATAATAATTCTATACAAAAATAAAAAGACTAACAAAGAACATTTAAAATTTGAATAGCCTTTATGCACATTAAAAGTTTGGTTCAAATTTGAGTGTTGAAAAGGTTCGGTTTTATACTTGGAAGGTAAAGAAAAAGGAAGAAATTGAAAGACACTTGTTTTTAAGACTACTTATTCCATTTCTTCAGTTTTTGTGGTTTTCTAGTAACATTTAACAGAAGTGTTTGTCAGCTTTAACTGCAAAAGCGGATCTTTTTCTCACTTGACGTTGTGTCTGTTGCAGAAAATTATTTCCACTATTTTATTTTGTTCCTTTCTTTCTCTCCTTTCTTCTTCCTTCCCCTCTTTACTTTTCGTTCTTCCTCCTCCTCCTTTTCTATGTCATGTGATCTCGTTCTGCTCGCTGATTGGGTGAGCCTCTCTTTGCACACCTAAATCTACTTGTGGGGCATTTTTGAAAAGGAAAATTCAGTAGCTGTTCAGACTCTGGAGAGGAAGGAAGTTGTTATCAGAGTGTCTTACCGACAACACCAGTTAAATATGTCTAAGTTACCTGACCTATTTTGTTGAGGTCTTGGGCAAGGAAAAGAGACCAAAAGACTTTGTGAACAGTTTCTCTGTCTTAACTAGACATTAAAATAATTGAAAAGAAAGATTTGCTGATTCCACTCTGATAGAAGAGGACGTCTATGTCAAAGTTACCTGACATGTTGAAACGTCTCAGACGAATTCGAGACCAGGGAAATTTGTGAGAGAATCAGCTTCTCTGGCTTAACTAGACATTAAAATAGTTGGAATATGCAGCGAATTAGAATACATTAATTATTCAAGGATAGAAAGAAAAACACAAGATTTGTCAGGCGGTTTCTAGTTACCTGAAACCTTATAATATAAACTTTATATTGCTTTTCCTCTATGAGGGGAAGATTACAAAAGGATTATTCATCTTGTGGTTGGCGTTATTTTGGCTGGGAAGATTTGGAAGTGTCATGGTCGCACACATGAAAATACCACCAGTAAAGAAATTTGACTAAGGAAGCTAATGCTGTCTAATGGAAGAACAGACACCACTTAAAACAAGGAGATGGTGACGATTGTTTCCAAAAAAGGACTCAGACTAAAAAGGGAACTAATACACTTTTCAAAAAGGGTTTATACAAACTTCAGATAGTGAATCTCCCTTTCTCTTTCTCTCTCTCCCTGCTCTATCCTCTCGAAAATGTTATTATACAAAGATTTTTCTTGTAAGACAGATGAGCAACTCTTGGCAGCCAGCAGATTACAGATTTTTTTTTCTAGGAGAACTTCCACTTAAAAAATAAAATGTCTTCACTCTGCCAAAAGTCAGTTACTCATAGAGTTAGTTACTGACTCTACCAAATTCTAGTATGTTACATGCTGATAGAATTTGTCTTGGCTTGAATTTCTGTAATCTTGGCTTTGTCTATCTTTTTATTCTCCTTTGTTTTTCCTTTCTTTCTTCTAGGTCGGCCATTTTGGCCTTCGTGTTTGGTTGGTTTGGCAGGTTTTTTTGTGCGCCAAAATCATTGGATCATAGCTCTGATTTGTTAATTAGTTAAACGGGGCCAAACTTGGTCTTGACAAGATGACTACCACCCCACTACTGCCATACTAATCGAAAAGAGAAAGATATTTAGAGATAAGTTCATAACAGCATTTGATTTTTTTTAGATTCGTTAAATGAAATTAGTGAATCAGGTTATAAGTTGTACAAGAAACAGGTGGATGAGTATACTACTTCGGTAGACCTGTTAGACAAACAAATCATCAATGCCTATCTGATGATGGTAGAGAGGTTGAAGAAATTAGGTCATTTAATAAGGATTGTGCTCTCTTCCAGATAGAAGTCTTGGAAAAGTTATCCAGAATTCAGCCTTTGTCGAAGGTGGGTGATTCTGCTAATTATAAGGAGTCACCAGTTGAGAAAAAATGGTTTGAATTGACCCTAAAATGATTGTCCTAAATTTTGTGAAAAAGACATAGAAAAGCATAAATTAGCCTTTAAATTTCTGGAAGGAATTTGAGAATTGTATAATTGATGTGGAAAACGCTTTGAGGTTGGTTGTATTAAAAATAACACTTGTAGGCTATGCTTTCCAGCTGATAAGACATCTCTCGATATCTAATGAGAATTATCACATAGTTACTGATATTCTCGCATCAGAATTTTTAGATAAGGCAATGCAGTGGATTCTGTTTTCTGCTCTATATTGGACACCGATAAGTTAGGTGGTACCTTAGCTGCTTAAATTTTTTTTAATGTAATTAAGGCTCAGGTATACAAGTTGAAAAATTCCTTTGGGCTGAATTTTTTGGAGATGAATTCTGGAAACAAGTTACTAAGTCATATAGTCTTTAGTAAATTACGCCCGACCCTCCCCCCTTTTAGATCTGAATTGTTTCACAAAGTAGAGAATAACTTTCCTACACGAGAAGATATTTTGGAGAATTGTTTGGAAATATCTCAAAACCATTGTAAAAACAATGAAACTTACCCTTGGAAAGTGGTAAGAATTCCCAAGAAAATTTTCCTTTTAAGTATTTGTCTGAGGTTAAAAAACCTTCCACTCTGGAAAATTTCTATATCAAATCTTCTAAAGTTGGTTATGCATGTAATTTTTGAAGATCACAAATGTTATTGCTGTAAATCCTTTCTTTCATATGCATATCGGCTGAGAAGGTGCAAGGAGATTGGGTTATGTAGTAAATGCACAAGCCTATTTCATAAGAAAAATACCTGTTACTGTAATAATAAAGAATTTGGCGTGTGTTGGCTATGTAACAAGGGAGGGCACTCCAAGGTGTTATGCCCATCCTTTGTCGGCTCCCAGACGGCTTCTAATGCTTGTTGGCATTTGGACAGCTTATCGTTAATTCCTGTAATCGAGGTTGCAGTCAATACTGGATCTGGTACAAGTGTGTCTTTCAACTGTCTAATCGACACTGGCAGTGAATGGTTTTATTTATCTGATGAAATGTTAGCTAGATTCTCAAATCTTAATGTTTCCATGAGAGATTGGACGTTCTTGATTAAAACATTTTGGGGGAAAGAAGTATTTGAAAGAAGTAAACCTTGGAATGAGATTTTTTGGATTCGTATCAGTCTGTGCTATTTTTGGTGGATGATAGCATGGACCTTTCATTTCAGGTTGACTGATTGAATTCTGTGATTGGGGATCTAATGAATCAAAATGTCAAATTGATGGCTAATTTCTCTGAATTGAGAAATGACACGTTACTGATATATGGTCTACTAGGCGTGAATGTGCTCAAATTTCTGGGACCTATGAATCTAAATAGTTTTAAGGAAGGTCATGTGTGGGAATTTCCCCAAGGAATTGTCTTATTTGGTGATATATCGGATTTTATGTCCCTTTAAGCCATAAACGAAACAGAAAGGTTGGGATTGAATTATGCCCAAGTTATTGATGAATATTCCACTTGTGATCTCACGCATGTATATTTTGTACTGGATTCTAAGTTGGTGTATACAGATTTGTTGAACTGTTCTGAGGAGTTTTTGGTTAAAAGAACTGTAGAAAAAATGTATAGTTTGGAAACTATCAGTATTGTTGAGGAAGAATTCAGTGATGTTGATAAACGTAAGACAGAATCTTTCTGTTCTTCAATTCACTTTATTCTGTCATTCCTCAAATAACTTTATTCTGTCATTCCTCAATTCATTTCATTCTGTCATTCCTCAATTCACTTTATTCTGTCACTTAGCCTTGGAATGAGGATAAATTGAAGTTGGTGCCTTCAAATAATCAAGTGCCGTTGTTAGTCTTGAACCGTGCATTGAAGAAGCTGAATGAACAGTGTTTATACAATGATTATTGTCGGGTCTTCTTAGACCAGGAAAAGGAAGGAATAATTGAAAGAATTCTCGTTAGTCCTGATTTTAGCAACTATGTATGGACTTTGTACACTTTGTATTTAACAACCAATGAATCAACATTCGGTTTGGAGTTTTATCACTTTTATTCATAGATCCCCACAATACATTGCCACCTGAGATAGCGGAACTATTGTAAGAACCTCTGTTGAGAATACTGGTAACTAGTGGGGTGTGTTTAATTTTTTTTTACTACACTTTTATGAGATGACATGAACGTTTTATAGAAAGACAAATTTATTTTGTTTGCTTTTCTTTTATTGTCTCTTTTATGTATAGTAAATATGTTCGTTGTGCTTCACAAAGTGAATAGGTCTGCCTGAGTGAGTGACAGTAGGCTCGGTACTACAGCATCTTAAATTCTGTTTTTTAGTTTTCAGTGAGTCTTGCTCGACAACGCCTGGTGGACGATGCAAACTACCAAATTATACAGAGTGAACAGAAGTCAATACAAAAACAAAACAAATATGAAAAATAAACAATTTATCAAGAATTTCATGAAATTTACTGTTTTATTTATTTATATTTTTTATTTTCAACTGCTTTTTGTTTGTTTTTTTCTTTGAATTAATGAACACTTATTTTTTTTTTTAGTTTTAAGGAAAAAAGAACAAATATTTTTTTTTGTTTATACATTTTTCGTAAAACTTTTTTCAAAGAAAAAGTTTCTTTTTTGTTATTTGTAACAATTTGGGGATTTATTTTATTTTTTTTTTTTGCATTTTATGAATCAGTTTTTTTCCAAAGAAAGTTTTGTTGTTTTTATAAGCAGCCGATGACAACAGCAAATTTTTGTTTAATGCATTTTAAGCAAAAATTTCTTCAGACCGTGAGGACCATTTCCAAAGACTTAACGATAGCTTCCAGCTTAGAATTGTTCATTATTCTTGTCACAAGAATAAACACGTGTTTCTGCAATGGATCTTTTGAAGCACAATGATACTCTTCCCTTAATTTTTTTTTTTCTTCCAATTTGGAGTCATCTGCTCACTTGTGTCTCTTTTAACTCAGCATTTTCCAGGGTGAGATTTAAAATGTAGAAGTAACATTGGTTCTTGTGGTGTGTCTTGTGCATCCTGTGCTTGAATTGCTGTCCACCATTTGGTGTTTTTGCCACCAGTAGTATTGTTGTATTGTTGTTAGCACAACTGAATTTAACTAGTTTCAGCCTTCTATTGAAAGACTATTTGCTTCTCTCTGGATGGTGTTTCTATTTGTCTTCTATTTTACTTTGTCTTTGGATGACCTTACATGGCCCTGAGTACGGAGTTTCTGCCAGCTTTTGAATTCTATCTCTTCAAAGTCAGACACGGGTTGCTAACTTCAAATCTTCCAGTATAAATACTTCTCTGTGTTGTATGTAGTTGTCCTTCTGAGCGTAAAGCCATATTCAACTTTTGCATTTCTTTGGCAATTTTTCTTATATAATCTCCATTTAGATCCACATTTTCTTGATCCATTATGAGTTTTGGCAATAGCAGTTGGGTTCCTGTGACTGCGGCAGCTGGGGAAAACCCTTAGTTATTGGGCATATTTCTAATGTCAAGTGGTACAATTAGTAATATTACGTATTCGCTATGGCTGATTGCTTAAAATGTGTCTGTCCAGTCTATATAAATGTTAACATCTACTTTTGTCGTTGGTACAATATATATATATATATATATATACACACACAGTCAAATTATGCATTCCATTAGATAATGGTGGAAAGTCCTGCATTCTTCACATTGAATCCATTTGCATGTGTGCAACCCATTGAATGTTTGTTTCTTCCTGAAGTTGCCTGGCAATATCTAACAGTAGCGCTTCCAGCCAACTCTGCTTTTGTACCATGGTCGCAGTCTTTAGAGTTCAGTGTAACCTTTCAATAATTCCACTGGTTTGAGGATGATATGCTGTCGTGCGGAGTCTATGGAATCCAATTACTGTGGATATGTCTCTGAACAGTTCGCTTTCAAACTGGTTTCCTCAATCTGTCACTATATGTAACATGTAACGGAACCTCAAAATGGGAAATCCATGGGTTTAAGAGAGTTAATGTGATAGTAGAGGCAGATGCGGTCTGTAGAAGTGATGCTTCCATTTACTTTTGTATATATATATATATATATATATATATATATATATTCAATGTAGGTAAACAAAATTACCATATGTTACTACAATAAAATTACTGTTTCGATCTAAAAAGGTTTCATCAGGTGACAGAAGCCTCTGTTCTTCATAAAGGAAATAAGAAGAAATTTGGAAGGATTTTTGGTTTTCTTTTTCTCCTTTTTCTTTTTTTGTAATTATAATTTCCATAGTGTATATGGATTCACTCTAAGGTGATTTAATCAGCAGCTCACATAAGAAGTAAAAAACAAAAAAGGTCAGACGTCTAGACAAGAAGAGGAAGTGGGGCAGAGTGCAATTCAACAATGATGAGAAGATATATTCAAGAAAATGATCGCTTGGTTTTAAATAAATAAAAATAATATTGGTAAAAATTATTAAGAAGAAAAATTTAGATTGAATTTAAAAAAAAATTAAGGCAAAAATAAAAACTAAAGATTTTATAATAGTAAGTACAAACACAAACATTAAATTATTATTTGGTGGGTGAGGGGATTAATATACTATACCAATATTTGTTAAGTTTATGTCTTTGTGTATCCTTATTTCATAAAGCTTCTACATTAAGATAGTTGGGTTAATCTAAATATTTATTGTTAAACCATGTGCAAGAACTTTTAACGAGGAATTGATATTACGGTATTCTGAGAGAGAATGTCAACAATTAATGATAAGATTGTGATGTTGGGTTGTTTAATCATAAGATTGATTTATAAAAACTGTTAGATTAAGATAATACTTATTAAAAGCTAGGAGTGCATAATATTTTAATTTTTTAGATATAAGTATTAACTGTGCTTATTAAAACTATTATGAATAGTGAAATTTATAATTTCAGTTAATGAAAGATTGCTTAGGTTTATCCACGTCTTTTTAAACCCATAGTAAATTTTAAACAATGTCTAGGTTTTGTAAGATCAAGTGAAATGAAAAAATTTAGTGGAGAATAAAGAAAAGATAACTATCTATCTACTCCTGCCTATAAGTGCATGCAAACTAATATTGAAGCATGTGTCAGTGGATAATTATATTTTAAAAACAATATATATACCACTCCCCATGTGGGGGTACCAAATTGGTTAAAGGGAAAATTATTCCCAACTCGCATTTAGTTTAGGTAAAAGTGCACTTTCGTAAATAAATATACTACTAGCTAGTCCAGAGTTGCCCAGTCAAACAATATGCTTAAACATGATATTTTAATTTATGCAGATTGCATATGTATTATTATATACCTTTTCTAGTTCAAAATGGGAATAGTTCATTTCAAAATGGGAATAGGTCAGTTCAAAATAAGAAATTTAAAATAAAAGAATTGACATTTATAAATATCTTTGGTGCTACAAGATATCGATTTGTGAAATTTTTTTAGCCTAATGGTTAGGTTAACTGAAAACCGCAACAGCAGAAGTGTAAAAACACATATCTTGGAGGTATATGAGATGGATGGAAATTGGAAAGCCCTAGCGGAAAATTTTTCTATTCTGAAAACCACCCTCTATCGCTGGATTAGTAAGGGAAATTAATCTGATACAAGAGGAGAACCTAGAAATTGTAAGGTCAAACAAGTGGATTTGGATTTTATTCAAGCACGAGTGGATGAAAATCCTAGGATCACATTAAATGTGATCTGTGAAAGAATTGAAGCTCAGTTTGGGTTTAAATTATCCAAATGTACAGTAGCAAAGCATCAAGATATGATGACTTATATGCTTAAAGCTGTAAGATTTGTTCTCGAGAGGGCAAATTCAATTTAGAATAAAAATAAACTACGTTTATTTTTATTCTAAATAATAATTTTTTATTCTAAATTGAATTTTGTTCAAAATTATTGAATTATCAATCAACTGGAAACCCCATTTTATTTATGGATGAAACGAACTTTAATGTTCATATTTCCAGGAGAGATGGACGTTCTCTAAAGGGTAGGCGATGTAATGTGGTTTCAGCCGGTACTCACAGTGCCAATATTCATGTTATTGGATGTATTGGTCCCCATGGCCTCGTGTACCATGAAATTCAAAGAGGATCTTTTCGAAAGGAAAGCGCAGAGTCTTGGATGCGAGAATGTTTAAGAGATGCAATGAGACAATACGGGGGTCCAGTTGTAATGGTTGTTGACAATGCCCCATGTCACTCAAACATTGAAGAAGTTTTTAGTGAAGAAGAATTTCAAGGATGTGAAGTGCTTAGGTTGGAACCATACAGTCCAATGTTTAATCCAATTGAACAAGTATGGTCTTTAATCAAAGCTTACGTCAAGCAGGAATTGGCTTCTAAAATTGTGAGTATTCTTGAAATGGAGAGATGAAATGGCTCGTCAATTACTGAACATTAATTGAGGAAGAATTGGGAAGGGTTACACCAGATGTATGCAATCGTTTAATAGCTGGAATTCAATCTAAAATTCCTGCAACATTAGAAGATGTTGTGTTCTAATAAATGACTTGAAGAATCTTTTTTTATATTATAAAATGTTAACAATTTTATTGCTAAAATAATTTATAAAATATTTTTTATATTTATACTTATAATAATTTTTCTATTTGGAAATGAACTATTCCCATTTTTGAAATGAACTATTCCCATTTTGAACTGGAAAAGGTATAAAATCAATCGGCTATTGATTTTTATACATTACTAGCGAGGGGTACCCGGCATTGTCCGGGTGTTTGGAGGTGTGTGTGGAAACTCTGGGGGTGGGGGGATGGGGGTTAAAAAAAAAAAATAAGTATGAGGATCGAACCCGAACCCTTGAGGCAAAGTTGTAAATTAAAGTGTGAAAAAAAAAACGTGCAACATTAACCATTGCCCCACCGCGAGATGCTAATGGAAACACGTTTGAATTTATTTAATTACTTGGATTTGGCAGGTGCCCGTTTTAATGAGTTAATGAGGTCAAGTTTGACTGCGGGGCGGGAACGCTTCCGAAGATGTTATAGGAAAAAGACTAACCCACATGCGGAGAGTGACAAATGTTGAATATTTATCCTCCCGAAATTGAGCAAATTAAATAGACAAGCGAGCTTTGTTGTTAACTGTGAGATATTACGATTTATATGTGATATAAAAAGTTTTAAAAAGTTGTGAAGCGACCGACCGCTTCTCTGAAAAAAGCCTTTTGTAGACATACAGAAAAAGCGAACACACATACATACATACATACATACATTTTCGCTTTTATATTTATAGACTAACCTGGGTGCCCGGCGTTGCCCAGGTGTTTGTAGGTGTATGTTGAGCCAAAGAAAAAAAAAAAGTTGTAGTAGGCAGACTGGCTCGAACCTGTGACGGAAAATAAAGTGGAGGTGTGTGTAAGGGTGTTTGTTAAGCAAAAAAAGAACAAAAAAAGGAAAATTACGGGCGCAAAAAAGTGGTAGTAGGTAGGCAGACTCAAACCCATACTGCAAAGGAGGGAAAGAAATTGAAAATAAAAACGTGACACGTTAGCTGTTGCGACCAATCGTCAAACTGGAAGTGATGTAGGTTTAAATTAAGGCTAGACAAGCAAAATAAAAAGGCAATGACTTTCGAAAATATTGGTGGAAAAAGTGACCCCTCCCTGTAGAAAAGTGCTCGGTTCAGGGTGAAGGAATTAATATTTTTGGCCAATTTTTCGATATTTGTCGTCCGCAGGGTCGACTTTCAAAATGATAACAATCTCGTGAAAATCGGTCACCTCTGTCGAAAGTTTTTGCGAGACATACAAACATACATAAAGACAATTTGAGTAGAAATATTTATTTCAGCTGATGTCATGTGAGTTTGGTGTAAATTGTATGTATTTGTGATGCATGTGTGTGTATTTGTGGCATAGTTCCTGGTGTTAGTATGGGCCATTCTGAACAATGATAGTGCCTATGGGTATAGCCAAGAACCACACCAACATTTAATAAGAAATGGGTAGAAAAGTTATATTTTAATGATGGCAGAAAATGAAGAATAATGGAAATAAATGAACCATGAGAATAATAGAAGGGTCACCAGGTAGCAAGTGCTACCTAAAAGCATAAACAAGTTTTGTAAATGAAAAATTGAGGAAACAAAATTTTATAACAAAACATTCTTATGCAAGAGATAAGAATATAAAAGCTACTTTCAATAATGAAAATGTTTATAGTGCAAACAGGTTTTTGGTGAAAAAAGTTGAGCAATCACAAGGCTTAGAAATGTTTAGGTTAATATGTTCATAGTTTGAATATGTGTGTGTAAATAATATACATATGTATTTGGCAGTGGCATTGTGTATGGACGTGTGTTGGTTTACCTTGTTCTTGTGTGTCCTGCTGATGAAGTCTGAAGCAAACTAATTTTGTCAAACATCTTACAGGAAATTATAAGTTCACACAGGCATTATTTACCATATGCTACTTCTTGGGTTTTGAAACAATTTTCATTTGTACTTTGAGTTAACACCTTCCTGTGAAAACTTACTTGCTTTATAAAGTGATAAAGGGAGCGTATCAAAACGAACATGAGAAAAAAAGAGGGTAATTCAAGTCATTTGCTTTTTACTGCATATTAACTTATTTCTGTTTTGTTTTTTTTAGTGAAATGAACTTGCATGTATATTGTTTAAATAAAGTATTTGTATAAGTCGAAGGTTTATAATTTGAAATTCAATATTCAAAGACAATATTACTGTATAATTTAATGATAATATAACAGAATCTGTTATGTTCTTGGGCAGTGGAGGCTATATGCGACTTGATTGAAGCAATTAGCAAAGATTAAATTTGTAAGAAAAGTTATTAAATAATTTAGCTCATTACTACTATGGACAGTTCAAAAATCTAACAACACAAGTGAAAAGTTACTGTGTTTTAATTTTATGGTGGTTCATTTTCATACATTTTTTTTTTGTTTGCATATTGCTATGTTGGCAAAAGTTAGTTTGCGCAAAATACTGTAATTAATTATCGTCTTCGATGGCTGTATACCTAAACAACATAATTTTGATGCAGTTAGACCTCTATTATTCCTAATATTCATAAACGACCTCTGTGATAACATTGTGTGTGAGATGGGTATATTTGCTGATGGCAACACTCTTTTTAATAGACATACGGTAAAAACGAATGTACATGTATCCAAGGTAATGACAGCAACCTTAGAAAACGGCCATCAGTCTGTGATGGAATGAGTCTGTAAATGGATGGTAACATTTAATGTTATTAAGACGATGCTTTTTGCCTTTAACAATTAAAAATTTATAAAACCTTCTTAACTACCAAGTGTCATGACAAATAACACCTATAGTGAGAGCTCATCATTCAAACTCCTAAACTTAACATCTACAGGCAACATGAATTGGAACAAATACATCGAGGGCATTTCCACGGTTGCTGCAAAGAAGGTGGGCTCCTTCCAACATGCTAGAAAATTACTCACACCTGAGAGCATTCTGTATCTCTACAAAGCCACCATTCGCCCATGCATATAGTACTGCTGCCATATTTGGACTGGTGCATCTACCACCAGTCTCTCCCTCCTAGATAGAGTCAAAAAAAGGAGTCTCAAATGTAATAAATCTCACGCTATTAGCCAAACTCCAATATTTATCTCATCGCTGTAATTTTGTATTCCTGCGCTTGTTTTACATGTACTTTAGGCACTGCTAAAAATGGCCGCAAAATCAAGTTGTTGTTGTTTTTTAAAACTAAATTACATTTATTAAAATCTATTATTTCTGAGTAACTTTTTTTTTTCCAGAAAGATAAAACCCTGAATTTTATCATATAGAAAACAGAATAATGTAAAACTTTTTCTACTATTTTTAATTCAATTTTAAATGTTAAATTTTCCCCAAAAGTTAACAATTGACATTTTTTGTACTTTAATGGAATGTTCTCCAATGAACTTATAGAACTTATGCCCCCTTGATGTACATACTCCTGACTAACCCGACAAGCAGCAAAATCTCACCCCTTCACTGTTGTGGCCACTATATGCTGGAAAGCTATCTACTCTAATAGTTTCTTTCCTTAGACTGCTAGACTTTGGAATTCCCTCTGTGTTTCCTGCTTTCCTGACTGTACTTGTAAATATGTGTATAGCTGTGAGTAGCAGTTCGTTTCTGTTTGCCTGACTGTTGCTAGTGAGCACACGAGATGGACAAAGCTTGTATGTGATTCATTAAGTCCTTTTCTTTTGTGAATACTTCCTTAAGTCCAAAGGACACAAGAGGGTGTTATTAAGTAACATTCTTGGGTGCCTTCAAATGTGTCCAGCTGGTGAAGTCTGAAGCAAACTGATTTTGTCAAATATATCTAGAAGTTTAAATGCAATGTGAACAATCATCTCGCTGTTCAACTCCACACAGTACCCTGTCAGACATGATCTCAAATAGTAGCCGATTACGGCTAAGTGACACTATGCCTTTTTGGGATGTAAAAGAGTAAAAAATAAAATATTTGTATACATAAGACTTTGAATTTAAAATCTAACATATAAAGGCAATGTTACTAACAAAGATACCCGCGCTTCGAACAGGACTTTGTTGAATGCTCGAGTACCCACTTTGCGGGTACCCAAGCATACGACAAAGTCTCAACCTTAAACTTTGATCTTGAAAATGGTGTGCACCATCTCTAGGTGGGGGGGGGCCATCATGATGCTAGGTTTGGTCACGATCGGTCCAGTATTGTAGGCTATGACTTTGACCTTTACCTTGGAAAATAGTGTGAACCATCCCTAGGTGAGGGGCCATCACCATGCCAAGTTTGGTCATGATTGGTCCAATGGTGTATACTGTAGGAGAGTATATATACATGTGCTAAGACCTTGACCTTTGGCTTTAATCTTGAAAAATGGTGTGCACCATCCCTAGGTGGGGGACCATTATCATGCCAGGTTTGGTCATGATCGATCCAGTGATGTAGGCTGAGAGTTGTGCACGCACACACACACACACATTATTACTTTATATATATAGAAGGTAGGAGATAACTATTGAATTGCTTCTAATTGGACCAACTTCATGAGCAGTGGAATATTGATACCATGTACTGGGAGCCGACCCCAAAATCTGCACCAGATAACTATCCCCCTCAAGCACTCAAACAAATTCTCGTCAGTATCATATTCAGTTTAATGTCTGTTCTAGATACTGACGTGTGTGGTGGAAAAAAAACTGACCCTTTCTACATTTACTAAACTGTTATTCATTTAATTTTTTTTCAGTATGACCAAACCAATGAAGTCTCCTATTCAGCATATATCTCTTTATACTGTGCAGTTTTAACCTTCCTCTGAGGTCATCAAATCTGAACCTGTCTTTAAGAATCACATTACATATCCATCATATAATTTCTTTCTATAAAGCACAAATTTTCAACCTTCACTAGTTAAGTTTCACTTCATCACCACACCATGTACACATACATGATAGATTCTTCTCTTGATTAACAGTGGTAACGCTCTGCTGGTTAGTAATGACAAAAGTTTTCTGAACTTATTCCATTCACTCTGAACCTTGCAATCACACCAGAAATCACACTGCTTTTAAAGATATTTTAATTAAATTTTAGTAAGATATTTTAGTAACAAGAAGATGTGCATTTTTGTAAAAATGTTTTATTTGTAATACTTATATTACAACAAATATTTTACAGTTTTGAATTTTTGAGATGAGGTATAAATGTTTGTATTGTTTAGATTAATCACACAATTGTTCTCATCTGCACAACATTTTGGTCGATGTAACCTCCGACCTTCGTCAGGTATAAAAATCGCCATGTTTTATCAGGAAAAAAGGGTGGATAGCTTTGCACTTTAAGGTTTAGAATTATTGGATCTAGTTGGAAGTAAGTTTACACGAATTATGAAGATAATTTAATTATCAGGAAACTCTTGGAGTATAATGTCTAACTTTTAATGGTTAAATTTTTAATTAAATCCATCAACCAATTGTAAGTTCTTAGAAACATAATATTTACGAAACTAAGAGGTTGCTGGTTTCAGTATGGTTAAGTGTGTGTTATCAGTTTTTTAACCAAATGTAATTTTTTTATATATATAAAATATTAAAAAAAAACTATTACTATTTATTCAATGAACAGAGCTCATCAATTTTTGACATTTATAATCCAGCATTACACCGGGTTTCATGCCACAAGAGGCAATAATCAGATGTTGCTTCCATTATGATTTTATTATTTGAATTATTGCAACATAACAATTCAGGATGCTTCACATGTTAGGATGTGGAAAAGTAATTCTTTTTATTTTCAATCTTCTTTTAAAAAATGCCATCTATAGGATCATAAACAAACTTCACAATGCTTTCTACAAACTCACCATATTTCCAACTTTGAATCATGAATCGTCTGTGTTTTAGCATTCAATATCAACCATAATCAATATTGAGTGCTACAAAGTGGGCCCTATTTAATTGCTTTCTCCAGAGGCAGAGTTGGAACAAGGTTGGGATTTAATAAAAAGAAAATCCATCTCTTCAAAAAAAGGCACTTTGGATTGGGACAAAAATTTAAATTGCTGCAATCTAAAAGGATTTCTCCTTTACTGAGATGAAGTATTAGGTTAGATACTACACCTTGCTCCTAGAAAAAAAAATGGTCAAAGTGTGACAGTCGTCATTAAAAAGTTTTGGGTAGCCTTGGCAAGATGAAGAGGTATTATAAGGGATGAACATTTTCAACAGATTGCGATAACTCTCAAGGATTATCTTTGAGATAATCCTCATGGATAAAAATGGGGGGGGAGGGATAATTCAGATGACTCATTGGAATTGTGTGGGGACACTTCGGTAATAAACTAGCCAAAACCACTATCAATAATTTCCCCACACTCTTTATGTGTGCCTACACCTAAATGTAGATTGCATGAACAAAGCTTCTTTCTTAGAACTGCACGCCTGTGGAACTTTCTTCCATTTTCCTGCTTTCCAGCTGACTACAATTTGAATATAATTTACAAGTCCAATGTAAACA
The DNA here is from genome assembly GCF_053919585.1 of Euprymna scolopes. NCBI lineage: Eukaryota > Metazoa > Mollusca > Cephalopoda > Sepiida > Sepiolidae > Euprymna > Euprymna scolopes. Next base: position 120,492,418 of record NC_136494.1, read on the forward strand.
AATTCTTGATCAACCGTCCCCCCTAAGTAATCCAATTTACAAAATTTCCGCTACTTATGATTACTATGCTATAATCCCATTGACTAATGTATACCCATTAACCCTTATCCTCGAATAGCCTCTACACCTTGATAAGTAGTGATTCCCTGGTAAAAAAAAAAAAAGAAAAGCTCATAAGTAGAAGAATTACCCCCCCCCCCGATTTATATCCATGAGGATTATAATGACTGCTCTTTTCACCTCTCTACATAAGAACTATACTGGATTTATACATGGTCTTTACAATGTAAAGTTATTTTTGACAAGCGACACACAAAAGACAATATCTGCCAGTTCCGTTTCTGAATTTTTGAGATGAGGATTAGTTATTCATATTATCTGGATTCTTCGGACTACTGTTCTCATCTTGAGTGTTATTTTCACAACGTTTCAGTCAATATAACCTCCAGATCGTTTGAAAATCTATCCAAATTCCCGAGTTCAACAGAAAAAAACCCAAGTTTGATAAGATACACCGGAAGAAGGTCGGAGGTAAGATCGACTAAAAAAAAAAATGAAAACTGTAGTCTGAAGAATTCAAATAATATGAATATCTGCTAAATGTGTGATTTCTTTGATCCGAATGTCTTCACAAAAAATAGAAATATCCTGAAGAAGTAATGGAAAGGAATTTTTCCAGTTGGATGTTTTTTTTTGTTTTTGTTATGTGATTTTTTGTTTGTTTAAAAAGATGTCACTCCAGTTACTTTACGGATTTGTTCAAAAGACAACCAGAAAACCAAAGACCAAGGAGCCTGAAAGAATAAATGAAAAATTCAAAATCAAGAAAATTGGAACATGTTTTAGAAATAAATAATACATGAATTTATGACGATTTTTAATCATTTCAGACTTAAGAATATTTACTTATAATATTTAATAATAAAAAAATAATCACTGCAGAAAAAAACATGGAAAAGGTCACGTTAACACTTTTATCCATATCAAAAATTCTAGTATAAATTTTGGGAGCTTTAAACCTAAGCTTATATAACAGCTCTGTTCAGTCTTGTCAGGCTATAAATAGCCATTGAAAGGTGTCTGCATGTGAAATTATTGTGGCAAGAGTTGCACAATCTTCAACTACACCTTTCCTGAGTTGGCATGGTTTTAATTCCAGTTGCAAGTACATATAAATTCAGGATGACTGGAAACAATGCTAAAATAAGTGGAGAGCACATTTATATATACACTCCATGCTAGAATTATATGCAAATCGATATTTTTGTTCTAACTGAAATAGTTTTGTATGAAAATTTGTGAAACTTCACACGTTATACGGCAACACTAACGCATGCGCAGATATAAAATTTTAAGCTGATCTGCGCAATAGTGAGCAAACGGCAGCCATTTTGATGATTTGCAGTTTTTTTTCAGCGTGCCAACTTTATATGCAAGATGGAACGTAAAGGTTCTTTAAGTCAAGCTGAGAAGTCTAAAATTGTTCAAAGGCTCCATAAAATTAGAAATTGCCAAAGAATTACACTGTGATCATTGTACAATCAAAAAATATTGTACTAACCCTCAACTTTGCAACAAACGTTTTGATAAAGGGAAAATTCGTAAGAAATCATATCTGTCACGTCGAACAATGAGCAAGATCAAGAGAGAAGTTCGCTGTAACCCACTTGAAACTAGCAAACAAGTTTTTGAAAAAGCTGGCGTTCCTGATGTGCCCAAATCAACTCATTGCCATATCCTGAGGACGATTGCAAAATTTGGAAAGCCAGAGGTCTGCCCTCAACTGAAGGATATCCACAAGAAAAAGAGGATGGAGTGGGCAAGAGATCACATGAAGGTGAATTTTCAAGCTGTTTTGTTCACTGATGAGTGTCTTGATGGATCCGATGGGTGTAGAGGAAGATGGTAACATAATGAGGGTCTATGTCCCCAAAGGATTAGGTGTCAACAAGGAAGTGGTGGTGTGATGTTTTGGTCTGCAATCCTTGACAATGAGTTGGTAGGACCATTCAGAGTCGCAGATGGAGTTAAAATTATCGCCAAATTCTACATTGACTTAAGGAACACTTGGAACCCTGGCGCAAGAAGAATAATTTGGCATTCCGGAAAAAGATGGTATTCGTGCGTGATAATGCACAGTCTCATTCTGCAAGGATAGCCACTGAATATTTGGAGAGAGTTTTTGCTAAACATGGGAAAATAATGCAATGGCCAGCCTGTTCTCCAGATTTAAATCCCATCGAAAATCTGTGGAGCATCTTGAAACAAAATATTTACTCTGGAGGAAGGCAGTACAACTCCAAGGATGACTTCTGAAATGCTATTCTGACTGCTGCTAAAGACATTTCATCAGATGAAATCGAAAGTTTGATATCTTCAATGAACCAAAGGCTTTTGCTCTTGTCAATAAAAATGGCAATTATATAAGATAGTGATTGTACTATGAAACAATATTGAAGTTGTTTGTTCTTTATTATTGTTGTTCTCAATTTACAAATTCCTAGAATAATCAATGTTTCGATGATTTTTTAGCACTTCACTATATTTTAGCATTAGTTTGCATATAAAGTTGGCATGCTGAAAAAAAATGCAAATCACCAAAATGGCTGCCAATTGTTTATTGCTGTGTAGATTAGCTTAAAATTTTAGATATGCGCTTGTGTTAGTGTTGCTATATAACGTGCTTAATTTCACAAATTTTCATTGAAAACTATTGGAGTTAGAACAAAAATATTGATTTGCATATAATTCTGGCATGTGGTGTATATATATATATATGAAAATGTATAAAAGAAAGAATACAAAAAGGGAAAAGGGGAATAGAAAAGGAAGGAGGAGGAGGAGGTATAGCCAATGAGAAGGTGCCACATTAGTTTTAAATGCATATAAGTACGCACATACACACATATAAAAGAAAAATTAAACAGTAAATAAACATAAACTGTCCAATATTTTGAATTCCAACAATATTATTTATTCCAAGAGAGAACAAGAATTCAATATATATATATATATATATATATATATATATATATATATATATAAGGGAGTAGTTACCAACAATGTGTATTTTTTAACATTATTTTATTATTCCGTGTCTCGGTTTTTCATTGAGAATTATGTTTGGATCATTGTAATAATGTTTTTAAGTCATTGAAATCGTTTACGTACGTTTCAGACGGTCTGATGCGTCCTCGTCAGAAATTATTTTCAAATGTGTAAAAATGGCGATTTTCGTAGTTAGTTTGAAGTTTTTCCAAGGGGTGGAGGCTTGTAAGTGTTTATTATACATTGGTATGCTGAATTTCAAATACTAGGCACAGCAATGGATACCAAAATGGCACCGACATATGCCACCCTTACACTCGCTTTCCTAGAAGAGACCCTTTATGAAAGGATAGAGCAAAAGTACGGGCACAATATAAAAACACTCTTCATAAAATCTTGGAAAAGATACCTAGACGACTGCTTTATCCTCTGGAGAACCTCATGGGGGGATATCAAAGAACTCCACACTTTACTACAAAATCTACACCCAAAAATAAACTTCACACTAGAACAAAGCCCCACAGAACTACCTTTCCTAGACATCCTGGTAACAATAAAAAACAACAACATAATCACAGACATCTACCACAAACCCACCGACACTCAACAATACCTCCACTTCAAAAGCCACCATCCTAAAAACTGTCAAAAATCAATACCCTACTCCCTAGCACGTAGAGTCTGCACCATAGTAACAGACAGACACCTCCGTTCAACTAGACTGAATGAACTACAAATAACACTGCGGAAAAGAGGATACCCACTACCACTAATACAGAAAGGTATTGAACTGGCTGAAAAAATTCCAATAGACCAACTAAGAACCTCAAAAGAACACAACAAAGAACAAATTCTAGCATACGTCTCTACACACAACACAAACAACCCAGAACTATTCACACAGATAACAAAAAACCTTATCCTCCTCAATCAGAACGACAAACTAAACAACATACTTAAAACAACAAAAACAATAAAAAGCAAACACCAACCCCAAAACTTAAAACACATCCTAACTTCCTCAAAACTCGTCCCACATACTACAAAAGGAGTTACAAAATGCAACAAACCGCGATGTGGAGTATGTGACATAATAATAGAAGGTAACACATACACATTCAAAAACCCAGCACAAACATTCAAAATAAAAAAGGATCTAAATTGCACCTCCAGAAATGTAGTATATGCACTAAGATGCACAACATGCAACAAATCCTACACAGGCGCCACCAAAAATTTCAGCAATAGAGTGGCCTTACATAAGAGCAACATCAAAATTGCAGATAACAGACACCTCTATGTTTCAAAACACGTACACACATGCAGTGGAAACAGCTTCAAAATAATGCCAATCTTCCAAACAGACAATTATTTTTATTTACTTACACAGGAAAAAAACTTCATCACCAAATTCACTCCTGAACTGAACAGAACCTAATACCATCACACAAAAACATGAAATGCAAGGTACACTCGCATGCACACCCATACACATACACATACACACACCCACACATAAATCAGAACCGACACATTAAAACACACACACGTGCGCGCATACAGCCACACACAGACACAACACCCCTATCTCTAATACAACACACTGAACAATACCAACCCTACTTAACCTCGAAACCAACAACACTAGGAGACACTTAGAACCATAGTATAATATCTGTTCCAACACCTCGCTCCCTCCTCAGTCAGGGGAGGAGAACCCCCTCATGACTGAAACGACTATCTTACCTTCTATCATCCCCGTCCCATACCTACACCCCCCCAATGCCCCCCCCTCTGGGGAACAAAATCTTCCCCACACTAGGAACCGATCCTGGGTCTGGCCATACCCACATGGGGAGACAAATAAATAGAAACATTAAAAAATCCCCTATTTTAAATACACCCCTCTTTCTAAACAAACATAATATAAGACTAAAACGAAAAATCACAATACTAAAATCCAAGAATCCAAAAAATAAATATCAAAATAGAATGAAAGCACCCCTACCCTTACTTCAGAAGAGCCAGTCCCCCCTCCCCACACATACACATTAGTAAGGACCTCGGACCACAGCCGCCTTCCTAAGAAAGCAAATAACCCCAAAATACTATAAAACAATGTACACATTCCCAAACCAATAAAAGCAAACACACATACACACACACATACACACACACATACACACACCCTACCCCACCCTAAAGGAAAAGAAAAACACATTAGCAGAAAGAGATAGTGACTGACTACAGCGAGGTCAAAATCTCCCTGGACAAACCAAATAAAAAAGCAATAAAAAAGCAATAAAAATTCAGCATACCAATGTATAATAAACACTTACAAGCCTCCACCCCTTGGAAAAACTTCAAACTAACTACGAAAATCGCCATTTTTACACATTTGAAAATAATTTCTGACGAGGACGCATCAGACCGTCTGAAACATACGTAAACGATTTCAATGACTTAAAAACATTATTACAATGATCCAAACATAATTCTCAATGAAAAATCAAGACACGGAATAATAAAATAATGTTAAAAAATACACATTGTTGGTGACTACTCCCTTATTTAAATATACATCTTTCTTTCGTTGGAATTTATTAACCTATTTTATATAAATATATTTATATATATATATATATATATATATATATATATATATATATAAGAACAAAGAATCAATAAAACATGTTAAAAACACTTTAACAAGAGTTAAAACATTTTCAAAAAGGGGACACAAACTAAGTGGATTTTCCTTATTTTATATATATATATATATATATATATAGTACAATCACATTGACACATCGATTCTCACAAGATCACTGAAATTAAGCAATGGTGAACCTAGCCAGTACTAAATGGGTGACTATTAGGGAATGCTAGCTGCTGTATGTTCTCTCTGCTAACCTTTATATATATATATATATATATATATATATATATATATATATATATATATATATATATATCATTCAAACACAGTAGTGTTTAAATTTATGGTTAAGTGTTAGTTTTACTCATTTAGAGCTGCTTTAAAGCTTCACCACTCACTCATTTTGAAACGAAATTTCAAACAATTTTCACAATTCATAGGTCACCTTCTCAGCTATATTTTGAAATAAAAATTTTCAATTTTCATTCATTAAAGCAAAAGTTATAATAAATTTACTGGTGTTCAAAAGTCTTCAAAATAAGTAAGGAATGTGAAAGATGGTTTCTTCTGATTGGCTGTTAGTTACCATAGCAACATTTTCAACATCAAAAACTTCATAAATCATAGCGTGAATGTCCATTGCATGCCATCTTATTTGGTTTATATATAGAGAGAGTAAACAAAAGTGATGCTCTTTGCCATACTAGAGCTGATAATATTTTGCTTACGATGTTGCCCATTAATTCTGTTTCTCTCTTTTTTTTGTCTCTTTTTTTCTGTTTATTTACTTAATTACGTCTTTTATTTGATTTTTTTTTTAAATTGAGTCAATTTAAGAAGTTGGTAATAATTTTTTTATGGATTGTTGATAATGTGTATGATATTGAACAAAAAAAGAAAATAATATTTCAAAGCAAAGCCTAGAAAAATCATGGATTACATAGAAAAATGCGATTAGACTTAGAAAAGTAAAAGGACTAGTTGTTAAAACTGGAAAAGAAAAAGACAAGATATTCTAGTAAAAAATAAAATAAATTTATAACTTAAAATATTGCAGCATTACGAATTAAAAAACAATTCAATCTAAATATATATATAAATTCTTAATAGAGAAAAGTGTGAACAAATGAACTGATGAATGATTTGAGGGCAATTTTACCCCTATAATGCCCCCGGAAAATCAGTTCTGGCAAAAAATTTACTTTCACTATGACTAATGTTTGTGTGAAATTTTTAAAGAATGGTTAGTAAGAAAAGTGTGAACGGACAAACGGGAGTGAATTACTAGGTTCAATCCCTCCTTTGTTGGGGGGACCAACTAGTTTATTGTATTTGGTTGTGTTTTCCCCCTTATTTCCCCATAACTTTGAGTTTAATATGATTTTCCTTACAGAGTCGTGATGGTAACGAAAAGATATATTACCACAATCAACACCACATGTATGCACACCATTAAATCTTTGTGCATCAGGACATTGTACTTACAAGCTAGCAACACCATAATCAAGCTCAATAAAGAAATTATAATGAGAATGAAAATACATACCATTCTGGCCCAAGTTGGAAAAAATCCTTTGTATAAAGACATAGCTCCTTCAGCATTCACAGTTTTTACTAAGCAATCTAAAGAAGAAGTGTAGAGGAGACCCCTAAAAAGATATCAAAATAAAAAGGATGAATGTTGTTTCTGAATTTTTAGGTGAGTATTCATTATTCTTATTAGTTGGATTCTTCGGACTACTGTTCTCATCTTGAGTGTTATTTTCATAATGTTTTGAACGATGTAACCTCCAACCTTCTTCAGGTGTATCTTGTTGAACTCAGAAACATTTTGTTCAAACTCAGGAATCTACATGGAACCCTTTATTTAATCATGACCGACAAGATACACCATAAGGATATTGGAGATTACATGAGCCGAAACATTATGAAAATGACACTCAAAATGATAACAGTCGTCTGAAGAATCTAAACATTACAAGAAAAGGTGAGTGTTGCATTATTGTTGGTAGAAATAGAGAAAAGAAAGTTTGCTATTGTCTTATTTTGTTTGGTGATATTGTCTTCTGGACATTAAATATTGTCAATTTCTATTATCATTATCATCATAAAATCTGTTTTGCATGTTGACTTGTGCATTGGCTGGCTTTTAGAAATTGACTTTCAAACCAAACTCACCAGATTTTATCACTTCATTCCATGCCTTTTTCTCTAAAAACTCTTTTCTAGATTAACTAACCTCAGGACTCTGATCCATTCTTGTAATGTGATCAAACTAACCAGGTTTCCTATTCTGCACACATCTACCTATACTGTGTAGATTTAATCTTCCTCTGAGGTCATCAGATCTAAGTCTGCCTTTAACATTCACTCTACACAAGCTTCAACAAAGTAACAAAACTTCTGAACAACCTCAATAGCTTTGCCATCCAAATATCTCGATCTTGTTTTACAACATATTGACCACCCAAATATTATTTTTGTCTTTCACTGAATGATATTGTCTTCTGGACATTTGACAATATTGTTATGTAATTGCTGTGGCCGGTTGTTCAAAATGCTTTTACCTAATCTATATAACTATATAATAGCTTGTCTGAGCTCTAATCTCTGGTCCCCCCCCTCACCAATCTTTCACGATAAACACCCATCTAGCTGAAACCACTATCGTTAATTTTCCCCTAAATTAAAATGTAGATTCCATGAACAGAGCTTCTTTCTTAGAAGTGCACGCCTGTGGAACTCTCTTCCGTTTGCCTATTTCCCACCTGACTACAACTTGGATTTCGTCAAGTCCAACATAAACAAATCCCTGATGAACCGCCCCCTTAAGTAAGACACCTTATCAAATCTCTAATAGTAATGATTACTACGATAATATCCCATTGATTACTGTACACGCAATAACCCTTATCCCCGCGTGGCTTCCGGGCCTTGATAAGTGGTGACCTCCATGTAAAAAAAAAAAATATGTTTGCATGTACTTTTGTCGCTGGCACAAAATATATACACACAATGACAGCGAAGTAAAAATCACAACACAGTTGATCTATAAAAATATTGTTTTTATTTCACTTTGACAATAAGCTTTTCTGTGACAAATTGTTATTCTTTGATGTTTACTGGAAGGTGCGGAGCAGGGGTTAGACAGTTGGCTGGCAGTTAAGACACTAGCTGCAGCCTTCTTTCTCTGATTTCTTGTGTTTGTGACGACTTTATTTATAATCACATTCTTTCTATTAGAATCTAATATTTCATTTGTCTATTGTTTCAACCAGTGACCGATATCTGCTGAAATATTTCTGGGTCAAATTATGCATTCTCTTAAGCAAAAAGTGGAAATACCGAATTCTTAACATTTGAATTCATTTGCGTGTGTGCAAGCCACTGAATGCTTTTCTTCCTGGCATTGCCTGCCGATATCTAACAATATTACCAATATCTAACAATATTACCAATATCTAACAATATTGGCAATATCTAACAATATTGGCAATATCACTGAATGAATTTTCTATCCCCTTTAATACATATCAATGATGTTTGTATATATTTATGTATATATATGTTTGTATATATTTCAAGATGCCAAATATTCATACTTCCCGTTCTTCCAAGGTTGATTCATGATTCTCGTTTTTACAACATCAGCAGGAGTACTCAACGTGGCAGCAACAACTCCAGACAGTACACTAAAATAAGAGAATTAAAAATCGAAAGGAAAAATAGTTATACACATTAAGTAATACTGTAAAGGCTATATTTTTGGAACAAACTGCCAAGTAAGACTAAGAATAGCAATTGCATAAAACATTTTAAGATGGAATTAAATGTATTCAAAAATAATGGTAAAAAAAAGGTATTAATATTAAATATTGAGCAAAAAATTCCACTAGAATGTGTTGGAGGTGGTACCCCCTTCTGATGATGGACTATTCTCATCAATTCCATTTGAGACATTTGATCTCGACCCTCCCCAATCAACTCCAGAACAACAATGGTCCGTTTGAAACAGGAAAATCACCGTTCCCTAATGATCAATCCTACACAAAAGAAATATTAACAGTTTTTATGAAGAAAAAGCTTAGGAAGGAGTTATTGGGGTGGTACACTTACAGATTTCGATGATGGATTATTCCTGATGTTATTTCCGGTAAGCAGGTTCTGCTTTCCAGTGAATCTGGACCCAAGACTCAGAGCGAGAGAGTTGTAACATTACTTGTCCTTCACTCAACTAACATACTTGTCTGTATTTCTGTTAATAGATTATTCATTTCACTGTTTCCGAATTTCCTTGTTATTCCTTTCAACATTTATACCACAATAAGATGTAAGACAGCTAATCAAGAATAGCAGGAATAAAAAGTTTAGTCAGGGTTAACCTGTTTGGCTCAAGGTTAGAATTACTGAGCTGTGGAAATTGCTAGAAAATGATGGGACATCATATGGCTGAGAGAGAGAGGGAGTGAGAGAGGTTATTCAGTTCCTTAGAAGTAAAAGTGTGAACATGTGGTTTTAAAAATACAATGAGAAAATATGATTAAACAGTGATTAACAATCTTTCTCTGTCTCTCTTCCGCCCAATTGGTTAGTTATTTTGTCTTTCAACAGTACTTTTTTAGAGGTGTGAAGAACTTATTTACAAGGGAATTGCCTCAGTTTGGAAAGATCACAAAAATGGCAAGTACAAGAATAAACAGCCAAGAGGTGTAATTATGAACTGTTATGTACAACACAAGGTTGAACTGTAAAATGAAAAGAGAATTTTTGGAAAATAGAAATTTTCAACATAATTTGATCTGTGTATTTATAATGTATAAATGCTGTGAGTGCTTTGAGAATTTAAAAACAATTCAAAGATTGAAATTGAGAAGTGAGTGAAAAATGAAAAGGCCCTAAAAAATGTAATGAAAAACTACAGTATATTTCGGCATATTAGGCGACATTCAGATAAGACAAGGTACAAAATTGGAGCAAATATCGGTTGTGTAAGACGACTGCTAAATCACAAAACCATATTTGTTTAGCCTAGGCTAGAGATTGCAACACCCGGAATTTTATGAAATATTGGTTTTTAAAGATGATTTTTTAACTTTAAGGGTCGTCTTATATGCTGAAATATCCAATATTAGTCCAATATTAGTATTTACAAAATTAAATTTTGTTTGTTTTTAGTTTAAACTCAGGTTGGAGAATTAATATATAAATAATAGAATTTTTTAAATGTAATTCCACTAGGAATAAATGTTATGAATTCCTTGAAAAAGAAAAACTCAATTTACCTTGATAAAAAATGCGTAATTACATTGTCTTCTAATGATGTGTGCTTCATAATCATGTGCTTGGCGGTGTCATATGTGGCCAGATCTACACAAAAATAAATGAAACCATGGTATCATTAGATGAAGTGTTGTATCCATGTAGGTTTTGTGTGTAAACAATTATACATGGCATTAGTCTTTTGAAGAAAAAAAATGAAACAACCCACTGCCTTATATGTTATTTAATCAGAATTCATTATTGAGATGAGTATCATTTATTAATTTTATTTATTGCGGACTATTATCCTTATCTTTTTTGTTTTACAACGTGTCTGCTAACTATTCCTTCAGGATCTGCGGCACAGTGGATAGAGACGTTGAATCTCTATGGTTCCAGGTGAGAATTGTCTGAAGATAATGGTTTCAATCCTATCCAAAGCTGGCCAGAGGCTTATTTGGCCAAAACGTGGTGAGATGACAACAACTATGGATGGCAGTAATTGCTGAAGATGCAGTTAGGAGATCTGGAGTTCCTATCCCGTCACGGTTACCACCTGATGAAGGCTAGAGGAATAGTTGGCCGAAACGTTGTGAAAAAAAAAAGAAAAAAAGATGAGGATAATAATCCGCAACAAATAAAATTAACCCACTGCCTTGTTTATTAGTCTGTATCTAATAGTTTGAATTATTATAAGTATATATATAAGTATATATATTTTAAAATTACAGACACATTAGTAATATATACAATTATAAGAAAGGTCTGAGTAAACAAAATTAAAATTCTCAGCAAATTTTCACTTTTCAAAAAGATTGAAAATCTTGGAATTTATATCTAATTAAAAACAACATATAATATAGGTTTTTACATCTTTAAATGTTTAAGAATTATTGCACTACTTACTAATAATGACTAAACCCTAGATTTAACTATTAGGTTGAGAAAAAAGTTTTTGTGGAATTTTAATTTTGATTTCAAATGATATATTTTTAAATAAGTTTTTTGTTATAATACTATACTGTTTTTGGTAAGCGTGTATTTTGTGGAAATTACCAGCAGCTGCTGATGCAATTATCAGTGTTAAGTTTTGAGCAGTTAGAACAGTTAAATGAGTATAATATTTTTATTGGGATAATTATACCACCTTTAAGCAGTTAGCATAAACTCTTGTCAACAAGCAAAACTCTGAGACATGATATGTTTTACAGGTTCATTGTCCATCAACAAGAGATAAAACGAAGATACTAAAAAATGTGAAGGATAGAAAAACTATGTCATGCAGCTGTTGTGTGTGTGCACAATTTTCTTATTTCAACTCAAGCTAGGCTGAAAAGCTGCTGAAACAGCTTGCAATATCAACAAAGCGTTTGGCCCAGGACCCACTACTGAATGCGGAACACAATGGTGGTTTAAGAAATTCTGTGGCAGTGATGAGAGTCTTGGAGATGATGAGCATAGTGGTTGACCATCGGGTGTTGAAAATAGTCAATTAAGAGCCTAGGTCGAAGCCAATCCATGCACAACTGTTCAAGAACTTGCTTCTGAATTAGATGTAACGTATATAACGATTTCCAACCACTTCAGAAAGATTAGAAAGACAAAAAATTTGATAAATAGGTGCCTCACAACTTCCTTTTTTTACGCAACAAGAATGACCTGTTTCTTGACTGGATTGCAACTTGTAATGAAAAATGGATTCTTTATGACAATCGGCGACACTCAGTTCAGTGGTTAGATGCCGATGAAACTCTACAACACTTCCCAAAGCCAGAGTTGTGCATCAAAAGAAGATCATGCTGACTGGTGGTCTGCAACTGGTCTCATCAATAACAGTTTTTTGAATGCAGGCAATACCATTACAGTGGAAAAGTACTATCAACAAATGGATGAAATGCATCAGAAACTTCGATAACAACCCCCACCATTAGTCAACAGAAAAGACTCAATTCTCCTCCACGACACTGCCCGACTGCACATTGCTAAACTGATCCTGCAGAAGTTGAACGAAGTGGGCTACGAAACTCTGCCTCACCCGCCATACTCTCCAGACCTCTCATTTACCAACTACCACTTTTCCAAGCATCTCAGCAACTTTTTGCATAGGAAATGCTTCAAAAACACCTTCAGCAACTTCATCGCCGCTAGAATGCAAGATTTTTATGTTACTGGCATAAATGCACTTGTTTTGCGTTGGAAAAAGTGTATTGATTCTGATGGTGCTTATTACAATCAAATCTTGGTTTGAGCCGAGATATGTCTATCTGAATTTAAAAGTTAAAAACTGCAAGAACTTTCTTGTCGACCTGATACTTTACTAGAGAGAAGAATGAGAGGTAAGTTAATTTCTAACTTCAGAAGAAAGCTTCTTTTATGTCTCCTCACATTAGTAATTTATTGTATATTACATTGGTCTTTACATCTTTAGACGTTTAAGAATGATTAATTAGCATCATATCGAAGATTCTAGTGTTGGCATTGAATTTAACTTGCAAATCCTATCTAAAAAATAGCACGGTCTGTATTCTACATAGGTATCAGATATTTTATTAAAAAGTAAAAATGAAAGTATTACCTCCCATATTTACTAAGGCTGCTCGTTGTACATTCGGCACCCACCCGCTCCACAATCCTCGGAAACCTCCTTCTACTGCTATTTTCCGGAATGCATGGGAGGTGCTCTTCATTCTACAAGAAAAATGTGATAATCCTTCTTTAACCAAAAAATAAATAATAGATTCTTCAAATATAAAACTTTTTTTTTAATATTATATATCATACAACCCTTAATTCAATAACCCTTATCCCCGAGTGGCTTCCGGGCCTTGATAAGTGGTGACCTCCATGTAAAAAAAAAAAAAACTTTTTTGATACACCTGTTTGAGTGAGTGATTCCAGACTGAATTTTGGAAGGAACAGCCAACAAGACACAATAAAAATTTACCACAAACTTGTGAAGAGTCACACTGACTTCTCAACAGAACACAGAAAAACAACTCAACAAGTTGACCTGCAACACATCAGCTTGTCATCCATAGCAAATGGTTTGAGACCCTCACAATTACTACTTACACACCTACTCCTTGTTCCCCCCTCTCGAATGTACTAAAATACAGAAATTTAAATGTAAATAAACAATCTTGCTGCTCAACTCCAACACCTTCCCTCCTCCTAAATCTTGTATCTACCACAGTAGCCCCTTATGCTTCATGTTTCTGTGGCAATATGCCTTGTTTGAGGTGAATAAAAATTAAAAAAAAAAAAACAAAAGCAAAGAGAAAGGACATTTCATCACTGGACTCTTTATTTCGTTTAATATCAGTCGTTAATACAACAGTTTGTATTCAAATCGATTGCTATTGAGATGAGTGGAGTGATTAGCTCTGCATTTATAGGACTTCTTCAGCAGACTTGGTCTATCAATGATGCATCAGATCAGGGACCATCGTAAAATAACTTGGCTTTACTTGCCTTTCCATTACCATCATTCAGTGAAATGTCTTGAGCCTGCTCTCCTTGACAATCCAGCAGAACACTTCCTGATACTTCCATATTGATTTTGAAAATTGACATTTTATTAATAAACTATCATGTTGTTGAATAAATATTGTGTTGTTTTCTTCATAAAAATGATGAATGAAAAATTCTTTTTCATTCCACAAAAGGCTGACTCATGGCGTTAATGCCAGTAGCAAAATGGAGAAAAAAAAATAAAATAAAATAAAATAAACACTTTTCTTTGAAAAAGATATTTTACACTGAAATTCTCATAAAATACAAATTTTATAACATTATTTGGTTTTCTAAAATTTTCAAATTGATCTTACAAAATAATGTTTTTAAAGATGTGATGGAGTACTGCTGCCATATCTGGACAGAAGCTGCTAAAAACGGCCTATCCTGCCTTGACAGAGTACAAAATAGGCTTCGTAGCCTAATGGCGGATGCCCTTTTCTCTTCCCTGCAATCTCTCTCCCACAGAAGGTACGTTGCAAGCCTGTCGTTTTATTATTTCCATGGGAAGTGCTCGTCTGAGCTCCAATCTCTGGTCCACCCTCGCCAATCTTTCACGAAAAAACCCGTCTAGCTGAAACCACTCTCAGTAATTTTCTCCACTCTTTATCTGTGCCTAAATCAAAACATAAATTCCATGAACAAAGCTTCTTTCTTAGAAGTGCACGACTGTGGAACTCTCTTCCGTTTGCCTGTTTACCACCTGACTACAACTTGGATGTCTTCAAGTTCAACATAAAATTCCAGATGAACCTCCCTCTTAAGTAAGACACTTTATCAGATCTCCATTACTAACGATTACTACGATATTGCCCCATTGATTACTGTACACGCAATAACCCTTATCCCCGAGTGGCCTCCGGGCCTTGATAAGTGGTGATTTCCTTGTAGAAAAAAAAAAAAATGTGATTAAACTTTTTCTATTTAAAATTCATACCAAACAAGCCAACATACAAATTGACTCAAGACTAACAACAATCGTCAATAACACTGGACGCATCCTTCTTTGTCTCCAAGAGGGGCTGACTCGTCAGGGTTAATACCACCAGCAAAGTGAAGAGAAAAAAAGTTTTTTGAAAAAGATAGCTTACACCGAAAGTCTCAGAAAACAAAAAAAAATATTTTAATCATTTTTTTTTTTTGTTTTTACTCACGTTCACCACTAACAGAGTATATCACCACTCGGACATAAGGGGCTACTATTTGGGACCATCCCTAGAAAAGATTAACAAGATGTTGGTTTATGCTACATTTAAACTTCTGCATATAAGTACTGTCAGGGAAACAGGGAATTCCAAAGTCTAGCTGCTCGAAGAAAGAAACTATTAAAGTAGAAAGCTTTCTGGCAGTTAGGAACCTCAACAGTGAAGGGGTGTGATTTTGTTGCAAAGTGGGTTTGTCGGGGATGTGTATGACATGAGGGCACAAGTGCAACAAGTTCATTGGAACACATTTCATTGAAATACTTGTAAAACAGGCACAGAGATGCAACATTGAGGCGATCGGACATTTAATAAAATATTTTATAATATTTATTCCATTAGAAATATTTATCTAAATTGCAAAATAGATTTGTTGCACAATTTTAAACTGATTATGACCTTTTTTAAGTAAAAAGAAAATCTTAGAATGATTTGTAACAAGAAATATACAAAGACAGAAAAAACAAATGGTGAACCTTGGAGGTTTTCCAGCCAGACGACGTTTTCCATCCATTTGCATTTGTACTTTAACGAGGTCTGTCGGACTTGCAAGGAATTGGCTGACCATACCGGAAATCATTCCACAGCAGCTTGCTTTCCTGAGAAAATGCCAAAAATAAAACTATAAGACACAACAAGGAAACAGTTCTGTACTTTGGGGTAATTGCACCAAGTCCGGGGTAATTGCGCCAACTAGCTAAAAGTGCTCTTTTGGCAACCATGCATATAAAGTGCACTTTTTTCTATTGGCGCAATCACCCCGCGATTTGGTGCAATTACCCCGGATTTGGCATAATTATCCCAAAGAATAGTTTATATCATTCACTTAGAAGCAGATCATTTTCATTTTTAAAGTCAACTAGCAGAGAGACCCAACGTTACCCGGGATTGAATGAGGATCAAGAAATGTTTCTCCATCTCATATTTTATTGCCATCAAAATTGATGAAATCGCCCATTTTTTCAATCAAATCTGTTGATTGTTTGCTTTAGTTAGGAACTCACTGCTGTGCACCAAAAGGAAGTTCACATGCCTCCCTACAGTGATTTAGTCCACAATGCATACTAATCTACATTGCACTGTAGAGAACCTACTGTTGATTTTATGGAATAATTTTTTTAAGTTAACTTTTCTCTCACATTTAATTATAAATACAAAAACAATTTTTATAAAAAAATGTTTCTCTAAAACCGCCCCCCCCCAATCATTCTTCCAAATTGTATCCCTTAAAAAAGAAACCTTCTAATTAAAATAGTCAGAAGATGAAAGAGGAAGGGAGGTTAGCAAGAAACCATATACAATTCATTGCATTACTCAGGTCATGAATGCTGGAGTGCATCTATACTTGATATAGGTCATTTCATAAAATTCATATCAGTAGTACAAACATGCAAAAAAAAAAAACCCCCAAAAAACAAAAAAACCATCAGGATTATATTACAACAATTAAAATATATCCTCATTTCATTGAAGTACAGCAGTCTTGGATATCCAATATAACTTTTTTAATGAGAGGTGAGGAGGATTTATACCCCCCCTCCATCTTCATTGAGAAAGGTATTAGAGAAGTTACTGAGCTGATATAAGCTACTCCTTTTCTTTCTTAGTTTTGACTAACCTGGATGCCCGGCGGTGTGTGTTAAGCAAAAAAAAAAAAAAAAAAAGTTGTAGTAGGTAGACAGGCAGGCTCGAACCCGTGATGTGAAGGCGGAAAAGAAAGTGTGTGTAAGGGTGTTGGTTGAGCAAAAAAGAAAATAAAGGAAAATTGCGAGCAGAAAGAAAAAAGTGGTAGTAGGCACGCAGGCTCAAACCCATACCACGAAGGAGGAAAAGAAAGTGAAAAAAAAAAACATGACGCGTTAGCTGTTGCGCCCATCACCAAACTGAAAGTGATGTAGGTTTAATTAAGGCTAGACAATCGAAAAGAGGAGATGATTTTGAAAATATCGGTGAAAAAAGTGACCCCTCCCTGTAGAAAAGTGCCCAGTTGAGGTTGAAGGAATTAATGTTTTTCGCCAATTTTTCGATATTTATCATCCGAAGGGTTGATCTTCAAAATGATACTAATCTCGTGAAAATTCGTCGCCTCTGTCGAAAGTTTTAGGCAGACATACAAACATACACACACACTAACAGACAGGTGAGATTTATATAATAGACTAGCGGGGCTACCCGGCGTTGCTCAGGGCCGTATAAACAATGAGAAAATTGAATTTGGTTTTGTAATATATTTGTTATTCTTATGAGAGAGGACTTTTGTATGTTTATGTATCATTTGCTATTTCGAGCAAAAGAATATTTTACCTACATAAGACGGGTATTACACATATGAAATAATTGTATCTTACCTAGGGTAGGTCATTTACAGCATGTATATGAAAGGACAGGTAATATACAACACATTTATCTCATCAAATCCCAAGCGATGCCAGGTATTTTTATAATATATATTCTCGCCTATTTCATTCAATCCCGGGCAACGCTGGGTGTTTTGCTAGTATATATCTCAATCAATCTTATGAAATCCTGGGTGACGCAAGGTATTCTGCTAGTATATATTTCAATCAATCTAATTCAATCACAGGCAACGCCAAGTATTCTGCTAGTATATATTTGCATCTATCTCATTACACCCCAGGCGACCGTGTATTCTGCTTGCGTACATTTGCATGTATCTCATTAAATCCAGGGTGACTCTGGGTAATCTGTAATTATATATGTAGATGTATCTCGTTAAATCCCATAATTCTTGGATTGTTACAAATTTCAACAATTTAACCCACATTATCGCTCACCTATCTAAAATAATAACTTTGAGACATTGTCTTGGCTGGTTTTTCATTACAAACACATCATCCAAATAACTCACATTTCATCATTTTTTTTATAATTTTTGGATATGTTACTAATTTCAACAACCATGTCACATGATTTAACTTACATTATCGCCCCGACTCTTACTAAAATAAAAACTTTGATACATAGGCTATCACTTTTCATGAGTAAATCCATATTATTGCCCCCTTCTATCACTAACATAATAACTTTTAGACATTGTATGACTGGTTATTTCATTACAAACCAACCAAAGAAGTAACTCACATTATATTATTTTTCATTATTCTTGGATATGTTACTAATTTCGACAATTATTTTTAATGAAGTAACCAAAATAATCGCAACCTCTTACTAAAATGATAATTTCCATACATTGTCTGGTCTGTCTACTTCATTACGAATACACCAATCATATAACTCACATTTCATCATTTTTCATAATTTTTGGATATGTTGCTAATTTCAAACGTCATTTTTTCTGAATTCAATCACATAATCCCCCTCCTCTTACTAAAATAATACCTTTGAAACATTTCTGGGCTGTTTATTTTATTTGAAATACATCAATAAAATACCTCACATTTCATCATTTTTGTATAATTCTTGGATATGTTATGAATTTCGACAATCAAATTTAATGAGTGCGCACATCTAATCCCCCAATTCTTACTAAAATCATAAATTTGCTATATTGACTGGGCTCTGTTTATTTCATTATAAACACACCAATCAAATAACTAAAACTTCATATTTCATAATTCTTGGATATGTTACTAATTTCGACAATAATTTTTCATGAGTTAGTCCACATTATCGCCACCTCCTATCACTAAAATAATAACTTTCAGACATTGTATGGCTGTTTTTTTCATTACAAACACACCTATCAAGTTACTCACATTTGACCATTTTTCATAATTCTTGGATATGTTACTAATTTCGAGAATTATGTTTAATGAAGTAACCCAAATAATCGCCTCCCCTCTTTAACCGACACGATCCCCTTCCTCTTACAAAAATAACAACTTTGATACATCTTCTAGCCTGTCTATTTCATTACGAACACACCAATCAAATAACTCACATTTAATCATTTTTCATAATTCTTGGATATGTTACTAATTTCGACAATCATTGTTTATGATTTAACCCACATAATCGACCCACTCTTACTAAAATACTAACTTTGAGACAATATCTGGTCTGTTTATTTCATTATAAACAGATCAATCAAATAACTTACATTTAATAACTTTTCATAATTCTTGGATATGTTACTAATTTCGACAATTGTTTTTCATGATTTAACCTACATAATCCCCTCTCCTCTTGCTAAAATAATAACTTTAAGACATTGTCTCTGGTTATTTCATGATAAACACACCAATCAAATAACTCACATTTTGTTTTTCATAATTCTTGAATATGTTACTAATTTCAGCAACCATTTTCCATGATTTAACACACATAATCGCCCCTCTCTTACTAAAATAACAACCATGCAACATTGTCTAGAGTGTCTATTTCATTACAAACATACACATCAAATAACTAACGTTTCATCATTTTTCATAATTCTTGGATATGTTACTAATTTCGACAATCACGTTTCATGAGCTAACCCACATAATCCCCTTCCTCTTACTAAAATAATACACTTGAGACATTGTCTGGGCTATAATTTCATTACAAACACACCAATCACATGACTCACATTTCATACTTTTTCACTTTTCTTGGATATGTTACTAATTTCTACAATCATTTTTAATGATGTAACCCACATAATCGCCCCCCTCTTACTAAAATATTAACTTTAAGACTATATCTGGGCTGTTCATTTCATTATAAACACATCAATCCAATAACTTACGTTTAATCACTTTTCATAATTCTTGGATATGTTACTAATTTCGACAATCACGTTTCATGAGCTAACCCACATAATCCCCTTCCTCTTACTAAAATAATACACTTGAGACATTGTCTGGGCTATAATTTCATTACAAACACACCAATCACATAACTCACATTTCATACTTTTTCACTTTTCTTGGATATGTTACTAATTTCTACAATCATTTTTAATGATGTAACCCACATAATCGACCCCCTCTTACTAAAATATTAACTTTAAGACTATATCTGGGCTGTTCATTTCATTATAAACACATCAATCCAATAACTTACGTTTAATCACTTTTCATAATTCTTGGATATGTTACTAATTTCGACAATCGTTTTTTATAATTCAACCCACATAATATCCTTTCCTTTTGCTAAAATAATTACTTTGTGACATTGTCTGGCATGTTATTTCATTACAAACACACCAACAAATGACTCGCATTTCATCATTTTTCATAATTCTTGGATATGTTACTAATTTGGACAATAATTTTTCATGATTTTATGACATAATCGCACCATCTTCCTATATGGGGTATTCTATTAGCACAAATATCCACCTATCTGATCCGATCCCAGGTATTCTCCTAGTAAATATCCAATCCCAGGCAACGTCAGGTATTTTGCTAGTACATATATCCACCTTTCTTATAGAATCCCTGGCAACGCTGGGTATTATGCTAGTACAAATATCCAGCTATGAAGCCATATCCAAGAGCACTCACTGGCAGAATATTACATTGATTGCATATTAATTTAATGTTATTCGACAATGAGGCTACATCCAAGGGAGGTCACTTGTATATTATAACAATGATTGTATATTAATCTTATGGTATTCAAAAATGAAACTACATCCAAGGGAGGCCACTTGCGTAATGTAATGGTAGTCGACAATGAAGTTACATCAAAGGGAGGTAACTCGCATGTTATAACAATGATTGTATATTAATCTAATGAAATTCGATAATGAAGCTACATCAAAGGGAGGTCACTCGCATGTTATAACAATGATTGTATATTAATCCAATGGTATTCGACAATGAAGCTACATCCAAGGGAGGTCACTCGCATATTATAACAATGATTGTATATTATTTTAAAGGTATTCGACAATGAAGCTACATCCAAGGGAGGTAACTTGCATATTATAACAATGATTGTATATCAATCTAATGGTATTCGACAATAAAGCTACATCCAAGGGAGGTCACTCGCATATTATGACAATGATTGTATATTAATCTAATGGAATTGGACGATGAAGCTACATCCAATGGAGGTCACCAACATATTATAGCAAAGAGATGATATATTAATCTAATGGAATTCGACAATGTAGCTACACTCAAGGGAGGTCACTTGCATAGTATAACAATGATTGTATATTATTCTAATGGAATTCGACAATGTACCTACACTCAAGGGAGGTCACTTACATAGTATAATAATGATTGTATATTAATCTAATGGAATTCCACAAGGAAGCTACACTCCAGGGAGGTCACTTGCATATAATAACAATGATTGTATATTAATTTAATGGAATTCGACAATGAAGTTACATCCGAGGGAGGTCACTTGCATATAATAACAATGATTATATATTAATCTAATGGTATTCGACAATCAAGCTACATCCAAGGGAGGTCATTTGCATATTATAACAATGATAGCATATTAATCTAAATGAATTCGACAATGAAGCTACACTCAAGGGAGGTCACTTGCATATTATAACAATGATTGTATATTAATCTAATGGAATTCGACAATGAAGCTACACTCAAGGGAGGTCACTTGCATATTATAATAATGATTGTATATTAATCTAATGGAATCTGATAATGAAGCTACATCCAAGGGAGGTCACTTGCATATTATAACATATATACTGCGCAAGCACCTTCTTAATTTTTCAAATCGGACATATACTGTACAAGCACCTTCAAAAATGTCAAATCGGACCTATAATGCACAAGCACCTTCAAATTTTCACATCGGACCTATACTGCACAAGTACCGTCTAAATTTTTCAAATCTGACCTATACTGCACAAGCACCTTCAAAATTGTCAAATGGAACCTATACTGGACAAGCACCTTCAAAATTGTCAAATCGGCCTATAATGCACAAGCACCTTCAAAATTGTCGAATCGGACCTATACTTCACCTATATCATACAATCCCAGGCGACACTTGGTATTCTGCTCGTACACATCCACCTATGTCATACGATCCCGGGCTGACCTGCTAGTGCATATACACCTACTTTATCCAATCCTGTGCTATGCCGGGTATTTTGCTAGTACAGATATCCACCTATGTAATCCATCCCGGGCAACACTGAGCATTTGGCTAGTATATATATCAACCAATTTTTTCCAATCCCAGGCGTCGCCGAGTGTTCTGCTAGGAAAAAATTCCATTAATTTTATCCAATCCCAGGCAATTCCAGGTAATCAGCTAGTATATATATCGTGCTAGTGTTATGTCATACAAATCTGGGTGAAGCTGGGTATTTTGCTGGTACATATACACCAATTTTATCCAATACGCATCTTTTTTTTTTTTACTTGGTCTTTTGGCTAAGATCAAAGTGTAGTATCTGTTCTTAGAATTAAAGCGGTTTCATCTTAGGAAACATTTAATGTATTTCCACCTACATCGGCTAATTATATCAACCAATTTTTTCCAATCCCAGGTGACGCCGAGTGGTCTGCTAGGAAAAATTCCATGAATTTTATCTAATCCCAGGCTGTGATGTTTGGAATATGACATCTTGTCTTAATTTAATATACGAAAAATATACAATAGGTATCTTTTTTTTTACTTGGTCGTTTGGCTAAGATCAAAGTGTAGTATCTGTTCTTACAATTAAAGTGGTTTCATCTTTCGCCCCCCCCCCCTCTCCCACTAAGAAAATAAGCTGTAGAGAAAAAAAAAAACGTTACTCGAAAATAAGGAAGATTTATGCCTGGGATGTCACCAAATCCATTCATTCTCATTTCGTATTATATTAAAATGTGTAAGTAAACTGATTAACTCATATTATGCCTCCCACCTTCCTGCCTCCCACCTTCCTCCCTGTAAATAGAATCAGGTCATAGTGTAACTAATATAAAAAAGAAAATGGCCGTTTGTTTTTGTTTTGTGAAAACAGAAATTGTACGTCTCATGATAAATATTTTTAAGCGTAATTTTTTTTTTATTTACTTATTTTTGCTTACTGTTTTTGGTTTAAGTCTCGGATTTTACTATTTTTAACCTGCTAATAACTTTGGTAACGTTTTCATAACATATAAGTTCATAGTTTAATTTGTATATTGTTGCCTTTTTTTAACCGATAAAAAACAATATATGCAATGTTTTTATATACAGACTGCCATTACAGCTTGCTGACGTCAAGATTACGTGACATGACTCAGCGGTTTTTGAATACAAGTTGACTCAAAAAAAAAAAGGGCCACGTGTACACTTTATGTGGTAGAGTTGTGGCCCTTTTTTTGGGGGCACTTATAAATCGAATTAAAAATACGTAATGTTCAACGTTAAAATATCACATTCCCCCCCCCCCTGCAGAAAATCGGTAAGCTGCCCCACTTCTAGTGGTCCATTTCGGCCCAAATTTCGATATTTGTCGTCCGGAGGGTGGAGCTTTAATATGATACCAAGTTTGTTAATTTTTGTTAAGTCTATCGAAAGTTTTTAGCAGACACACAAACACACATACATACATTTTCGCTTTTACATATATATAGATTACGTTTTTCTTCTTTCCTTTTTCACTTCTTTTATGGCAGTCTAGCGTAATTTTTTTATATCAAGATGTGATTTAAATGAATGCTAAAAAGCAAATGGCTTGAATAGCTTAACCTCTTTCTTTTTCTGCTTCATTGGGATTCATTCTTTGTCAGGCCGATGTGAACTGATAAACTTCTACAGAAAAAGACCATGAATTAGTCAACAAGTTAGAGTTCTTCTGGGTGACATCTGCAAGATGCCTTAACTCTCAGCATTAAAAACGTCCATCCTAAGCGACTAGAATGTCCCATGCTAAAATTCCTTTAAGCCTACTGCTATATAGCCAATGAACTCAGCCACCCAGAAGATAAACACACATACACATACTATTGAAGTCAGATAAAAAAAAAACACATGTGCAGTACAATGAAGAAGCTCCCTTTTAGAGGAGTTGGGGCTTCTGCATTAATAAACCTTAAACCTTATTTGTGTCTGACTGTGTAGAGAGGTGAGAAATAAATATCTTAATATTGAAAAAAAGTATGATGGCTTCAGTAACTGTTGTTAATCAGGTATGATTCAAACCAAGAGTGACAGTTGTTTATAATATTCAACCAAGTCACAACGAAAGGTCAAATCCAAAAGAACTCGTCATCAAGGCCTACAAAAACTAAACCGCATTCATGTTATGTATGAATGTCTTTCTCTCTTCCTTTCACTCTCTCTTTCAGTGATAAAAAGAGAGAATTAAATTATATTGTTTTAGACTGTCAAAGCATGGATCTTGTACCTGAGAAACCCGTGCCAGTTTGCATCCTCCACGATGAACGTGGGTCTACAATAACTGATTTAAATATGCTCCTCCAGTGTTTTATAAAATAATTATATTTTTATAAAAATGCCTTTGTGTGCTGTCTTGTACAAGCGTTAAATTTCAGCATGCGGTCCCTGCCATTTAATGCTGATGATGGAAATACTGCCTGTAACAACACAAAGAAGACTCAAGAAGAGACCCATACCAGCTACCATACCATAGTTGATGCCATATTGACCCATAGATGTTTCTATCATCCATGTGCTTATCGTGATATTGTTTATTACCCCGGGAGCTGATTGCCAGTCCCAGGATGTTTCTCTACCAAGTAACTCTCCCCGGGTAAACAGTGGCACTACAATGTGACCATAGTGGTTAATTATGATGTGTGAACACATCTTCATTGATGATGAGGGCTCAGGGCAACAAAAATAAAAAAAATCATGAACAAATGTTTGAATTCGAAATTCTCTTACCAAATTGGAAATGTTCCATCGGGATTCTTCAGAAAAAGATTTTCTCTTAAGATCTCATAAACACTCATCCGACATCCAGTGTACACTGTTGAGGCAAAAGAAAGAAAGAAAATTAAGAAAAACTAATATTGGGTCAAATGTAGATATAGCACCCCTATTATGATGGGAGCTGAAATTAATATGCTCAACTGTTTTTTTCTTCTTTTTTTACTAATTTGGCAAAAGTCAAGATTGTCTGCTTCTTTTTGACTTCTGGTTTCTGGTTTTTGCTGTGCATTTAACTGGTTAAATAAAGATAGTCAAGTGGACAAGAAAGTCATTCTTAACATAGAGAAAAGGGGGGGCATTTATGTTATCTTAGAGGAATGCTAATCATTAATCAGAAGGGACCATATCTTACTTGTCACTGTCAATCTATCTGTGGAGCAGAAACTGGAAGTGAAAAAAGCAGACAATTATATCTGTGCAAGTCTAAAACAAAAAAAGAAAAGAAAAAAGATACCGAAATATGATCTACTACCCATCATAGAAGAAACATGTCATTCCAAAAATCATGTAAATTGTTCAAGTACTTTTTTTTAACTAAGAAAATAAAATCAAATTCTATGAGGAAGTGAGAAGGTTATGGCTTGATCTGCCATATTTGATAAATAAATGTGTTACCTCCCCTTTAACAACCTCTCCATAAATAAGAGATCAAAATCAACCTTGTAGCGACTATGATATACTATTAATTACTAAAAAAATTTTTTAAAATGATTTTCTAAATAAGAAACACCTATTTCATCAAGAAAACATGACTTTTTTAGAATATAACATTTGAACGCAAATCATAAAGAGTTTTCTGCATTTGTAATTTGATTGGATTTATACCTAATCATCTTTTATGACATAGCAGTATACTTATGCAAATGAAACTGTCAACCGAAAACCAGAATTATCGCAACATATTTGTGGAAATAAATTCCATTTGTTTACTTCATCATATATAAATAAAAGTGTATAAATAAAAGTGTATAGAGGGTGTGTCTGATGTTTGAGAATATCACTTAGTTTACCAATTCTTTCCTATACATTAACTTACATTTTTTTACAGACTATCAATCATGGTGGATAAAAAACTAACACAGGAAATGAAAAGACATGCTGTTACAGTTGCAATAATGACAAAACATAACCATTTGCAAATTACACAATTCCTTTGTTTTAAAAGTTTGCAAAGAGTTAGAAGATAATTCTCCTGTTTCTAAACATAAAATGCACTAGCAATGCTCTGACAGCATTAAAACACACAAGTTTATTCAACAAGTTCAGAATATCATTGACAACAACCTCCAGAAATCAATGAGGTCAATCGCAAAAAAGATCCTGGTGTCTCTGAAGCTAAAATTCAAACGCCTGTCCATGAGAATCTTCAATACAAGTCCAATGTGATGTAGAAAGGCCAGTTTATGTCAGAGACCACCAAAGAAAATTGTTTAGCGAGATTTAAGAAACTTTTAAACAAATTGAAACATCCTACTGAATAAGACATACTTTATTTTATTTCCAGATGGAAAAAACCTTTACCAACTTGGTCTCCAAGCTCTCCAGACCTTAATCCATTGGATTATTACATATAGGGCATTGTTGAGAGAGAGATGTTACTAGACATCCTCACAACACCAAAGATTCTCTGAAAGCATCCATAGTCAAAGTAATGGACAACATCAACGAGAACCATCTTATACGTGCTTGCCAAAGGCTTAGGTCTTGAATAAAAACTGTCATTGAAGCAGAGGGAGATTTCATTGAATGAAATTATTAAATAAGAATGTCACTTATGTGCCAGTGTTGTTTTATTAAATTACAAATGTGTTAGTAATTGTCTGTATTTTTGAGATGAGGTGTTTTCATTTATTGAGATTGTCGGACTGACTTACTCATCTTGGTTGTTATAGTCACAACGTTTCGGCCGTTTTGCCCTCTGGCCTTCATCAGATGTTTTGTATCAAATGTTTTGTATCGAATGATACTTCTGATGAAGGCCGAAGGACAAAACGGCCAAAACTTTGTGACTATAACAACCAAGATGAGGAAGTCAGTCTGACAATCTTAATAAATATACAGAAGTGTTGTTGCTTGTATTTTTATTATCCTTAAAAATGCAATAAATGTTCTCAAACACTAACGCATCCTGTATATAAAAGTGTAAATATAAAAGTGTAAAAATAAAAGTGTAAATATTGCTTAACTCCTATGATATGTCCACATAAAACAATCATTACTTACCAATATGTCGAATCAAGGCTGGTGTTACACCTTGCCAAAGCTTTGGAATCCCTTCCTCTTTGACTGGAAAAAAAAAATGAAAGATATCTCATGTATAAAATAATTTCGATTTTTACATAAAAATAACCAATACTTAACAATGTTAGCATTGGTTCACTACATCAGAACTACATTTTTAGCACAATCTGAAAATTGCACAAGTCGCAAATGTACTTTCTTATATATCTACATATCTATAAAAGTGAGAATGTGTGTGCATGAGGACATTTCTCAACCTATATACTCAACGAATATTTGATCTCCAGACTTGAAATTTGAAACATGCGGCAAACTTTTTAATCAGTTTTCATCCAGAAAAATGGGCTGCTAAGGAGTAAAATTTGAAAAATTGGTACACAGGGGTCATCGACTTATCTGTTTGCAAATTGTTTCATGAATGCGCATGCATCATAGTGAAACATGACAGCTTCTTTATATTAAGAATAAGATTGTTTGAAAACACTTGTCGTCTCACGCTGGCCTAATGGTTATCATACATAACTCACTATCCTTAGGTTTCGATCTTAGCTTGAGTATTTTTGTTTTTTTACTTTACAAGAAGTGAACTATTTAGAAAAAAAAAACAATACTTGCATGCACATGGCTCAGTTTCTGTATGAATTAAAATATAATATTTATGCATATTTTCGACTGGGCAGCTTGCTAGTATATATTGAAATTGATAAGCTCTTAGAAGCATCATTAAAATTAAAAATTAAAAACTTTGAATAAATAAACTGTTTTGGAAACATGTTAAGATGCAAATATTTTTTTTTTTTAATTTTGGATAACATCGTATCCTTTATATTATTTAATTATTGGAATTCTTTTTGAGACGAGTGATTTGTATATTTTTTATTTATTTATTTGCGGACTATTATCCTCATCTTTGTAGTTGTTGTTTCATGATGTTTCAGCTAACTATTCCCCTGGCCTTCGTCAGGTTTTTAATCGCAACGAGATAGGAATGTTAAATCTTTAACTGTATCTTCATAGTTGTTGTCGTTCCAGCACGTTTTGGTCAACTAATCCTCTGGCTGGCTTTGGGTAGGATTGAAACCGCTATCTTCAGACAAGGTTCACCTGGAACTGTAGAGATTCAATGTCTATCCACTGTGCCAGCATTGTGTGAAGATAGCGGTTTTAATCCTACCCAAAGCCGACCAGAGGATTAATTGGTAAAAAATGTGGTGAGATGACAATAACTATGGAAGGCAGTAATTATTGAAGATACAGTTAAAGATTCAGCATTCCTATCCCGTTACTGTTAACAACCTCATGAAGGCCAGAGGAATAGTTGGCCAAAACAAATGAAAGATGAGGATAATAGCCTGCAAATAAATAAAAAATGAAATAGTTTTTTGGGGGTTTTTTTTCCTCATGAGCAAAATGTCTGTCTTTTTGTTTTTGTATCAAGGTTATGCGAAGTAATGATGCACATGGTTCTGTTGGAACTATCCATGAATCAATATGCAGTAATTCTTCATTTTACGGATCCTGATGAAATAACATTCTTATTTAGCTACCAAGGGCAGCTAGTTATATATTGAAACAAGCAATCCGTTGCTCGATTGTAAGATCCACTTTAATATGATATTTTAATTAAAAAAAAATTGCGACAACAGGGGCAGTGGTGAGGGAGATTGGGGTGTTGCCTGGTCGTTAAAAAAAAAAGAAAAAAAAAACAGACCTGGGTGCCATCAGCCAGAAACAAAATCAAAAACAAAATTTTGTAAGCAGAAAAAAAACCCAACAAAAATGGTGCATGCTAGGCGCGAACTTGCATACTTTAATTTAGTAAGCAAACACATTATCGATGCAATTTGAGCATTTTAAAACGAAAGAACATAACAATCATTTGCACATGCATGGTTTGCAAACTGCATTGAAAGCAAAGTTTTTATGTGACCGCCCTTCAAACAAAATGACATTTCTACACGAAATAATTGACAATGTTTTCCAATTTTTCAATATTATGTGTCTGAGAGATCACTCTTTCTAATAATGCTGCGTTCGTGCTTGTACGATGCGGATGACAAAAGTTTTTAGCGGATATCCAAACACACCGACAACTGAGATTTATAAAACAGATAAAAGTAATAAAAAATTTGGCTATATAGTTGTTGTTGCAGTCTAAAAAATAATGTAATCCACAATCAGTAGACGTTTTCTTGCACACTTCTCTCTCTTCTCCAGTAAGCAAGGGGTACCCAGCGTTGCCCGGGTGTTTGGAGGTGTGTGTGGAAACTGCGGGGGTGGGGGTGGGGTTAAAAAAATGTTTTGGTAGGTAAGTATGAGGATCAAACCCGAACCCTTGAGGCAAAGTTGTAAATTAAAGTGTGAAAAAAAAAACGTGCGACGTTAACAATTGCCCCACCGTGAGATGCTAACGGAAACATGTTTGAATTTATTTAATTACTTGGATTTGGCAGGTGCCCGTTTTAATGAGTTAATGGGGTCAAGTTTGACTGCGGGATAGTATTTCATTTACTGCTGAACGCTTTTTTTTTTTTTTTTTTTTTCCCCCCCAAGATGTTATAGGAAAAAGACTAAGCCACATGCGGCGAGCGACAAATGTTGAATATTTATCTTCCTGAAATCGAGCAAATTAAATAGACAGGCGAGCTTCGTTGTTAACTCTGAGATATTACGATTTATATGTGATATAAAAAGTTTTAAAAAGTTGTTAGGCGAGCGACCGCTTCTCTGAAAAAAGCCTTTTGTAGACATACAGAAAAAGCGAACACACATGCAAACATACATACATTTTCGCTTTATATTTATAGATTGCTGCCTCAAAAATCCTCGCAATATGTTGATTTCCTTTCAACACAAATGCATTCCTCGATCTCCCATTGACATAATTTGGCTTTCTATAACCTTTGCTATCACATGTTACTATCACATGTATGCAAATTACATATACTTCAATGACTTGGCACCTTGAGATTTCATTCATAGACAACTATATTTGTTTCCACAGCAATTTGTATTTTTTTCCGATTTGTTTGTTTTAAAATTAGTCTGCATCTGTTACAACGCTTGGCTTAAACCGATAATTGCCGGTCTCGCCTAATCCATGCTTGACGGGAATTCCTGAGAATCCGGGTCAAATTAAGCAAGAGTACCCAAAACACTACTTTTTCAACCAAGTAGAATATTAAAACAAAAAAATTTCAACTTGTTACAAGCATGCAAAACATATTAATCTTTTTTAATATAAACTAAAACATGAAGTAAAATATAATCTTAAAAAATGAGATACAAATTAAAAAAGCATTTCTTGCAAGGCATGAAAATGGTTAAACAAAATGGTTTTATAAACTTTAAAAACAAAGGTACAAGCTTTAATTTGAAATTTATTAACTTTCAAAGTTTACTTTTATAAATTTTACAAAGTAAAATATAAAACTTTAACTTTGTTGCACTTTTTAAAAAATTATATATCTATATCATTAATTGCTAAATAATAGATAAATTTATTTATGAAAATGCTCAATAAAATGTGCATCAAATAAACCCAAGGGAATTTTTATAAATTAATTTTTTTATATTTTACTTTGTAAAGTTTATAAAGATGTACTTTAAAAATAAAGTTACAATATTTAAATTTGAAATTTATTAATTTTCAAAGTTTATAAAAAAAGACATTTTTTTAACCATTTTCATGCCTTGCAAGAAATGCTTTTCTGACTTGTACATGGATTAAATGGGCATGTCCTAAAAATCTTTTTTTTTTGTTATTTTAACTCATTCCACAACTTGGAAGTAATAACAAATTAAAAGACACCTGCCAATTCCAATAGCAGTTTTGATCATTCCTCTGTATGGCTGTTGGGTTGTAGCTGCTGCTTTGGATGCTGCTTGTTCGCCTTGAATTTGGAGTCGAGTTTTGGTCAAGTCCAAGGGATAGGTAACTGAAAAAAAGCATAAAAAATAAAATTAACCAAGATTGCTTATTACCTCACTCAGATTGTTCGCGAACCCACCCGTGTGCCCGATACACTCGGTCAATATGCAAGCCTCCAAGACCTTTTTCTCTCAACTTCCCCTGAGCTATGTTCATGTTCCGTTCATTCTCCTCTAGGATCCTCTGACCACTCTGTCGTATCAGTTAAGATAAAAACAAAATGTAATAAGTCCCCAGATGTACCCCTCCACCGTACTGTATACCGATACTCTATGGCTGACTGGGATAGCTTCCATACATTCATATCTGATTTACCTCTGCATTCCATGTTTAAAAAGGAAGTGTCCTCTATAGTATCAGATCTGACCGAATGGTTAATTGTAGGCATAGACCAATTCATACCATCTAAAAAATTCCAACAAAAACCTAACAGCCAGCCATGGTTCTCCCCAGAATGTGCTGCTGCCATTGCACACAGAAATCACTTTTTCCATAGCTACCAACGTAATAGATGCACTAGGACTAAAGCTGCTTTCAGGACTGCCAGCAACCACTGTAAAAGAGTAATAAAAAATGCAAGAGAGCTATATGCCCAGTCTGTTAAATCCAAGGTAGCTGATCAGTGGCTTGGTTCCTACCAGTTTTGGCAAATAACAAATAGGATCCTGAACAGAAGTGTGCGCTCCATCCCAACCATTATCAATGGACCAGAGGTCATCTCGTCAGCATCAGACAAGGCCAAACTATTTGCAAAGAACTTTGCAGCTAATTCTACCCTATGCGACGGAGGCTATCAACTCTCCATATTTCCTCCTATAACACAGAACAAGCTAGGTAACATACAAATATCCCTGCATGAGGTCGCCAAGCTAATCAAGAACCTTGATTCCAGTAAAGCAACTGGCCCTGATGGCATCCCAATTATAGTGTTAAAAAAGCTTCAATCAGAACTTGCTCCCATACTTACGAAACTGTTTAAAAGCTGCCTTAAGGAGAAGTGCTTTCCGACTCCCTGGAAGACCTCATCAGTTTTCCCTGTATTTAAGAATTCAGGTGATAAGTCATCTCCCTCTCAGTACAGACCAATAAGTCTCCTGTGTGTTATGAGTAAGTTGCTGGAATCCATATTAAATAGAGAAATAGTCAACCACCTCAGCAGAAATAACCTTCTAAGTGACACACAATATGGTTTCCGCTCTGCAAGATCTACCGCAGATGTGCTGACGGTTATATCTCATAGGATTAGTGAATCTCTTGACAAAGGCTTCCTTTCTAGGGCAATTGCTCTCGACATATCAAAGGCCTTCGACAAGGTATGACATAAGGGTCTACTTCACAAGATTTCCAGCTACGGTATAACTGGAAATGTTTTCTCAATCATTAAATCATTTCTCTCCGATAGGCTCATAAGAGTAGTGGTCGATGGACAAAAATCAGACGCCTGCAGTATTAATGCTGGAGTCCCTCAGGGGTCAGTCCTGGGTCCAACTCGCTTCCTGATCTACATCAATGACCTCCCTAAACACATACTTAAATCATTCGTTGACATCTATGCTGATGACACGACCATCTACGGCAACACGTCAAAGGCTGTAAATGACAAAGTTCTCTCTGATTCTCTCTCCTCTGATCTCGAACGCGTGGTTCAGTGGGGGAAGACGTGGCTGGTTACCTTTAATGCATCTAAAACCAAACTCCTATCCTTACATCATCAACGCTCTGATACCTATCTGGCATCAATTGGGATGGATGGGTTTCGTCTGGGAGAGGCCCCGTGTTTTGACAAGCTTCTGGGTTTGACCTTTACTCCTGATCTGAAATGGAACACATACATCAAGTCTGTTACCAAGGTCGCTGGAAAGATAGTGGGATCCTTCTACCGCTTCAGAAGATATCTCACTACTGATGCAATTCTCTATCTATATAAAAGCCAAGTACATCCAAGGATGGAATACTGCTGCCATATCTGGGCAGGAGCTGCTAAAAATAGCCTATATTGCCTTGACAGAGTACAAAATAGACTTCGTGGCTTAGTGGTGGATGCGCTTTTCTATTCCCTGCAACCTCTCTCCCACAGAAGAGACGTTGCGAGCCTATCCTTGTTTTATCGTTATTTCCATGGCAGGTGCTCGTCTGAGCTCCAATCTCTGGTCCCCCCTTGCCAATCTTTCACGAAAAACACCCGTCTAGCTGAATCCACTGTGAAAAATTTCCCTCACTCTTTATCTGTGCCTAAATCAAAACGTGGATTCCATGAACAAAGCTTCTTTCTTAGAACTGCACGCCTGTGGAACTCTGTTCCGTCTGCCTGCTTCCCACCGGACTACAATTTGGATGTGTTCAAGTCCAACGTTAACAAATTCCTAATGAACCGCCTCCTTAAGTAAACACTTCATCAAATCTCCACACTAACGTAATGTACTTGCAATAACCCTTATCCCTGAGTGGCTTCCGGGCCTTAATAAGTGGTGACCACTGTGTACAAAAATTTTAAAAAAGGATTATAGAGTAGAAACCCGGGATATTGCATTGATCCATTTCGGGGTTGGTGAAATCGCCGTATGGCAGAGCCTAAGCAAAATTTTATACAGTCCATATTAAAAATTAGTAACAATCTAGCATATCTTAAAACTACAGCAAAACTCCGGGATATCACATAAAAAATTAGTAACAAAATACAGTAGAGTATATAATACACATGTATATAATCAAATATATAACCAAATACCATTATAAGTAACAACGTAAGGCGGGGCAAATACCATAACCAGGGCCCGTAAAAACATTGTATTCCACATTGTAACCTGAAAAAAACGTATATGGGGCTACTGTATTCCGGGGTTCTACTGTATTAAAAAGTAGAGAAAGTAACCAACATCTCTGAAATGTCAAAGGGGAGATTGTTGGATTAATGGATACTATCAACGCCTATAGAATTGGAGATGTCATGTGGAAGTTTTTGTTTTATTTCACTTCAATCAAAATTCTCCAGAAACCAAGGGAACCACTTTCTGGATGTTAACACTTGAATCTCTATATGAGATACATAGATATTCGAATATGCCATAAAATTCTCTTTACCTGTCAAACATTGAGTTAGTGATTAAGAATATTAATTTGATTTATTATTAATGGATTCAATAAAGTGATTAAGAATATTAATTTGATTTATTATTAATAGATTCAATAAAGTGATTAAGAATATTAATTTGATTTATTATTAATGGATTCAATAAAGTTATTAAGAATATTAATTCTCATCTGCCCAATTGACCATTATAGTATATCTTTCTTGTGTTTTCTTGGTTTTACCAGATTCCAGGACCAGAATTCACCTGCTCCATGTTACGTATATCCAATTATATCCAATAGATAGTTTACCTCCAAGACGACTACCTTTGTTTGTTTTGAATGTTAAACAAAATTCCATTTTCTTTTTTTTTTACTCCTAAACTCTACCCAAAACTCTATATCCTGGTATGTAATTATACTGTATTCTGTAAGTTAAAATCCTCTCTCCTGAAAACTAACCAATTGCTCTCCTTCCCAAGCTGCCATTAAATCTAATTCATTGCATGTACCTTACGTTGGTTGGTTGTTTTTGTTTTATAGCATATCAACCCTTTTCAGGTTATTTAATGCCAAATTCAGTGAATTTGAAGAAATTTTTTTTAATATATTTGCTTTTTTTCAAGTCGGTTTCTATTTAACCCATAGTTGGCACCCTAATAGGTACTACTACTCCGGGTCAGAGTGAACCTGGGAGCAATGGCAATTAAAGGGTGGCTCCACACTCCCTAAAGCCCGCAAGCTGGGGCCACACCATCGGATATAATTTAAGGTCATATACAGGGCCACATACCTTAGGAGAGGGGTTAGCTCTCAACCCTTAACCTTAGCAGAGTGACGTTTTAGAAATCGATTAAGACTTAACATCTATAGATTTCTACTGCTAAAGCATGCATTCGAGTATATACTTACTCTTTATCTAAGCTATAAAATAGATACTTACTAGCCATAGTCGTGTACTTAGATTTAAAGTGATCAATATTAAATAGCAACTCTTTATATCTCTTTCCCTTTGATAGGAGATTTTATTACAATAATTAATACAAAAAACTGAACCGATACTCTTTGTTATGCAAAATACAAATTTCCGGATTTAAAACGAAAGGTGAAGTTATCTTCCTTCATTAGAAGTCAAATTTGTTCAAGATCAAAGTGTAGTATCTGTTCTTCAGATGCTGCACTTCCATTTCTTGTTCTCTTTCGGTAGAGGATCAGTCCTTCACGACTGAGACAATTTTTTATTTTTGTACCTTTTTCTCCACATTAAAAAACGACCCTGGCGTCTAACTCTGTCCCGTGAGGAGGCATAGTAAATAGGTACAATTTCCATATAATCATATCTACAGAAAACATGGCATATATCTATCTATACTTAATTATGATTAAAGAATACGCCATAGCTTATACTTTATTTTCTAGTCATACCTGTACTGAATTGTACTTCAAATCATAAATATGTCGTTACTTGTATCTATATCGAATATACATCTTATCCTCCTGTCGTCTTAAATATTCAAAGTTTGACCACCAAATTTTATTTTAATTCCTAATATCAATTTAATCATACTTTAACATGTTATCCTATTCCTAAACTAACATATGAACAATATCTTAACCATATATAAACTCTTCTTTCTCAAACCAACCCGTTTCAAATTTAGTTACTTCCACTGCATGAATTTTTACTTATCTCCTCTTCCAGTAACAATGAAATGGAAAGCATAGTAATGTCCTTTTTAATCACTTTGAGGAGTGTAACTTTTCAGTAGATATATAACCTCTACTAACTAACCCATTAACATTAACTACCCATGCGGAGGGTTGCAGAAATACCTGGTTTAGGACCCAGGTGTGGGGCAAACCCTCTCAGTGCTGATGGACCCATAGATTTTCCCAGGTCATCCATCTAGGAGAAGGAAAACTCTGAAGCTAAACCTAGGGGAGGGAGGCCTCTTCAGTCCTGGATGACAACCTTCCTAGAGCTGGTGACTCAAACAAATTACCAGTTTTCAAACCTAAACTGCTTAAGGAGTAGATAGGCTCTGTCTATCGCCTGGCTTTCATACTCCTTTGCTTATTAGCCAGGCACAGAGGTGCTATCACATGGACCCAACAGAAACACCCAGTGGTCGACCTTGTTTCCTGACTAGGGCAATGAACGCTGTTTTTCCCCCCTCCCGCTACATCTCATCCTCCTAAACTGGGCACTGTGGGGTTGTTGAAGTGCCAGTGCAATTGGATTAGGTTAACTTTTGTCTAATGGGTTGATAGTACTGGATTGACAGTTCCTGGCTGCTGTTTCCGACTGATAGTACAGAAGCCCTAACTCTTTGGGAGTGCTTAGAGCAGCTGCTCCATCAACAGGTGTATAATATTCGGGTGATTGTAGTACCATGTTGCACATGGAAAGGGACCCTGAACTTATCTCCGGTGGGCTTTCCCTGAGGCCACAATCTTGTAAATGAAGAGTCGGCTAACGGTCTACTTGTGCTGCATGTCTGGTATTCTTCACAACTACTTGTGCAGCACCTCTCACCCTAACTAAAACTTTTAAATGAAATAAAATGACAGTTAAAGCAATAATTATGATTAAACAAAACAAAACAAAACCAACTCGCTTTCTCTCTTAAGGCTTGCATTTACAAATGTCTTTATGTGCTTCAGACTTAACATGCAACATAACATAAGCTACTTATATTTTCTCTACCGCTCTCCCTCGATCCAGGACTGTACGTTAATACACAAAGTCTCTGATTGCATAAATGCAGCACTCTCCCTCGATACTAGCGCACAAATACATGTATTTGGTGACTTCAGTGTCCACCACAGTAATTGGCTTGAATTCTCTACTCACACAGATGCAGCTGGTAACACAACACATAGCTTCTCCATATCTCATTCCCTATTACAGACGGTTACATTTCCGACATGTTTCCCAGACCAGCAAGATCAACATGCCTCACTTCTAGATTTTTTTCTGACCAGTTCCTGATGATTGTGTAAGAATACCCACAGCCCACTTTGGAATGCTGATCACACTGTGATAATGGTAGAAATCCCCCTAAATTCTCAACCCAAAACTGAAGAGCCATTGCTCAAAACAACGAGGTATTATAAAAAGGCTGACTGGGAAACCATCAGGGATTTCATCAGAGATGCCTCATGGGGAAATATTTTTTCTCTTCCTGCTGAACAGTGCACAAATAGGACCACTAAATGGTTCAAAATGGTAATTGAAGCACGTTCCCACATGGAAATTCCATAGTAAACCCCACTCTCCCCAATGGTTTACTTTTACTTGTGCAGCTGCCATTGCTCAAAGGCAGCATGCATACCACATATTTAACCGACATAAGTCCAGTTCAAACAGATAGAAGTTTATAGAAGCTAGAAGTAATTGTAAGAGACAAATAGCGACAGCTAAGAGAGAATATACTGAAATCACCAGAAATGCATTGAAGCACAGAAATTAGGAAACCATAATTTTTGGAAAATCTACAACAGTGTAGTAAATAATGGGCAATCAAAAATTCCCCCACTATTAAACAATCATGAGGTTGTTTGCACGGCAACTGAGAAGGCTAACATGCTTACCAGTCAGTTTGCCTCAAACTCAACATTGGACCCAGCAAACCACTCCCTTCGTGACTTTCTTGTGCAGACAGATGCCAAACTAGATAATCTGAAAATCACCCCTGCTCAGGTGCATGGTATCATAAAAAACCTAAACACCACAAAAGCATGTAGACCCTGTCAAGACACTTGTAGTCTGTCTAAACTGTACGAACGAACTGACTAAACCAAGATGGCCGACTCCTATTTATATCACCACAAGCAAGGGAGGTAACCATGTAACTGAAGCAAGGGAGGTAACCAATGTCTACATTAACATTGCTGCTGTCCTCAAGTGAATAATTTATTTCTGATTTAACAAGTCCCTTAGAAGCTCAGACGAAGCTCCTGCCTTGGTCAAACAATCAGAGACCTGATCACAACCCTTGATCCATTCTATCTGTATCTCTCCTCTACTCTTCATTTCCTTCAGCCTTGCTACATCTATTCTCAATCGTCGATCGCTTACCAGATTGTTGGAATTCAATGTCTCCACAAGTGATGCATTATCTGTCTTGCAGAGAACGTCTGGCAATTTAGATAACTGAAATACCTCTTGTATCATAACCGCAGTCAAAACACCAGCATCAGCTCCCTCATTCAGAGCAAGAGTCTCTGAGGCCAATGGGCTTTTTGTCACTCTGTCCAATTTCTTTGACGCCCAACACATGGGGGCCATTTTGTCAGTACTTCCTCCAATAAAGACAACAAAACCACCCTGTGAAGATCCATCTTCCAGACTGGCATAAGAGGCATCAGTATAACACAAAATGTGTAAATCTGAGGGCTTTCCCAATTTTGGAAATGTTATAGAACCCTTCTTGGATTTCAATTTTGACAAGGCTTTATTCGCCTCAAATAAGGCTTTTACTTTGGGATGCTTTCCAGTGTTGCTCATTTTACACACATCAAAAGCTATATCAGGGCGTGTTTGAGTTGAAACCCACATCATCTGACCTGCAAGTCTCTTCAACTCATGCTTTTCTTCTTCATTCAGTTCATCATTTTTCCTCAGTATCCTCCCTTTGCTTATTTCTATTGGAGATATGGAAGATACATATAGATCTTGTTCTACAGTGATCCCATTTTCCTGTTGATTAACATTCAGTCCAACATATTTGAATGTTCCACTTTCATGAGATCCCACCTTAAATTTTTCTTTCAATGTTGCAATCACATCCCTTTCAAACTGTGTTTCCACAGAAAACAAAATCATCCACGTGCATAGCAAGAATTCCAGTCAAATTTCCTTTAATATCATGCCACAAAAACAATGCATTATCATAAGCACTTGCTACTCCTTTTAATTCAATCAAAGCCTGAGTAACTCTCTTGTACCATGCCCGTGGAGCATCATTCAATCCATAGATGCATCATCTTTTTAATTTCCACACTTGAGATTTAGGACAAACATCAGATGGTGGCCTCAGGTACACATCTCTCTCTAAAATACCACCTTGCAAAAAGGCTGAGGTAAAATCTATGGTCTGCAGCATCCAATTCTTTATTGATGCGGTTAGCATGACCATTCGCATAGCTTCACGGCTTCATGTTGGGGAGTCCGTTTTCAGATTACTATTTTCTTCATAGCCTCGTGCTACAAGGCGAGCTTTCATTGTTTTCTGATTATCCTTGAATTTTTCAGTAATCACCCATCTTGTGGATATTGTTTTTTGACCTGTGTATGGCACACATTCAAATACTTCATAGGTGTTCATGTTTTTTATTTCTTTATGCTTGGCATCCATTACAGCTTTCGACTGCTCTTGTTCAGCGGTGAGCAGGACTACATTTTCCTGTTCAGTATATTGGGGCACTTCTCTCCAATGATCAATATGATTCCAGTTGATACAAACTTGATCCTCGTTTTCATCCTCAGGTTCTATATTGATCCAATGACTATATTTGCCAGTTGATTTAGGCTGTACTGACATAACCTTTCCTTTCTTCCACTCCCCACTTCCATTTATTTTATAAGTTATGGTCTTATTTCGGCCAGGTTTTTCAGTCTTATCTCTTAAACTGGTAGAACTATCAACAACTTCTTCTCTGTCTATATCTTCACTTTCTACCACTTGATTCTGCAACTCCTCCTCCTCAACTGTAAGGTATTCATTCTTCCCTTCTGTAGTGTTTCCCAGCATTTCAGCTTTTTTTGTTCTTTTTTCGTTGTTTTTATTCACTTTCATCAATTGGCACGGATGCATCCTATAAAATGCTCCGCCATGTCTGATTAAGACAAACTGGCCTTCTCTGCCTAACACTTTTGCTGGACCACGCCATCCTTTAAAACCCTGCCTCCGATAATAGATTTGGTCTCCGGTAGCATAATCTTCATCAGCATAAGTTCTGACATTAGACCTGAGAGCTCTCCTAATTCTCTCACTGGACTCAGCTTCCAAAAAGTTTCTCCTTGCACTATGGAGAGCATTTAAATTTTTTCTCACCATGTCACTTGTAGTAGAGGACTCCATAGCAGGTAACTGGTCTGTCAGAATTGAGGGTGTATTTACATTGAAACCGAATACAAGTTCATTTGGACTGTGTCCAGAGTAATTGAGGAGGGCATTTTTTGCACAAATAGCCCATGCCAAGGCAATTTCAGGTTCACACTTCTCATCGTCAATTGTTTTTTTCATTGCCTCAGCAACTATCAAATTATGACGTTCTACAGTACCGTTGCTGAATGGACTTTCTGCGGCAGTAGTACAGGTCTCTATGTTGAGTTTTTCATTCATCTGTCTATAGTGTTTGTTGTTGAATTCACCCCCATTATCACTCAGAAAACGAACAGGAGATCCGAAATAGGTAATCCACATCATAAAGATGTTTTTGATGATCTCCTCCTTCTTCTTTGTTTTGATCAATGTTGCCGCTGAATACCTGGTAGCGGCATCAATGAGATGTAGTATCCACACCTCATTGTGGATGAACTCTTTCAAATCCATGCAAACTGTGTGATTAAATCTATTGCCAAGAGGCAATCCCACAACCGGTCGCAGTGGAGCTTTTTTAAATCTAAGGCAAATTTGACAGTTTTCACAAACCTCCTCAATCGCCTTTATAAATTCCTTGTCATTGAATTTGACACTTTTTTTAACCAAGGAAACAAGTTTTTCCTTCGAGGCATGAGCAAACTGTCGATGAAGTTTTTCTGCTTTTTTTATTTTTTCTGTGAAAGAACACTGACCAAAATTCTGAACATGTAATACAATGTTCTTAGTACCACTATGATCCAACAACTTATTTGTTAAGGGGAGACAATAGTGCCCTGAAGTTGTGGTCTTTAGTTCAATACATTTATCAAAAATCCAGCACATATCTTTCCGGAAATCTAGCACTATTCCTGCTGTCTTCATTGATTTGTGACTTAATAGAAGAGGCAAGTCGTTTTTCACAATATCTGCTTCGATATAAACTCTTATACCTCCGAGTGTAACCGGAAATTTAGCAACTTTAATTGCTGTGACAGCCACTCCATCACCAAAACAAAAACTCCGGTCTGAGTTCGTATACTTCACTAGTTGCAGGTCACTTTCATTTAAAGTATCTAAATAAACATCAAGCCACACTTCGCCAGCCAGTGTGCGAGTACAAGCAGAATCCAAGACTGCAATTCCAAATGTTTCCTTTACAATATTTGAAATTTTTTCATTTGTACTGTTCAAATAAATATTTTCTTGAATGAACAACGTAATGTGTATTTGTTCTGTCGCTTCCGTAAACCTGGGCGTATTTCTAGGACACTCTCTAATTAGATGGTTCGGAGACTGACATTTGTAACACAACAACACGTTTCCACTTCGGTCACATGGATTAGATTGTCCTCGACGAAAACGCCTTTTGTTGTTACCCGGTTTAGAATAATTATAGTTGACGATTTCGGGCTCTGATTTCACTGCCGGTACATTTTCATCACGATAAATGTCACCAAATACTTTCTTTATGCTTGGCATCCATTACAGCTTTCGACTGCTCTTGTTCAGCGGTGAGCAGGACTACATTTTCCTGTTCAGTATATTGGGGCACTTCTCTCCAATGATCAATATGATTCCAGTTGATACAAACTTGATCCTCGTTTTCATCCTCAGGTTCTATATTGATCCAATGACTATATTTGCCAGTTGATTTAGGCTGTACTGACATAACCTTTCCTTTCTTCCACTCCCCACTTCCATTTATTTTATAAGTTATGGTCTTATTTCGGCCAGGTTTTTCAGTCTTATCTCTTAAACTGGTAGAACTATCAACAACTTCTTCTCTGTCTATATCTTCACTTTCTACCACTTGATTCTGCAACTCCTCCTCCTCAACTGTAAGGTATTCATTCTTCCCTTCTGTAGTGTTTCCCAGCATTTCAGCTTTTTTTGTTCTTTTTTCGTTGTTTTTATTCACTTTCATCAATTGGCACGGATGCATCCTATAAAACTCTGCTACCATTTGTCAAGACACTTGTAGCCTGTCTAAACTGTACGAACGAACTGACTAAACCAAGATGGCCGACTCCTATTTATATCACCACAAGCAAGGGAGGTAACCATGTAACTGAAGCAAGGGAGGTAACCAATGTCTACATTAACAGACCCGATCTCATCCCGGCTGTGCTATTAAAAAATGCTCTGCCGAGGTTGCTCCAGTTCTCTCCAAACTTCACAGCAAATCCCTTAAAGAATCTTCTTTCCTGACTGCTGGAAAACTGCTTCTGTGGTATCAGTTTTCAAGAATTCTAGCAA
Organism: Euprymna scolopes; assembly: GCF_053919585.1. Lineage (NCBI taxonomy): Eukaryota > Metazoa > Mollusca > Cephalopoda > Sepiida > Sepiolidae > Euprymna > Euprymna scolopes. The sequence goes on from NC_136494.1 coordinate 120,535,513, forward strand.
AAGAACTGACCCATTTAATTATCATCCTAATAGCCTCCTCCCGCTTTTCGCCAAAATATTTGAGTCCATAATTAACCAAGCTCTAGTCCATCACCTTACAGCTACTTATCGACCAACAATATGGATTTAGGCAAACCAATTCCACAGCAGACATCCTAATTGTAATCTCTGAATGTATATACAAGTCACTGGTAGGGTAGAGCAGTAATCCTAGATATATCTAAGGCTTTTGACAGGATATGGCATGATGGTCTCCTCAGGAAAATCAGATCATATGGCATCACTGGAAGAATACTTAACATAATTAAATCCTTCTTAAATAAGAAAAAAATCCAGGTTGTCCTCGACATTTGTACAGCTAAACAATGTGATATAAATGTGGGAGTACCTCAGGGGTCTATCCTTGGACCTTTATTATTCCTGATATTCATAGATGCCTCCCTGATAAAATTGTTTCTGAGATGGGTATATTTGCTGATGTTACCATGCCCATGCCCTATAACAGGCACGAGGGGAAAACAATGAACACATATCTAAAGAAATGGCAGAAACACGAGAAGACCTCCAATCTGTAGTGGAATGAGGACAAAAATGGATGGTCGCATTCAATGTTTCCTTCAATAATTACAAGAAACCTTCTCTATCACCAATAGGAATGGCCAAAGACATGTTACCTGAAAGTACTTCTTTTAACAGCCTAATGTTCACAGGGAACATGAGTTGGAACATTGAGAGCATTGCCAAGGCTGCTGGGAAGAAGGTGGGCTCTCTCTACTGTGCTAGAAAGTTACTTATGCCTGAAAGTTTCCTGTGTCTCTATAAGGTCACCATTCGCCCATGTACAGAGTATTGTCACATTTGGGCTGGTGCATCCACTACTAGTCTCTCACTCCTGGACAGGGTTTAAAAGAGTCGTCAACCTAATAGGTCCTGAACTGTCATCTAAGCTTCAGCCTTAGTCCCATCGACGAGATATTGCATCCCTCTGCCTGTTCTACAAGTATTTTAATGGTGAATGCTCTGATGAACTACAAGCACTTGTACCCCCTAAACGTAAATACCTCTGACAAACCCGACAAGCAGCAAAATCTCACCCCATCACAATTGAGATCCCTAGATGTAAGAGAGCCTTCTACTCCAGTAGTTTCTTCCCCAGAACCGCTAGACTTTGGAATTCCCTTCCGGGTTCCTACTTCCCCAACTGTACTGACATGCAGAAGTTCAAGTGTAATGTGAACCGATATCTTGCTACCCAACTCCCCACATAGTAACCCTGTAGCTTATGTCCCTGATAGTAGCCCTCTGCATAAAAGTGGCAATGTGCCTTGTTTGGCGTGAAAATGTAAAAAAAAAAAAAAAAAAAAAAAAAAATGAATGACGAAACTTGTAAATAACCATAAATATATATATATAAAATAATCGGAAAGGGCAAAGTTCAGATGAAATTTAAAAAAAAAAAAAGAAGTCCAAACTGCTTAAAACAAGTTACAAAATTCGTGAAATTTGGCCTAAAACCGTCGAGTGGTTCTGAAATGGGTGATCGATTTACTATAACGTTGCATTAGAAATTGAGCACCCCCTACAAATATTAAAAAATTGATTTTTTTATTTTTATAATCTGGTAGACTAGCGTCTAATCGGTAATAATCCGATGAAAAAATTGAAAAGAAAGACGAATATATATATATATATATATATATATATATATATATATATATATATATATATATAAAGGGGGGTATGGACCAGGAACCGGTTTTTCTTTTTCTTTCTTTTTGTTTTTTGTAAATTATTTATTACTTTTCGTAATTTTTTCTAGTGTTATTTTGGTATTATTATACAAACACCGTGACAGCGAATTAGTAAAATCTTTTACGTCGTATTCTGTTACGTTTCGGTGTGCTGAACACGAATCTGAAAACTGGGTTAGGGTTAGGGTTAGGGTTAGGGTACATTTTTTTCTACTAATTCGCTGTCACGGTATTTGTATAAATTTACCGTTATTTTTCCTATCACGTGGAGATTTTATTTGTTTTTGTAAATTGTTTGCAAATCATTGATCCCAGATAGAATAAAATAAAGTTTTGAAAGTTTGTAAAAAACAAAACAAAAATGTGCACGTTGCAAAAACAATTCCACGTGACTGATTAAACACTAGAGAGCAATACTCCCACTCAAAAAATAAATAAATAAATAAAAAAATAATTCAAAAAGCAACAATTTACAACATCAATAACAAAATGCAATGCAATAATGTAAGTACATTAGTATTTTTTTTCTGCTTCGGGAACCCCGGTTTCACAAAAGTGTGGTTAACTTTCAGTTGTTATCGTCGGATTTGAGGCATAAAAAACACACCCATTAAAAAAAAGTGAATAAAATTATATTAAAAAAAAAAACAAAAAAAAAAACATTCTACTGACCTGACTCAGCCACAACAGCCGCAGTTGATGACAATAAATATTTAAACAAAAACGTATTTCGTTTCTTGCTAGCGTCGCTGCTGGCTCCATAGTTCGACATGCTAAACACGAGTGATCGTTTTTTGCTGAACAGGGCGAATTGCGATAAGAAATAAACAGAGACAAGTGGGGGGGGGGGGGGCAGAGGGAAATAAGTTTACACGCATGGATTACAAGTAGAGTTTATAACTTTAAGTGAAAATGACACAAAAAAGAAAGCAGCACACACACACACACACACACACACACACACACACGCACACACAAGTAATAATTATATAATATATAAATAATTATTAATTACTTCATGTATCCACAAAAAAATGTTATAAGGAGATATATTTTAGGTACCAATTTTCAGTATTTACTTTAATTGTGTTCAGTACTTGAGTACCTAGGTAGTAAGTTATGGAAATACATGGCAATTAAGCTACATATAATTTTCCGCGTTTCATACACATAGGGAATTGTTTCCTGATTTCCCCTGATTGCACCAGGGGATCAGCACACTCTTCAGCACATCCACGTACACTTTGGTGTTGACTTTCAAAGTGACTTTGAAGATGTGGGGTGGCATGATGTGACCCTCACTTGAAACAACACCAAAAGACCATAACCGTGGCCAGAAACCATCACCCTGGGCACGTCCCTCTAATCTGTGGCAATCCAGCGATGCATTTTGAGAGTGCTAGCAAAAGTCTTGTTGCCATAACATGGATCATAGAGAGAGCATGAGTTGTACAGTGGCGCATCTCTGATCTCACTCGTTGAACATTGTGTCACTTTCAGACATAATAGAAGGCTCCTATCGCTCTTGGGATTTGTACACAACTGGCCAACTAGTAGATGGTCTGCAACAAAAAAAGAAAACCGGTTTTCATCAAACGAAAATGAAATCATGTCGTCCTTTCTAGGGCCACAATTTTATCGTTTCACCTTTTATATATATATATATATATATATATATATATATATATATATATATAGAAATGCTTACAGCACCTGGTATTCCCAAGCGGTCACCCATCTAAGTACTGACCAGGCTCTACGTTGCTTAACTTCGGTGATCGGACGAGAACCGGTGTTTTCAACGTGATATGGCCGTCCGAAAGGATGAAACACTAGTGTCTGTAGGTATTTAATTATTATAGTAAAAAAATAATTATGACAGCCCCTTTAAGAAATTCGTTTCTTATCGTTGAGCACTTTCTGTTGAATTAAAAGTCGGTCAATTTAGCTCTTATGCGTAGATCATCGTATAATGATTTGATCACTGTCTGCCTGACGTAATGAACATTTAAATTAAAATGTTTAAAATTCAACGCTATTTCACACGGTTAATAGTAGCCGAATGGATACGGCCTCCGCTAATCGAGCCAGAGATGTCTCGTGTCGCGGGGTTCGAATCGTTCGACTGGTAGTAATCGTGACACCCTGCACTGAAGAATCCCGAAAGGATGAAACACTAGTGTCTGTAGGTATTTAATTATTATAGTAAAAAAATAATTATATATATATATATATATACTTGTTTATTGTTATATAAACATGCTCACATCCCGCTGCTACAAACAGCCACTTGTTTCAATCAAACAACAGATATCATCAGGCAGCGACTTGACTATTCAAAAGTTCAATGAATAACCTATAATAATATATAACAATAAACAAGTATTATCAGCTCTTTTTATTGAGCACTATCTAACAACCTCGTTGAATTCATTAGTCCATTACTTTTGAATATAAAAAAACCCCGAGTATATATATATATATATATATATATATATATATATACAATTCTAGGTTAATATTGTTCAAAGGTGAAAACATCCAATGAGTTTAACAAGGTTTATTTTACACAAAAGTGCTCATTACCAAATTAGAGAAAGATATACTTATTTTTACATAAAGATTGCTACACAGTCATGAATATGTTTCAGTCAACTAATTGTAAATAACGAGAGACTAGTTGAGTGAAACATTCATGACATGACTATACGTAAAAAATGAATAAAAAGTATAACTAAATATATGTATTATTTGGATTCATCGGACTACTGTTTTCATCTTGGGTGTGATTTTCATAATGTTTTGGCCGATGTAACCACCGACCTTCTTCAGGTGTATCTTGTCGAACTCAAGAATGTTTCTGTTTAGAAAAATACAATTGCGAATTACTTAGGACCTCTATCCCATTATGACTGATGAAACAAGAGCATGCTACCCCTGTGAAATAAATAAAGGGGTCTGTTCAAAATTTCGTCCAAATTCCTGAGTTTGACAAGATATGCCTGAAGAAGATTGGAAGTTACATTGACCGAAACATTGTGACAATGACACTCAAGATGACAACAGTAGTTTAATGAATCCAAATAATGCAAATAACTAATCCTCATATATATATATCTATAAAAGTGAACGTGTGTGTGTGTGTGTCTGTGTGTCTGTGTACATTTCCCTATGCAATAACTGTCAATTTTCAGTCTACAGACTCGAAATTTGATATACAGGGTACTGAGATTTGGGAAAATATTTGTAATCCGTTTTCGGCCAGAAATTTGGCTGTTAAGGGGTCAAAGTTCGACAATTTGACCTTTGAGAACCAAACTCCTCCGCCAATTTTGGGTATAAACAATTGAAATTTTAGATATGGGTTCCTTGGACATGGATCTAACTTAATAACTTGATTTGCACCCAAAACAATAAATGTTAAGGGGTCATAACAGGGGTCAAAATTAAAAAAAAAAAAATTTGACCTCTGCGATCTCTACCAAATTACTCAGACAATTTCTGGTCTAAACATTTGAAATTTTATATAAAGGGTATTCAGAGATAGGGCAAGCTTTTTAATCGGTTTGGGTCGAAAATTTGAGTTATCAATATATAAATGTATGTATGTATGTTTGCATGTCTGCTTAAAACTTTCAGAGGTGACGGACTTTCACAAGATCAGTATCGTTTGAAGCTCGACCCTTCAGACGAAAAATACCTAAAAATTGGCTAAAAACATTAATTTCTTCATCATCAACTGGGCACTTTTCTACAGAGAGGGGTCGCTTTTTTCGCGGATATTTTCAAAAGTCATCCCCTCTTTTCGTCTAGCCTTAATTAAAACCTATGTCACTCCCAGTTTGACGGTGGTCGTAACAGCAAAGACGTCACGTTTTTTTCCCGTTCTTTCACTCCTTCACTGCCTTCCTACTACCACATTTTTTTTTTTTTTTTTGCTCAACATACACCCCCAAACACCCGGGCAACGCCGGGCTGAAATGCTAGTATATATATATATATATATATATATATATATATATATATATATATATATATATATATATATATATATATATATATATCCGGCCAGATAATATCATAGTAAACAGAAATATACTAACTGATCTCTCAAGGAGAGAATGCTTGTATAGTATCATAACAAATGAATACTACTCTCCCGTCATCATAACATCCAGGATATCACGAAACCAGCTATTTGTTGTCTTGCTCATCAAGGTGGTGTGAAACATATCTCTGGTCTGATCTGCGAAGAGACCCGTGACGTTCTGAAAGTTTTCCTTGAAAATGTCATCCGTGACACCATTACCTACATTAAGCATGTCAAGAGGAAGACTAACCGCCATAGATGTCGTCTACACTCTGAAGAGACAATGAAGAACCCTTTACAGATTCAGAGGTTAAACACATGCACACAGCTACATTTTAACTAAACGGCCCTTTTCAGGGCCACCAACATTTTCCCAAAAGTATTTCTCCAAACTACAATTATTATGCATTTTGTTTCTATTTTCATAAATGTGCAAACTAATTTTTTGTTGTTGTTGCTTTTACCAAATAAAACCAAATATTTGGTTTTCTATTATTAGTCCATATAATCAAGTGATGTTCATATTTATTGTTTATTTTCTTTTTATATTTAATTCAGATTAGAAATTTTCAGCATTTTTGATAAAAACCAACAAAACAAAATAAGGCCGAAAAAATGAATAAACATGCACCAAATAAATGTTATCAAAGGCAGGATAAGATACCCATCTACTTAGCTTGATGAGTTCTTTGCGTTTTAACTTTTCTTAAAGCGTTTTGTGTTTTAACTTGAAAACAAAAGGTAGAGTCAAGTATGTTGAGTTAGAACAAAGCAAGTCAAATGTCACTCTACTTCAGTCAAATGTTACCAATCATGCGAAAATGTAATGTTCTACCAGTATTTTGTTTAATTTTCAATTTTTGAGCGATTATTTATTCTTGCCATTAAGAATGATGATAAAATAGTGAATGAAATGTATTTCTGGTTTTGGGATTAAAAAATATTTCTGCATTTATATATTAAACAATGATGCAAAATAATTAACTAAAATAGTCTGGTATGGGCTATGAAGTTGAAAAGGTTTATTGTCAATTGCTCTCAAATGCAACACATAAATAAAATCTGGATGTGTTTCTCGTGTAAATCTAAATAGAATTGAAGAGATTTGCTGTCACTTGGTCTTGTGTTTAAAGCATAGTGCAATTAATTGAAGACTTTAGATACTACTGGATTAAGAGAAATACAAGGCGAATTTTCGGTTTAGTTTGTGAGATTCGTAAATAAATGTTGTTATATAAAACTGCTGCCTACTTTGTCGATGATTAATTTGCTTGAAAAAAAAAAAAAAAAAAAAAGTAACATTTCTTTCTATTTTCTTGGCTGAAACAAATCCACTCTGGTATTTCATCAATATTTCAATCATCATATGCAAAGACGGTGATGAATAAGAGAAACTAGATTATGAAAATCAATATCTTCTCATTAAATATTTAATTTTTTTCAAATCACATTACTTTTCAATTGAGTATGAATTGAACAAGAATAATCTTCTCTCCTGATGAACTATAATGTTCACTTTCCAGTTTTATTATATTAATTCCACAAGAGTTCTTCCCTTTATTCAACAATTTTTTAAAAAATGTAATAGTTTTCATTGTCATTTTTGCTTTGTAATAATAAAGATTTAAATGGGTTGAGAGGGTCCTAATTACCACAATAACAGAAAGCGTATAAAGTGTACATACGGTCTGTTAGAATAACAATAAGAAATGAACTAAACAAAATGCTAACTATAGCATTTTGTTTAGTTCATTTCTTATTGTTATTCTTCTTCATTTTTTAAATAGTGTTTTTGAGGCCTAGTAATATCTGCGCGCGTCTTTTCTAGTCTCACACAAAAACACGCGTTCACATCTCAAGCAATATTACTTGTCATATACATACGCGCGCATGTCCACACACGTACATATATTCACGTTCGCGTATATGCACCCACATTCACATGTATACACACACACACACACGCTAACGTACGCACATGTACTCACATACGCGCACACATGGGCAACGTCATTTCCCCTTTCAAAGGAAATCCACACATACGCAAAAGACCACCGGAAACAACTATAAAAGGAAGAGACAAGCTGTTTTCAACCCTTTTCAGACCAGCTTCCGAGCTGGGCCGTCTATGGACCGACAGCGTGCCTTTTTGGCAGGCACGCGCACGTGCGTGCCTCACGCCACTTGCTACTATGTGGGACAAAAAGCTAACAGACCGTACGTACACTTTATACGCTTTCTCTCTCTCCATGAACTGGATTGCCATTCTCACTCTTTCTCTCTCTCTATCTACAACTTGTGCCGGAGAACACCTCCGTGTAGCTGACTGCTAACATGGCGCAGAGCTTAAACCCTCTATCGTTTTCTTTGTATACATGCTGGACTATCATTCCCATTCCCACTACATTACTCACTTCTCTTCCCACGCACGAACAAACGATAGTGACCCGAGCCTGAGATGAACACACATTTCCTTTTTCCTTCTATACTACCAGTCCCGCAACAAACGATGGTTACACCTACGCGGATATGAACAAGTGTTATATCTAAAACATTCATTCTTCAACAGTAAATAAACGACACGTTTATTCTATCCAGCAATTGAGTTTTTGTTTCCTTCATTCCATTCGTTTCATTATTTTCTTTTGTAACGGAATTAGAATGTATATATATATATATATATATATATATATATATATATATATATATATATATATATATATATATATATATATCCTAGTTCTCTACATATCCCATCCACTATCACTCGACATGTTTTCTTTTCTTTTCATGCTTATTTTTTTTAATGTTTGTACATACATGTTTGATTCTTTGTAAAGAAGTTGTATCTTTGGTTTGTAAACAAAAAAAAAATTATTATGTTTTTGCAAATACAATTTCAAAAAACAACCATTCATGTGGGAATATTTAAAAAGCTTAGGCCCACAGAGTGAATGAGTTATTATGGTGAGTGATAAACTAGCTTAGGGAATGGACAAAGTGGATGACCCCCGCCCCAATCTCCTCCCACTCTCTTTAGACTTCATGTCACATTGTTTTCAAGGACCCCCACCTCATTCTTTATAAAATATTTTTTAATAAAGTGTTGTATAAAAAAGGGGGGGGGCCTTAGCAATAAATAAAATTTAAAAAATATAAAAAAAAGGATTTAAATCAAATGAGAAATGTATATATATTTTTTTAAATATATGTATAACCTTTTGTCAGTTCAAATATGTAAAGTAATGATTTTGCGAATTGAAATAAAAAATCAAAAAGATATGGTGACAACACGACGGCAAATATTCTTCCATATAAAAGAATTGACTAATTTTGCCTTTGATCGCTGTTGCTGCCGTTTATTAAAATTAGATAATTCTAGAAGATCCCCCAGAATAAAGAGACGAATCTGCATAAAAGTGTAATATACGTTAATCAATCCTTCACGACTGAGGTAATTTTTATTTTGTCCTAACGCCGAATGCTCCTTTTTAGCGTGTTGAATTGTAGACCACATTAAATGAAATGCTGTTTCACGACATTCACTCGTGTGGAATCTAGAAAAATGTTGATGAATTGAAATATTTCACACACAAAAAAAAAAATAAATAAAAATAAAATAAAATAAAAATACAAAAATTCAGCACACAATCAAAGCAACGGGATTATATTTGTGGCCTTGTCTTCCTAGCAGTTACAATTTATGCATCTACATTTTATTGCCCGGTTTATGCTTCGTAAATAAAAGCGTTTTTTATTTTCTGCATCAAAATAATTTGTTTGGATTACGATGCACACGACGACGTCATTCTTGTTAAAAAGGGGATTAATTCAACGAGATTTAATTATCAAATTAATGATTAGACAAATATGTTTTTCGAAAATTGTATAATACTAAGTATTATACAATTTTAAAAAAAACATTTGTCTAAATTTTTTGTGCAAACAAGCTCTATAACAGGCACGAGGAGAAAATGAAGGAGATGCAGAAACACTAGAGGGAGACCTCACATCTGTAGTGGAATGAGGACAAAAATGGATGGTAACATTCAATGCTGCCAAGCCTACGCTTGTTTCTTTCAATAATCACAAGACACATTCTCAACCACTAATAGTTATGGCTAAAGATACATTACCTGAAAGTACTTCTTTTAAATGCCTCGGCTTAACGTTCACAAAGAACATGAGTTGGAACAGATACATTGAAAGCATTGCCAAGGCTGCTGTGAAGAAGGTGGGCTTTCTACTGTGCTAGAAAGTTACTTACACCGGAAATCATCCTGTACCTCTACAAAATCACCATTCGACCATGTATGGAGTATTGATGTCACATTTGGGCTGGCGAATCTGCTACTAGTCTCTCACTCCTGGACAGGGTTCAAAAGAGAGTCGCCAACCTGAAAGATCCTGAATTGTCACCTAGGCTTCAACCTCTGTCCCATCAACGAAATGTTGCATCTCTCTGCTAGTTCTACAAGTATTTTTATAGTGGATGCTCTGACGAACTACAAACCCTTGTACCCCCTCGATGTAAATACCCCTCGACAAACCCGATACACAGCAAAATCCCACCCCTACACAGTAGAGATTCCTAGATGTAAGAAAGCCTTCTACTCTAGTAGTTTATTCCCCAGAACTGCTAGACTTTGGAACTTCCTTCCGAGTTTCTGTTTTCTCAAATGTAATGATATGCAGAAGTTCAAGTGTAATGTGAATAGGCATCTTGCTGCTCAACTCCCTACATAGTACCCCTGCAAATTATGTCCCCATTAGTAGCTCCCTACATCAAAGTGGCATTGTGCCTTGTTTGGGGTAAAAAAAAAAAAAAAGAAAAAGAATTCTCAATCTATCGTTACATTTTGCTACAAAAACATATAAAGACATATGGAAATGTAGTTATTTTGTCATCTTAAAAAAATATTTGTGGTGCTTAATAGGAACAGCGAACATTTGTTAACTACTGCTAACAAAACAAGATACGGATGAAAAAGATGAATGTTACCAAAGGCAAGATAAGTTATTCTTCTAACTACATGAATGGGTTTCTTTATTTTCTTGTATTATTGTTATTATTTATTGTGTGTGTGTGTGTGTGTGTGTGTGTGTGTGTGTGTGTGTAACCTATTTTAAAGCATTTTTTTCGTTCAAAAGAAACCCCATGTCCACTCTGTTGAAAAAAACAAAACAAAAAAACAAAAAAAAAAACAAACAAACATCGTGACTGTCTTAAGCTTTGCATGGGGCCCCTGATAATCGCCCGCAAATCGAAAATTAAACAAATAAACACATCTGATGCATGTCACCAATCGAGTGGAAATGGGTACTTCACGTTTTTTTTTGTTTTTTTTTTAATGACTGCTTCCTGAAAGTGCATGCACAAAAGGTGTTCATTGATTTATTTAATCACGCAAACTTTTTGAAGTACTATTTGAAGCAAAAAAAAGAAGCATTATTTGAATATGTTTGAAAATAAATGTATCAAAAAGTAAATATTTACTGGAGAAAATATAATAAAAATATAATAAAAATATAATAAAAACAAGCATGAAATAAAAGTATGAATCAAATTTAGTCGAAGTTATAAAAATAAATAAATTCATCATCTCCTCCATAAGGGCAACTATGCTCAGAGAGTAGGTGCCGGTGCTCCCGTCTATTTGGCTGCTGTCATGGAATATTTGGCAACAAGAAATTCAAAATCATTCCCGTCACTTGCAACTAGCTATCTGTAATGACGAAGAACTGAACAAATTCTTGTCTGGAGTGACCATTACCCAAGGCGGTGTCCTTCCCAACATCCAAGCTGTCCTTCTCCCCAAGAATACACAGAAAGCATCCAAGTAAATTCCGAAGCAACAGCAAAGGTCCTTTTCAGGGCCGTACACATTTTCCTGAAATGTGTTTTTTGCATAAACTTGCTTAACAATGCTATTGTTATATAAGAGTGTTATAATTATAAAGATGATGACTGTTCTTTTGTTGTTCTTGTTATAAGAAGAGTAAGAGTCTTAGTAAGAGATTAGAGTCTTAATAGTGTTGTTGGAAGAGATGCTAGTTATTATATATATTCATTGTGAGTGTTCATATTGTTGAGATGTTCATATTGTAAGAGATGGGATGGAAACATTAACAAGTATATATAAAGGGAGAGAGAGAGAGAGAGAGAGAGTATATATAAATACACTTTGAGAGGCGATTCGATATCTAGATAGATAGACCGAGAGATTGGTATTTATGCTTTTGACAGTTCTGTATGAAACGGGAGTGTTTATATAACATAGTTTGACACATATACTTTCTAACACATATTTTTTAGATGATGGTTTTATCAAATGGTTCTTATACATAAATGGACAATACCTTTTCTCGCTGCAATGAAGAACACAGAAGAGGCAGTTATGAAAAACATCATGATCATTTAGTAATTGTCTGTATTTTTGAGATGAGTTGTTTTCATTGATTGAGATTGTCGGACTGACTTCCTCATCTTGGTTGTTTTTTGTCACAACGTTTCGGCCGTTTTGCCCTCCGGCCTTCGTCAGGTGAACGGTTTGTTAGGAGTCTCGAACCCAACCCTTTATTATTATTATTACGGGGGTACCGTGTTCGGACTCCAGCTAGGCTTTGGGACATAGTTGCTGATTCTCTGTTTTTCAATGTTACTTTTCACTGCCTTCGTTCAGGATTGAACTCAGCACCTTTGGGTAACTGTAAACTTTGATACAACGTCTAGGACCACTCGGCCATATGTCACTAGGACAATTCTTAGTTGGTTTTTTGTTAATGTTAAACCTATGTTGTTATTCAAGGTTTTCTCTCTCTATCAGAGGTGTCCAAATTGCATTCAGCTCTATGCTTGGTTTGCTCAGTAGGTTGTCATGATCATTTATTTCTTCCATATGACCGGTCAATGGCTTTGGATCCAGGAATTCAAAGTTTCTTCTTTACATCTTCTTCTTTTAAAACCCTCTCGCTTCCAGACGGTGCCAAGGTTCGGTCTGAACCTCTCTGCGTCCCTGGTCGGACTCTTGTCTGACTCTCCGACTCTCTCTAACTAACTCTAACTTCGAACTCTTTCCTATATTGAGAAATCACATGTATGTCTGGCCAACGTGACTATAATTCACGTGCCATCAACATGCGCGATTTGCACGTTTTTGAAACCATTTCTGATGACCAGGAAATTTCCCATTTTCCCTTGTTTTTTTACAAAGGAATTTAACCTACTTATCTAATTCATATAACCCGTACTTTATTATTTATTCTACTTAACAATAGTTTCCAGCCAAAATTATATTGATTATTTATTTTATCAGAATCAACAATTCACTGGACATTCCATTTAAAACCTATTGTTCTTTAAAACTTATCTCCAGGGTTCGATTCCCGTTTTCTCTGATTTTATTTTCATTTACTAATTCTCTTTATTTTTACTTACATGAAAAAGGGGACAAGCATCTTTCATGTAACACGATTACTTTTATATCTAGCTTTTGTGATCATCTATCGACTACTTGATTATAGAATCAATTCTTATCTGTCGTGAACGATTTCTACCGGCAGCTGTGCCCCAATTTTGTTAAAAAGTATTATCTTATTATCAACGATGATTATTATCATTAATAATAACAATAATAACAACAGCAACAGATATTATTGTTATTGATCATTATCAATAATAATAGCAGCAACAACAATGATGTTAAAACCGAAAACGATTAAATCACCAAAATGGTGGGGAGGAGAAAATGCAAAATTATTGCTTGAAAAAAAAAAAACAAAAAAAAACAAAAAAACAAAAAAAAAAACCCAAAAAACATTGCTTTCTTTTAGGATTAATAAAGTATTATTGCAAAGGCGGTAACTCTTCATAATAGGGTTCCAATTGTTAAGAAAATATTAAAATACAAGAAATAGAAATAAGAAATGCATTCTGGTGGATGAAGCACTACTATCTGCGTTTTCTGTTTCAGTAAATATTCGATTAATAAAATTAATTAATTTAATAACTTAGTAATTGTCAATATGATAAAACTAATTTATTGTGTGTACATGAGATGATGACACAAAGTTCCCCCCTCCCCTGTGTTCTAATATCTGCCATCGCATCCTATTGTTTCTAATCATTTAGTTTGTAGAGTAGATCAAGCGACAGCAAGTCTTCCCAGTGTCCCACATTATGTTCTTTTTACTGATTTAGTTTATACTTTAGATCAAGTGATAGCAAGTCCCTTCTTCGCTGTCGTCCAAGTCGACATATTTAGATGAATGGAAATCGTTTGTTCGAACATGTTTTCCTCACATATACACACCCACTTGTACACACGCACATACGAACACACACACACGCATATACACATCCTCATACACACACACACATGTATGCACACATACGCGCCCAAGTATGCACACATGCGAAACGTCACTTCCCCTGAAAGGAATTCTAGACATGCGCAGTCAGAACACTCACCCCGATATAAAAGTCCACAACACTATTCAACTTCCTCTTTCTTCCCTTTTGCCTGGTTTCGTCAACCAGACAAGTTTGGCGTCCATAGCTCTTGGTTTGAAGACTTTTTCACATGGACGACTGCTATCATGAATACACGGTTTTGCTGAGGCAAACACTCCCTTTCTATTTTCCTTTCTACGTGCGGGACGGCCATTTCTCGTCCTCGACTTCATTCCTTTCTTTTCCACGCATGTAGTCGTCAACGCCTGAATGAACACGTGTTACACCTAAACCATTTAATTTTGATAGAAAATAAACGACATGTTTATTTTATCCAGCAATTGAGTTTTTGTTTCCTTCATTCCATTCGTTTCATTATTTTTTTTTGTAGCAAGTTAGGGTATTTATATCCTGGTCTGCAACACATTTATGGTGTGTTCGCAAGTCATCATATAAAGATTTTTGTTTTATTTCTTAAAATAGGATCTTATAATTTTGAATTAAAAAAATAAAATTTATGTTAAAATAACTTAACGCCTCATGAAAATTGTAACAGGACTGAACAATCTATTTTGTATATAATAGCTAATGATTTGGATCAAAATTCAGCGAAAAACAAAACGACATGTCAGCATTGTGATAGAAAAGCATATGTCGTCCTACCACGAATCTAAAGTTTGCGTGGAAATACGAAAAACAATAATAAAAATAACAAACAGAAAAGATGCGTACGAGGTTAGTGTGCGCCAGTATTGAATTATGATCGCATATCGGTCAAGGGAGATAACTCAGCATGACAGTGTTATTTTGAGTTGTCGTCTGCCTCTTCGATTTTTTGTTAACGTTTTTCAGTTTTGTTTTGAGTTTTGTTCTGTACGCTTGAGAATAAAGTCTCTCTGTCTCTTCAAACGGTTTCGTATGATACACCTTTATTTACTGGCAATCGCTAATTTGAAGGAGTAAAAAAAAAAAGATTTTTTTTTCTCTGAATAAGGGTATATTACCCACCAACTAATTGGGCGACCGCCTGAAGGGATTATCGTGACGAGACCGGACTATCAAAGTGCCTCTTCCCCATATATCAGTTGTTCAAGAATATCTCACTCAGTATGTCTGCACGTGCCCCTAAACAGTGGTGCCTGGGAAATAATGAAACTATCTCTTCCTTTGAGGCATGGAGAAATAACCTTGTATATTGTATGTTTCTTGATAGAGACTATGTCCCATCCTTAAGATGAACTGGAAAAAAAAGTCACGCGTTCATTCACACAGGGGCTTCACAAATGATGGTATGGAAATACCTGATGTCAACAGACTCAGCGCTATCCAAAAAAATAATATTGTGGAGATGATGTTGGGACAAGTGGCAAATTACTGCCCAGGATATCATGGAGTGCCATCATTAAGAACTCAATGTCATTAACAAATGTTTGGCAAACCATAAAACAACATTATGGCTTCCAGACTAGTGGCTCTCACTTCCTGGACTTTGATTCCATAAGATTTGAACCGGATGAACGTCCAGAAGGGTTATTAGAAACTTGCAGCCTTCATTGACGACTCCTTACTTCACTATACTGCGAGGAAGTCTCAACCATAAAAGACTTGTTCACTGTGTAGTCAGGCTAAGAGATCCAACACAAACCATTTTTTGAGTGAATGTATCTACCTTCCTGAATCAGACCGTAGATATATAACCAAAGCTCACTAGATCCGTCACATCTTCGACGATGAGGAGCACGATTGTCTAAAGACCTTAAGCAATTTACATATAGACGATGAAAACATGACAACCTCACAGTGAGTGAAAACTGAACAATCCCTCTACATCGAGGTGTTCTCAAATCATCATCTGGTACAGATTATTGTGGACAGTGGTGCCACCGGAAATATAATTCGACACTCAACAGCTAAGCGCCTGGACGCTAAAATTACAAAAACTTCCCAGTCTGCCAAACAGGTCAAATGTGAAACACGCTTCAAATTTAATCTATGTTAAAAAAAATATGCAAGATAACTATTTTTACCAGTGATTATGGTGTTCAATTGATTACGAGGAGGTTTATTTTTACTCCGATGGATTTACGCATGGTTTCCTCAGTAGTACAGACATTACAGATGACGATTTTTATTTTGTGAGCGGTGTGACACAAGCATTGCAGAATGAAATAAGTTATAAATAAATCAAATACTAGGTTGAAATTGATCCAAATATTTTCAAAAAAAATTACATCTTGTAAATCAGTGAATATAGTTTTAGAGTTAACCCGCAAAAACACAAATCGTTGTGAGATTTAATATGCTGACAAATATTTGTTTATTTCACAGAGTAATAGACTGACCACCAGGTAATGAGATCTTATAGATTTCAATAAAAATTAACTTCCTTTTCTTAAAAAAAATCATTTATTTTTTTATTTTTTACTTTGCAGCATGTTAAATAAAATTGAATAAATCATGAAAATAAATTCGTGATGACGACGATGACGACTAAAAATATTTACAAAGTCTGTTTTTCGAGTCGTTTTTGTTAAATTTAATCTACACTTTGAATATCAATTTGTTCTTGATAAGTTTTTAAATGCAAATTCAAGTCAACAACAGACAACGGATCACGAAAAATGGTGGGTGATTAATGCTTTTAAAAATACAACCTCATTATCAGCAAATTGTGCTTTACTTTTAAAGAGAAACAAAACTATTTTGGGTTTTCATATAAAGTAAATTAGTGAACTATGGCTCTCGTCTTGGGGAGGCTCCATGTTTTGACAAGCTTCTGGGTTTGACCTTTATTTCTGATCTGAAATGGAACACGTACATCAAGTCTGTTGCCAAGGTCGCTGGGAAGATGGTGGGATCCTTCTACCGCTCCAGAAGATATCTCACTACTGATGCAATTCTCCATCTGTATAAAAGCCAAGTACGTCCAAGGATGGAGTACTACTGCCACATCTGGGCAGGAGCTGCTAAAAACAGCCTATCCTGCCTTGACAGAGTACAAAATAGACTTCATGGCTTAGTGGGGGATGCTCTTTTCTCTTCCCTGCAACCTCTCTCCCACAGAAGAGATGTTGCGAGCTGGTCTTTGTTTTATCATTATTTTCATGACAAGTGCTCGTCTGAGCTCCAATCTCTGATCTCCCCCTCACCAATCTTTCACGATAAACACCCATCTAGCCAAAACCACTATCAATAATTTCCCCCACACTTTATCTGTGCCTAAATCAAAGCGTAGATTCCATGAACAAAGCTTCTTTCTTAGAAGTACATGCCCGTGGAACTCTCTTCAAGTCCAACATAAACAAATTCCTGATGAACCGCCCCCTTAAGTAAGACACTTTATCAAATCTCCAATACTAACAATTACTACAATACTATCCCATTGATTACTGTACACGCAATAACCCTTATCCCCGAGTGGTGTGTAATAATAAAGAGTTACTTGCCCTTGGTTAATATCAGGGGGAGTCTAAATAAAGTATTTGATGTGAACGGACGCATTCTGGTTCTTTCCTTCCTCCTCTTAAATGTAGTAGCAGCGGTCACCACGTGGTGACATAGAAATTACAGGGACCCGACGAAACATGGTGTCGGATTGGGATAAATTTTTTTCTTTGGGTAAGGAAACCTTATAACGAGAAAAAAAAAAAAAGGATTAACGTCAACTATTTCAAAAAGAAATATGTTTAGACTTCAGCCCCCAGAGCGTTTTGACTTTAAGCAACCGAACCAGTGGAGGATATGGCGAGAGCGATATCAACGTTTTCGGAGTGCGACAAAATTATATGAAGAGTCGCCCGATACACAAATTAGCATGCTTGTGTATTATATGGGACCAGACGCCGAACAGATATATAAGTCGTTCTCTTTCAAGAAAAAGGAAGACGAAAAGAGTTTCGACGTGATACTGAACAAATTTGAAGGCCACTTCATGCCGAAAAAAAATATTATGCACGAGCGCGCAAAATTATTGGAATTATTGAAAAAAGATACGGTTTGGGCTTGGAATGAACCTCAAGAAAAGTCATTTCAAAGCGTTAAAGAACTATTGACACAGGCACCGATATTGATTTATTATAATCCAAAAAAGCCCATCACGATTAGTGCGGATGCGAGCAGCTATGGACTTGGCGCTGCCATTTTCCAAGAAGAAAATAAAATATTGAGAGTCATAGCTTATGCCTCTCGTATGCTGACACAAACAGAACAAAACTATGCTCAAATTGAAAAAGAATGTTTAGCGAGCGTATGGGCCTGTGAGAAATTTGACAGATACATCGCGGGACTAGATCAGTTTTGTCTTCTAACGGATCATAAACCTTTGGTACCGTTGATAAATACTCAGGATCTGAATAACACTCCTTTGAGATGTCAAAGACTGTTGATGAGACTTAGGAGATACAATCCTATAGCAGAGTATTTTCCTAGGAAACTTTTGCTGGTATCAGATGCACTGTCTAGAAGTCCAACCGAAAAAGCAGAAAGCACCATGGAGAAAGATGTAGAAATGTATATAGACACGATCATAAAGACCAGATCAGCTACTGATAGAAAATTAAAAGAAATTAGGAATGCTACATCTAAGGATTCAAAACTACAGGAGATTATCTATTTAACATCAAATGGTTGGTCGAGCAAGGAGGATAGATTAAACAAGGGAGTTAAACCTTACTTTAACTTTAGGAATGATCTATCAGTTCATCAGGAAATTTTATTTTATCAAGATCGAATAGTGGTTCCACAAAATCTCAGAGCAGAAATATTACAAGCAATACATACAGGACATCTGGGGTTAAACAAATGCAGAGAACGAGCCAAAATGTCAGTATGGTGGCCGAGAATATCACAAGAAATAGAAGATCTCATTAGACGATGTGATTTTTGCAATAGTCATCGTGCTGCAAATCCCAATGAAACATTGAAACCAACTACTTTGCCAGATAGGCCGTGGCAGAAATTGGGGACAGACATCCTAAAATTGGAGGGAGAATATTACTTAGTTGTAACAGACTATTTCTCCCGTTACTTGGAAATCACAAGATTAAATCCACTAACCAGCAAAACGATAATTGGGAAATTACGAGAAATATTTGCTCGATGGGGAATACCTGAGGAGATCGTAAGTGATAATGGAGGACAGTTCACAAGCACATATTTCAAAGAATTTGCAAGACAATATGGATTCACACACACCACAGTGAGTCTGCATTTCCCTCAGGCGAATGGAGCTGTCGAAAGCGCAGTGAAAACTGCGAAAAGAATATTACGACAGCCAGACATATTTCTCGCATTAATGGCTTACCGTAGTACACCAATAACTGCTACGGGAGTTAGCCCAGCAGAACTCTTGATGGGTAGAAAAATTAAAACAACTTTACCCAGTCATCTAAATAAATTAAAACCCAAATGGCCAAATTTACGAAAAGTAAAACAGAGAGATGGGTTTTACAAAACAAAAAATAAAATAAATTACGATAAAAGACATGGAAGTAAAGACTTGAAACCACTAAGAGTGGGAGACAGAATCCGAGAGAAAATGGATGAAGAGAAAATGTGGAGGAATACTGGTATAGTCACAGCAACAAATAAGAAAAATAGGATATATACAGTAAAGTTGAACTCTGGAGAAAGTCTAAAAAGGAACAGAAAACATTTACTACCTATTTTGGAAAACGTAGACAACTCCTCCAGAAGAAGCGAAGTTAAGCAAAAACAGGAGACAACTATATCAAGCAGAGGACGATTATCAAAAAAAACCGAACTACTTGAAAGACTTTGTTTACAAAGATAATAAATGTTACCGTTTGTAAATAAAGGTTAAAACTGTTTGTAAATAAAAAAAGGAAAAAAAAAAAAAGGATCTCGACAAACGGAGATGTGTAATAATAAAGAGTTACTTGCCCTTGGTTAATATCAGGGGGAGTCTAAATAAAGTATTTGATGTGAACGGACGCGTTCTGGTTCTTTCCTTCCTCCTCTTAAATGTAGGAGCAGCGGTTACCACGTGGTGACATAGAAATTACAGGGACCCGACGAAACAAGTGGCTTCCAGACCTCGATAAATAGTGACCTCCATGTAAAAAAAAAAAAAAGTACTTTTGACGATGTCGGAAACTGCTAACAGTCTCATCCAACGAAAACATGGGTAAAAAAATATAATGAATGCTGAAAAAAAAAAAAAGGGAGCCATTCTATTCATAAAATGTAAACAAAGTTTAATGAACCATCTTAGATGCAAATGAATGCATAAAATATGAAATGAAACCAAAAAAAAAAAAAAAAATGGTTGCATTGCAAATCAAACTATAAATGGAACGACAGGACATAGGACACTTATACATCGTACTTAAATATTTCTATGTTTATATATAACGGATCTTTGTGTTTTTCGAAAAAGTAATAGACGTCATCGTAGTATTTGAATATGTCTGGCCAAGGAAAGGAAGGAAAAGGTTTGGGAAAAGGAGACTATCGTAGCATCGCCGTCAACCTGGACAACGACAGCGAGGTCTACTCAAACAGAATAAAGGCGCACAACAGCGTGTGTTTGCTCCCGAAACATTAAACCCAGTTGTGCACGCGGCTGTATAAAGAACGTTCCATGCACACATTTGCTTTCCTACACCGACACAAATAACTTTGTACTCTTAGCGGAATGCACAGGGACACAAAGTCATGATTTGCCGATCTGCACACCAGATGAAAGGACTACGTTACACCTCATGCGTAGAGATACAGCAATAATTCCAAATCTTCCGGTTATTTAAGTTTTTGCGCACCTAAATTAAACAGTCTCCGTCCACGGACGTTAAACTCATACGCACTTGTTATTTAATTCTCGACGTGGAAATGGACCTTTTACCCTACCCTATTATTCTTATTTTTTGCTGAAGTAAGCGATGGAATTTTATGTTTTTAGTTATGTTCAATCGAGAATTTTAACATATTCTACTTTATGATTTTACGGTACGAGTGATAAAATATCGTTTTTGAAATGAATTTAATTGTGTAATTAGTAATGTAATATTTTTTGGCTTTTTTTATTGATGAAAAAAGCGTTAATATGTTTTACATTATTCTAAAATTGAACTGCAATAAATTGATGATCATTGCGTTATAACCTTTTTCAAAATCGCATGTCAACTATTTACAACGATTTGAGTAAATCAATCTTGATTAAGTAGATGCCGACGAGAAGGAGAAGAGGAAGTAACTAATAATAATAATAATAATAATAATAATAATAATAATAATAATAATAAAAAAAAAAACTCACACAGAAGACAACATATACCCTTTTGTTTGATTATACTTCAGTCTAAGTAGACATCTAAAGGCCCACTACCTGGGCCTGACACTTGATCTCTATATGAGATACATAGATATTCAAATGTTGCATTAATGTTCTGTTTTATCTTTCAAACATTAATTTATTAAATAAGTTAGAGATATTAACTTTACTCATTTATTGACCGGTTAACTATGTAATATTATGTTTTTTTTTCTGTTTGGTCTCTTGATCTTACTGGATTCCAGGTCAAGAATTTATCTAGTCTGGCGTTATTACTATAGGCAACAGAAGGTACAACAATCCTTGTATAAGTCAGTGTATGGTAGCCATACCAATTGGATTTTCTTTGGGCTTTGAATACTTTGTTATTTTGAATATTTAGTCAGGGTTTGCTTGTAGGGGGAATCTCATGCCGAGTTGTTCTGGCAAACCCCTTTTACAGAGAGAGCTTAAACACTCGAGGCATTCAAGATCTCTCGAGTATCTAGTAGGTATTCAAGTTCTTTCCAGTGAGTTGTAGGAATTCAAGTTCTCTCTATATCCAAGGAAGGCTGAAGACACTGTAGCTTGAAATGTGGTGCTGAAAAGGGCAAAAATGAAGACAATTACAATTTATTAATATTAAATAGTGTGTTGCGGACCAGGATATAAATACCCTAAACTCGCTACAAAAAAAAATAATGAAACGAATTGAATGAAGGAAACAAAGAACTCAAATGCTGGAATAAAATAAACATGTTGTTTATTTTATGTTGAGAAATGAAAGTCTTGGGTGTACACGTGTTCATTCAGCCGTTGACGACTACGCGCGTGGAAGGAAAGGGGAATGCAATAGAGAAACGCGAAGTGGCAAGCTGGCCTGTAGAAAGAGAGGGTTAAGCTCAGTAGAGCGTCGCGCACATATCTGTTTTGATGGACCAAAGCCGAAGGGGAGATAGAGTGAGAAAGCCAATCCAGTTCGTGGAGAGAGAAAGTGTATAAAGTGTACGTGCGCTTATCCCACATTAAGTGACGTTAGAGTGCGTGGTCGGTTTGTCGACTCAACAGGTCGAACGCTGGTCCGGACGAAAAAAGGGAAGTTGACAGGTTTTGTTGACTTTTATACTAGGGTCAGTGTTCTGACTGCGCATGTCTGGCTTTCACTTTAAAGGAAGTGACGTCACAGCTCGGGTGTGTGTATGCGCATGAATGTGAGTGTGTGTATGAGGCTGTGTATATGCGTGCGTGTGTGTGCGTACGTGCATGCGTACATGTGGGTGTGTATATGTGAAGAAAAGCATGTTCGAACAAGTGAAAGTGTGTTGTCTACTCTCGGTAATTCAGTAAATTTTTACTTGGTTTCAACCTTAACATTTTCCTTTAAAATGACAACTTGCATTGGTTTTCGGGTATGCTGAAAACGAATATCGTATTTAAATTTTCCGTAAATAAGTAGTTTTCCGGATATTAAGTAATATAAATCTGTATGATATATGTGGTGACCATGGTTGTACATGCACACGCCAAAAATATGCCATATTCATTTTCAACATATCAGAAAACCTTTAATAGTCGTCATTTTAAAAGAAAATGTTCATTTTAAAAGAAAATGTTCAGGTGGAAGCCAAGTAAAACTATACTGGTCATCATTCAATTGTAGTCTTCATTTGAGCACCTGGCATTTATTATTATTATTATTATTATTATTATTATTATTATTATTATTATTATTATTATTATTATTATTAAAGTACTTGAAGTATCAATGCAGGGAGATAACTCTAATATTTAATTTATAAGATTATCTCCCTTATGTTGCTCATAAACAGATTTTCATTTACGTTAGCAGCGACAAAACTAAAATTACTCAGTATTTTATAAAAATTTGAAATGACTTGATTTTCTTTATAATTGATTGGAAGGTCGCCGTAATAAAGTAGATACTGATATGGTCTGACAATCTTGCGTGTCAAGTTTGAATCCTGTCGGTTACATGGCATCATTTCCATTTTGCTGCGTACTCTATATTCCAAATGTTAAGTCTGTAGATATAAAATTCGTTGAATATATAGGTTGAGAAGTGTCCTTATACACGTATACATTCTCACTTTTATAGATATGTAGATATAAACGAGAATCGTTCAAAAAAAAAAAAAAATAAAATCTCATTTTTTAACTCGAAAAGTAGAAGAGCTACAAAAACGGGAGTGGTACCATTAAAACCAGAGACCTGTGCGGGTGCGCCAGCATTTTTTTTTTTTTTTTTTACATAGTAATCAATATTCTCAATGCACTTTTGTCAGGAATTCAATGACACTTTCTTAGAGTCTCACACCGCCAATATCTGCAATAGAGAGATGAATTTCAGGTCATGAATGCATACGTTTAGTTAAAACAATGCAATCTCCTCTGATCCATTCGGACGGAATAAAATATAGGAGGCATTACTTTTGAAACGTCCCTCGTATATATATTATTGAAATGATGGAAATAAATAAAATTGGATAATTTAGAGGTATGTTAACTAAAAAAAAAAAAAATAGATTTAATCCATGAATTTTCAAAAAAAAAAAGAAGAAAACAAAAACAACAACAAAAAAAAAAAAACAAAAAAAAACAAAAAACAAAACAACTGACAAACAGCTCTTTACATCAGAAACCGAAAACCAATAAAATTACTGACGAACTAATGTGAATATTTTTTTACAAAAACCTTTTTCAATGTGTGTTTAAAGAAAAACAAAAAAAAAAATTCATGGAAAATTTCAAAATTGGACAGAAAGACAACGCAGACATTGAAATGAATAAATAAATAAATAAATAAATAAAAATAAATAAAAACAATTTGAAAATGGTATTATGTAGTAAATTAATTGATTCCAATAAAACTGTAAGCCAAAAGTTGTTAAAAGGGTATTATATGAGTGGAGACATCATACCACGACTAAAGCTTCCTAAGCATGCAGGTTCAAATTTGGAGTGCTTTGTTCCACATATAGATTAAAAACGATAATAAAAATGAAAATTTACAAAGGTCGTTCCAAAACTGAAGCCCACTACTTTTTCACTCAAAAACTATAAAGTTGAATTTATTTTTCTACATTGTCAGTAGCATTCTTAATGCACTTTTGTCTTAGTGCTTTTGTTAAGAGAGTAAACCATAGCATCCTGAGTTATCCCCCTTTGGTCTGAGGACTCTCCATTTAAGGAGTCATGTTTCTTTCTTTCCGGTGTTACTCTTCTTAAAATTAAGACGTTGATATTCCATCTCCACATGTGGACTTTCCTTCTTTTGCCGATGTCGACCGCCACATTTAACATGTCTCATTTAACAGCTTTTTTTGATGGCTTAAAAGTCGTAAAAGTCTGGAACATGCTTTGTCACTCACATCTTTGTCGCCACTCTGGAATCGACGGACCCATCACCTAATTGTGCTGACATCAACCACATCATCTTCGTCAACATTCAACACGTGCCCGTGAATGTTGATTAGTTTAAATTTTTTCTACATCTGTGCTTCTGACGCACGTCCATGATAGGGGTTTCTTTCTTAGAGTCTCATACCCTCAATATCTGCAATAAGAGGTGAAGCTTTCCAATTAATAATGCGTAAGTTCAGTCATCATAATGTAATTTGCAATCCCTTCTTATCGGATGAAATAAAAAAAATAGCAGGCATTACTTTTGGAACGTCCCCCGGGAGTACCATAACTCACTTCCCTTATTTTGTCTTCAGTCCACACATTCTATAAGCGATGTTTCTGACAAAGACGCAAGAATTGCTTTTTGGGTAGAAATCTATTCTAACATTTATTGTTGCCAAGTTTACATGACGAGTGCCACTCCCTCAGACACTTAAAGTCCATGAGCCGAAAAATGACTTCCATCGCCACAGGACCATTTTTGTAAACAAATGCCTGAGGGAGTATCTATACACAGATGATGTTACAGAGTTTTAGCTTTGTACGACAGCTAAGTCTCTCTCTCGGTTCAAATTGTTGAGATCCAGCAACAAGCAAGAGCAAGATAGCCAGCAACAAGTTAAACTGCACATCAGCTTAATGCGGGTACTGGTCTCCTGCTTTATGGTTTTTTAAATCGGAGATTTGCTTCTCCTAGAAAGGTTGCCTTCACCACGGCTTACGGGAGCCCTCTCCGCTAGGTGTATAAGAATTTTTGTAGGAATTTTTGACACCCCTAACACGAAACTGCGAATAAAATATAAAAAAACTCGTAATTTCTCCTTTAAAAGTGGGTTGTTTATTTTCTTTATGGATTATACTTCCAAAATAAACTAATAAAGTTGTTTTAAAAGTAATAGAAATATTTTTTTTTTATTTTTTAAAAAACTAATGGAATTAATTGAATTTTACGAGTTCAGTATTTTTCTATTTTAAAACTTTAAAAATCTATCAAAATTTTTCTATTGATTCGATTTTTACGATATTTTCGAGGTCAATGTGAAATTTTATGCTCTTTCCAATAAACTGAATATAATATTTTAGACAAAAGTTTTTTTTTAATTCACGCCCCCCATTTTCAAGTGTCTATTAAAAAGTAAATAATTAATTTACTTACCAAAGTGTTATATATCACAAATTGAAGATAAATGATCAATAAATAATATATTCAAATTTAAAACAAAAACAAAAAAAGTTATGTTTTTTAGAAATTTACCTGTAAAGTCCGAAGTTTAAAACCTTTAAAAAAAAACAAAAAAAACACGTTGTTTGTTTTTGTATTTTTTTTAATGAAACATTGGTCCTTGCTCCTTTAATTGAAAAATAAATTAGGGCTTGAATTACATTTTTCGAGGAGTTATATGCCTGGAAAGACGAGGTGGAATTATTTAATATTTTTTACGAAATTTCTGACACACCTACCTCTCCACCCCAACACACGCACACATATACACAAACACGCACGGTGCTAGTTTTTTTTTTATTTTTTATTTTTAATTTTTTATTACATTTTCACTCCAAACAAGGCATATTGCCACTTTGGTGTAGGGGGCTACTATTAGGGGCAGCAACTACTGGGGCACTATGTTGGGATTTGGGCAGCAAGATGTCGGTTCACGTTACACTTGAACTTCTGCATGTCAGTACAGTTGGGGAAGCAGGGACCTGGAATGGAATTCCAGAGTCTAGCGGTTCTGGGGAAGAAACTACTGGAATAGAAAGATCTTTTACATCTAGGAATCTCTACAGTGTGGGGGTGGGATTTAGCTGCCTGTCGGGTTTGTTGAGGGTGTCTACGTCGTGGGGGCACAAGTGTCTGCAGTTCGTCAGAGCATTCACCATTAAAATACTTGTAGAACAGGCAGAGGGATGCAACGTTTCGTTGATGGGACAGAGGCTGAAGCTTAGATGCCAGTTCAGAGCCTATCAGATTGATAACTCTCTTTTGAATCTTTTCTAGGAGCGAGAGACTAGTAGCAGATGCACCAGCCCAAATGTGACAACAATACTCCATACATGGGCGAATGGTGGCCTTATAGAGGTACAGGATACTTTCAGGTGTCAGTAGTTTTCTAGCACGGTAGAGAGAGCCTACCTTTTTCGCAGCGACCCTGGCAATGTTTTCAATATAATTGTTCCAACTCATGTTTCCTGTGAACGTTAGGCCAAGGAGTTTGAAAGATGTTCTCTCAGACAGGGAGTCACTGGCCATTGCTATTGGTGGTAGAGAAAGTTTCTTGTAATTATTGAAGGAAACCAGTTTAGTCTTGGCAGCATTGAATGTGACCATCCATTTATTTCCCCATTCCACTCCAGATTGGAGGTCATTCTCTAGTGTTTTTGCCATTTCTTTAGTTATGTGTTCGTTTGTTTTCCTGTCATGCCTGTTATAGAGCGTGGTGTCATCAGCATATATACCCATCTCAGAGGCAGTTTTGTCGGGAGGTCATTAATAAATATTAGGAACAATAGAGGTCCAAGGATAGACCCCTGAGGCACTCCCGCATTTATATCACACT
Organism: Euprymna scolopes; assembly: GCF_053919585.1. Lineage (NCBI taxonomy): Eukaryota > Metazoa > Mollusca > Cephalopoda > Sepiida > Sepiolidae > Euprymna > Euprymna scolopes. The sequence goes on from NC_136494.1 coordinate 120,563,057, forward strand.
GTTTAGATGTACGACCGTCGAGGACAACCTGGATTTTTCTCTTATCTAAGAAGGATTTAATTATGTTAAATATTCTACCAGTGATACCGTATGATCTAATTTTCCTGAGGAGACCCTCATGCCATACCCTGTCAAAGGCCTTAGATATATCTAGAGCTACCGCTCTGCCCTCCCCCGCTTTGTCCAGTGAATGGTATATACGTTCAGAGATTACAGTGAGGATGTCAGCTGTGAAACAGACTTGTCTAAATCCATATTGTTTGTCAGTCAGAAGTTTAGCATCTGTAAGGTGCCGGACTAGAGCATGGTTAATTATGGTCTCAAATATTTTGGCAAAAAGTGGGAGGAGGCTAATGGGGCGATAATTTGATGGGTCAGTTCTTTCACCAAAATTCTTGAATACTGGTACCACCGAAGCAGTTTTCCAACAGCCCGGAAAGCATGATTCATTAAGGCATTTGTTGTAGAGTTTGGAGAGAACTGGAGCTACTTCAGCTGAGCACTTTTTTAATAGCACAGCTGGAATGAGATCAGTTTTTTTATGATAGCGTGTACCTAAGCAGGGGTGATTTTTAGATCGTCTAGCGTGGCATCTGTCCGCAAAGGAAAGTCAGGCAGAGGGTTGTTGGAAGGGTCCAGTGTGGAGTTTGAAGCAAACCGGCTGGCAAGCATATTAGCCTTGTCGGTTGCTGAGTAAACAACCTCGTGATTGTTGGTTAGTGGGAGAATTGTTGGCCGTTGACCCCGAAAAAGGGTTCATTCGCCCTTTGGAAGGTCTTGTTTTTAATCCTTCAGGGAGACTAGCCAGCCTCCTCATGAAACAAGTTTGGTGGGGGAACCAGTTTAGTCGCCGGTGACCCGACCATGAGGCAGGTAGTACTGGGTTACATGGTACCAGTAGCATATGACATGACCTGACACTAAAAGTTTACACACACACACACACACACACACACACACACACACACACACACACACACACACACACACACACACACACAAGGGGATAACAGTAATAATACAAAATGTAGTCTTTATGCAACTATTAAGAGAAAATCAACGAACTAACGATATTTTCATGAGATGAAAATATTTACAAAAGCTGCAGCAACTTTTGGCACTTCTGCATGACAGTGACATATTAGCAACAGAGGCGAGTTATCGACCCCTATTCTTTAAAAGAGAAATGACATCTAGCGGCCATTATGTAAACCTCAAATATAAACAAGTGTTTACGATAACGCAAAAATACATAACGAAATAACACAAATATTAAAATGGAAACATTTATTGAATAAAAAAAATGGATCAAAATAAAATTTTAGTTTGTCAATGTAGCAAAATAGATTTTTAAAAACATGAAACATTTACAGATGTTTGATAATTTTTTTTTTTCAGAAATATGGTATAAAAATGTAACAAAATATAATTTTAGTTTGCACGCACTTTTAGAAAAAGAAAGTTATCGACCCTTGTTCTTTGGTTGACAAGTGACATCTGTCGGCAGTTCTTGAAATTAAAATACACACATTCGCCTTATGTCATTGTCATGCAAAAGTGCCCTTTTTAAATTAAAAAGTAATTATTAATGTTATCAACTTTGTTCACAATTGCTCTATGACTATCGTTGCATTTTCATTGTTACAGTAAAAAAAAAAAAAAAGTCACCGCATCTTTAAATTTCATCTTTTATATTTTTTTAAGGTTAAAAGACTATTTTTTAAAAACCTTACCATAACATTTACTTTTTAATTAAAAAAAAGTGGTACTTGTACAGTTCAATCAAGACATTCAAAAATGAAAATATCGAAAAAAGGTTATATTGTACGCATCTGTTTTGGACTGAAGATCTCCGAAAATAAATTTAATTTAATTTAATCGAGTAGTTTTTATTTTACAGCAGAAAAACACGTTTTTATGAGAGCGCGTTGAAGTTAGCCATTATGGAATTTGCTGAACACGCCACGGGGAGATAACTCCAGTTAAAGCGCCGACACTCCCTCCCCGTCTTTATTACTAGCATTTCTTCCTAAAAACCGAAGCTTTTTCTCGGTATCATAAATTTTTTCGCTGTAAAATAAAAACTACTTGATAAAATTAAGTGAAATTTTTTTTCGGAGAACTTCGTTCCATAACGAATACGTACAATATAACATTTTTTTCGATATTTTCATTTGTTAATGTCTTGATTAAACTGTACAAGTACCAAAAAAGCTACCGCAGCAGCGCAGCAGCACCCAGCAGCGCAGCAGCACTCAGCAGCGCGCACGCAGAGCGCAGGCAGCTCAGCTTTTAAAAAAATGTTTTCATCTAATGCAAATATCGTTTGTTCGTTGGTTTTAGCATCGTAAATTATGATATGAAAGCAGAAACGATTCTCTTAATAATCGCGTAAAAACCGTGTTTTGTATTATTAATGTTATGAACTTTGTTACATTAAGAAAATGTCGCAGCTTTTCTTTTGTTAATGTTTTGATTTAATAAAAAAAATATCGCATCCTAAACCGAACGAATATCTTAGTAAACGAGAGTTGTCTCCCTCTTCAGAGTGATACACTATAAAACAGCTCCGATATATGACCGTGAAAATGAAGAGTGTAGGAGTAATATATGAGAAGAAATATGAAAAACTATGAAATAAAATGTTTAGAACATTTAACTATACTACAATTAAAAAGAAAAATAAATGGATAAAACAGGCGGAAAAAAAATAATTGTATGGAAAGGCTGCGTTCGAAAATGTTTATGTCAAATCAATATTGCTTAGTGTTAGGACAAGAGAATATGTAAAAGGGGAACTAACTCCTTTTACAAAAAAAAAGGCAGAGTTATTTCCCCTACTCCGTCATGGACGTTCTTGCATATTTGCGTGAAAACACACACGCACGCACGCACGCACGCACGCACAGAGAGAGAGAGAGAGAGAGAGAGAGAGAGAGAGAGAGAGAGAGAGAGAGAGAGAGAGAGAGGGACAGAGAGACAGAGAGAGGCAGAGAAAGAGACAGAGATATGCGGAAAGCGCCATTTTAATAGCAGCGGCAGACTGGGTGACAAGACCAGACCATTAGGTGTTATCAGAATTTTTTGGGAATTTTTGACACCCCTAACACAAAACTGCGAATAAAATATAAAAAACTCGTAATTTCTCTTTTAAAGGTGGGTTGTTTATGTTCTTTATGGAATATACTTCCAAAATAAACTATTAAAGCTGTTTTTTAAACAACTTCAAATAATAGAAATATTATTTTTTATTTTAAAAAATCCAGTATTTACAAAGTGCGTGCGCGCGTTCATGCAGCCATTTTTTTTTTAATGTCATGAAATCTGTTGAATTTTACCAGTTAAATTTTTTACAATTTTTAAAATTTAAAAATCGATCAAAATTTTTCTATCGGTTCAATTCTTAAGATATTTTCAGATTCAATGTGAAATTATATGCTCTTTCCAATAAACCGATCATAATATTCTAGGCAAGTGTTTTTTTAAAATTCACCCCTGCCCCATTTTAAAATGTCTATTAAAATGAAAATAATTAATTTTCTCACCTCAAATTTATATATCACAAATTGGAGATAAAAGATCAATAAATATAATAAGCTAATTTAAAACAACAAAAAAAAAAGAACAGTTATTTGCAAATTTACCCGTAAAGTCCAAAGTTTAAAACCCTTTTTTTTTAAACCGCGTTGATTTTTTTTTTAAGTGAAACCTTGTAATCTTGTTCAGAAAATTTCGTAGAATTACGACACTTTTTTCTATTTCATGCAATTTTTTTTTTAGATATTAAAAAAAAAAAATTACTCCATAAAGAAATAAAATATATTAAATCAAAAACGCATGTATTTCTTTAAGAGAATAAAAATACATTTAAAAAATCGGTAGCGTGTTTTTTTTTAACGGCAAAAACTGATAAGTGAAATGGGATAATTTTTCAAATATGGTGGCCCATGTTTAATAACTTTTGTTTATAGCACGCAATAGAAAGAGACATTAATTCTGGTGCTTAAAGCCACCGAAGATGTAAACTCTAAGAAAAGCAGACATTTGTCTCCCTTTATTTAAACTGTGAAAACATCTGATGTTGCTTTTTTTTAATCCTTGCTTAAAAAAGTATTTTATTTAAAAAGGACATGGAATATAAAATATAAATACGGATAAATTCTTAACAATGAAGAATAAAGTCACACCAGCCAAGGGAGATAATAAAATTTTAGCAAATCATTAAAAAAAAAAAAAAACAAACAAAAAAAAAACAAACAAAAAAAACCCAGGCTTATCATAATCTGGAGATATAACTGAGTGGTAGAGCATTCGACTACAGATCAAATGATCCCCTGACTGAATTTTTTCTTATTAATTTCTTATTTACGATAAAAGATATGATACCATTTAAAATCGCTGCAATCATTTCTTCATTTGCAAATTTTAAAACTAAACATTAATCAGAAGTGACTTTTCCAGGGGAGTCATTGTGAAGCCCAAATATCAACTGACATGATATATTGTAAACAAACACAGACAGAATTTGATGAACGACTGTAAAATGTTTTTGACTTCTAATGGGGGTATGAGACGAATGGATTCGCCAATCATTTTTATAACCAACGGCTGTGCTAAACAACCAATGAAAACGTCCCAAAATTATTATAAAAATTGTTGAATTTTGGATTCAATCAGTTCGCCGTTTACTACGTCACGGACTGCATTTAATTCTTGGCCGCCATCTTGATTACTGATCTGAACTACGCCACCATCTTTGTTCAACACAATGTCTCAGAACTTAAGAGGTTAACTACGCCACGGACCGCATTTGATTCTTGGTCGCCATCTTGTTTACTGATCTGAACTACGCCGCCATCTTTGTTCAACACAATGTCTCAGAACTTAACAACGACATTATCATTATTATTTTTTATTATTTTAGCGAATTAGTCGACCAGGCAACATTCCTCATATATAATATCAATAGAGGATTGATTCTATAATTAATACATACGCAATCTGCATAAATATCATGTTTAAGCGTATTGTACGACCGGGCAACGCCAGGCTGCCAGCTAGTAAATTATATATAAAATAGTCAATTTGAATAGTAATGAATCAACCGACAATAGTGTATATCTATATTCTTTGGTCATATTTTGTGACGGGATATGAATGCTGAGTTTCTTAACTTTATTCTCAGTAATTACTGCCTTCCATAGTTGTCGTCTCACTACATTTTGGCCAAGTAAGCCTCTGGCCAACTTTGGGTAGGATTCAAACAGCTATCTTCAGACAATGTTCACCTGGAACTGTAGAGATTCAATGTCGCTATCCCCTGCGCCACGGGCTCCAAAGGGCGATCACAGTTGTTTTTTTTTTTTACCTTATAACGTTTATTTGTTATCTGATCTTCTATTGTCGGGTCTGTACTGAATGGTATATTATTGAAATAATTGGGATTCTTATTGATATGATATGGCTGGCTAAAACATAGTGAGATGACAAGAACTATGGAAGGCAGTAATTGCTGAGGATGCAATTAGGAGATTCAGCATTCGTATCTCATTGTGGTTAACTATCTGGCGAAGGCAAAAGAAATAGTTGGCTGAAACGTCGTGAAACAACTAAAAGATAAGGATAATAGTCCACTAATAAATAGATGAATTCTATGCGCATATTATTCCCTTTATAACACGTGTTTGCGTTAATTAACATTTTCATGATGGAAAGTGACTTTTATATTTTTACCTATTGTATAAAAATGTTTTGTTAAAAAATTTCTTTTTTTTTAAATTTTTTATTTACAAAATTCTGTTTATGTTTCAGGCAGTACTTGCTAACTGGTGACCCTTCTATTCTTTAATTTATTTCTATTTTTAATCTGCTTGCATATATATATATATATATATATATATATATATATATATATATATATATATATAATTTTTTTCCTTCACTGAGACACATCCTTAATACCCTTGAGTTGCTGATGAAGTTAAAACTAATCTTTTTGCTGAATTTTATTTAGCTGTTTCATTTTATGGCATATCAACCCTTTTCAGGTTATATAATGCTGAATCCGGATTGGTAAAAGTTCTTTTTTGAATCAATTTTATCTTTCGATGTTTATTGTAAACATGTTTAATAATTTTTTAAAAGTTAGACTAAATGTAACAGGGAATCAAACTCAATTGAATGTCCAGCATGTTTGAGATTCATTATCTTTACTTCCTTTCACTCGAAAATAAAAGTAAATAAGTTTACACGATTCTCTAGATTAAGCCCTATATGTAATACTGATTGTGAAAAGAAAATAGAACAAAACATTTATTATAAACTTACCGGTTAGGTGGGAAATGACGGTGATCTAGTGGTTAACAACACAGACTGATGACCTGGTTGTTCCAAGTTCGAATCCAAATCGTACCACAAAATCATTTCACTTACAATGTTGGCAACTTCTCATAATCCCCAATGTTTTGTTTTTTTTAAAATTTTATCTAATTCTGATTTTAAGTTAAGTTTAATGATGATAGTTTGTTTTAAGTCACCATTAACAGTCCTAATTTGTAGCAGCTGAAACTCGCTACAATCACAGGCTAATTCTTGTGGCCCGAGATTTGAAATCTATTTTCTCTCTGGCTTGTCCAATCACAAGCCAGCTGTCAGTCACGTGAACGAGTACATAAAAGGCGAAATTGGAAGCTCTTAACTTTCTCTCTGCTCTGCTCAGCAGCACATATCACCGGCCGGCTTTGCCCCCCCCTCTTCCAGGCTGAACATGAGTACTACAAGCTAACATAGTGACCTTTCAAACCCCCATTTTTTTCCACATGTGGTACCCAAGCGAACATTCTTTATCATGCTAAAGAACACACACACACACATACACACACGTGAACACATTGAATACCTTTCCCTTTCTTTCTCCTTTAACCAGTCTCCTTTGTCCCAACGACCACTGGCTACAAACACGTGTAAACGGAACTGTTCTCTCCTCAACAAGCCGGCAATATATTAAAGCTATCTTTACACAAGAACACTTTCACCGACTAACCTGTTTCTCTTCTACTAACAAAGATGACAAATAAAGAAATCCAAACTTTCACAAAAAACACTCGTCCAGTTTAAACCACTATCAATAATTTCCCCAACACTTTATCCATGCCTACACCTAAACGTGGTTTCCATGAATAAAGCTTCTTTCTTAGTTCCACAGGCGTGCAGTTCTCTCTTCTGTTTGCCTGCTTTCCAGCTGACTACAATATGGCCGTCTTCAAGCCCAACATAAACAAATTCTTGCTGAGTAATCCAATTTACTAAATTTCTACTACTAACGATTACTACGATATTGTCCCATTGACTCTCGTACACTCATTAACCTTATTCTCGAGTGGCCTTCAGGCCTTGATAAATGGGAACTCCTTTGTAAAAAAAACAAAAAAAAAAACACCGATTCCGATTCTAAAATCGCTTAAAAAGGTAAAATTCCATTTTTTAGACGGGGGCGGGGGTAGCAGACAGTCCTCATTTACTTATGAACTGGAACAAATACATTGAGGATATTGCGAAGGCTGTTACAAAGAAGATGGGTTCCCTCTATCATGCTAGAAGATATTCGCCCATGCATGAAGTATTGTCGCCATATTTCGGCTGGTGCATCTACCACTAGCCTCTCCCTCTTGGATAGGGTCCCCCAAAAAGTCTTCAATCTAATAGGGCCCATTTTGTCAACTAAACTCCAACCCCTGTCCCATCGCTGCAATTTGCATCTCTGTGCCTGTTTTACAAGTATTTTAATGGAATACTCGTTGCATTTGTGATCCCCTCGACGTACCTATACCGACAAACCTGTTTGTTGAGATCCCTAAAGGCCAGAAATCTCTTCACTCTACTAGTTTCTTCCCTCAAACAGCGAGACTTTAGAATTCCCTTCCTGCTACCCTGACTGTACTGATATGAAGAAGTTTAAATGTAACATAAACCAACATCTTGTCAATCTTAGCTAAGCATAATCCAAGTAATAGTTCCCTTACGTCCAAGTGGCGATATGTCTTAGAAATGAACGTGAGTCAAAAAAATAAAAAAAAAAGAAAGAAAATGCAGATATCTTTTTGAGGGGGGGGGGATTTGACAATCTACTTAATGTTTTCTGTTTACGTTTTGCATACAAGATTTTGATAAATTCATTGTGGGATTTTTATTTACAGGATAGAACGATAAAATTGTCCCCCTAAAGAAAACACTACAGCTTTATTTTCAAACTTTTATTGAAAAATCAATTCAGGTAACTTGAGTAGCAGAGCTGACATCTATTCAATGTAGCCGCCTTCAGCCTCACGCACCACCTCGATGCAGGTTCGGAACTGGGAGCATGCCTTTTCCGCAAGCACCTGCGGGAGCTTGGTGAGTACTCAGCTAATGGTGGCGATCAGGCTGGCTTTGGTGTTGTGGGAGTGTATATAAGTTATACGTGTTTCTGTAATCGATGCTCATGTATCGTCTAGTGGTTAGAATTATAAGGGCAGTTACTTTTCTTTGTATATGGGTTTTTTGTACTTGTCAATCTGTTACGTGTATATTTAATAGTCTTTCTACATGTATATGAGTATTTTCACATTCACGACAATAATAAACAGGACAATAAAATAGACAGTCTTTAACAATGACGGATAACATCCTTGTCTGCTTAATACCCGACAGGTCAACTACCTTATTCATTGTCTTCCTCTCCTCTGGCGGCAGGCACCTGAAATGAAGGCATCTTCCGAATGGAAGACCCAAAATGCTGAGTTAATTCCAGATTTTTATTTCCAAATTTCCAAATGTTCCACATCTCGGAGTTTGCAGCTCTTAATCTTCTCCCCTATATTTTCTTCAGTTTAGTCTGTAGATGCTTCCATCAGACCACAGAGACAACTCTTGTCCGCAAACTAAGCCAATGGCTAGTTAACTCACAACTCATCTCTTCGATTTTCTTTTACAGACTAACTCCTAATTCTGATTTCTCCTGGCTTACATGTCTATTACATCAGTCAGAGTGGACGATCCTGTTTGTCACGCAAGCCACATCATTGTTTACTAAACCAAATTCCAAACTAGCTTTGTTTATGCTTTTCCTCTATTCATAACATTTTTCCTTGAGCCAAAATTCCAGTTAAATATTTAACAGAAATATTTTAACTAATATTTTTTGCGACATTTTTCTGAGTATCTTTTTGATCTAAATAATTTAACAATTTATCATTTCCAGATCTTTGTTTCCAACTTACATCGTTGTTTACTAAAACAAATTCCAAACTATGCTTGAGCCAAAATCTTCCAGTTAAGTTAACAAATTAAGTTAACAAATTCCAGTTAAATATTTTAATTAATATTCTTTTCTTTTAAAACATTTTTCTGGGTATCTTTTTAACCTAAATAACTTAAAAATTAATCATAATAATCGTTCTGACCCTTAGCACTGCCCACCACAACACAACAGATACTACGCTGTGATCATAGCTAAAGGGCCACAACATAACATATCATCAATATAAAAATTGGCCTTTAAATCTCACTATCAGTGTGACACATAGTTAAACTTCAAATACACAAAAGATAAAGAAGAATATGCAAAAAAAACACCGAAAAGAAAATGTGCATACGTGTACATTGAGAGATTTATTATGCATGTTCGAGTGTATGCAAAAATAAATATAAAAGCTGTGAGTTGTGCACGCACACGCGCGCTGCATTCGTGCACTGGCGTTTTTTTTTTTTTAATTCATTAATCAGTTTTATTTACCGGTAAAATTTTGAAGGCCGAGAGCATCTAAGTACGCACAAACCTTCTAACACGTTCACATTGTTCATTTAGCATGGATTGCATGTTAATGAGTACGTTAATTGTGTAAGTGCGTTTATTGTCGAATGTGCGAATGTGCTTGGATAAACTATTTTTACAAAGGGACTGAGTAATCTATCTACACTATATAAAAGTCACTGTGTGTATGTGTATGTGTATGTGTATGTGTGTGTGTGTGTGTTCCTTCCTCATAGGTTCTGAAACGGCTGGGCCTGTCTTTTGCCAAATTTCACACAAAGCTTATTTATATACCTGACAGTATTCTTAGATGTGTTTTGTACAGAAATTTATCTGGTAAGTATCGAAAATCGAACAAAATAGTTTTTCTCTCTTATAGATAAAAAAGAAACTTTTATAGGGGAATATTTTACGTTACACCAGCAAAGGGACATAACATTTCAGCAAATCATTTCTTTAAAAAAACAAAAAAGAAAAAAAAAACAAAACAAATTTATTATAACCTGGAGATATAGCTTAGTGGTAGAACATTCGACTACAGATCGAATGATCCTCAAGTGCACCTCACAATTTTATTTTAATTTTTCTTATTAATGAGTTCAATTTACGATAAAGAGGTATCATTTAAAATCACCGCTAATCATTTGTTTACATATTTTAAAACTAAACAAATCAGAAGTAACTTTTCCATGGCATTCATCATCAAGCCCAAATATCAGTTGGCATGATATTGTAAACAAATACAGATGGAATTTGATGAACGACATTTTCATTGACTTTATTTTTTTTCTTTCCAAATTAGTCGACCGAGCAAATTATTTCTCATAATATATAAAAATCTAGATTAATAAGATTGATTCTATAATAATACGTATGCAATCTACATAAATTAAAATATGTTTAGGCATATTATACGACCGAGCAACGCCGGGCTGCCATCTAGTTTGATATTATATTAAACAAGTGTGCTGGACTGAAGTCTGCACCAAACCAGAGAGGACCTATTCCTGCTGAGATGAACTTGGAACGAGTAATTTCGGTGGTGCTCTGGAGGTCATCCGAGATTTATTTTAACACTAGCAGGCCGCCCGGCGTTGCCCATTCGTAGAATACGCATGAATATTATATTTTAATTCATACAGAAACGAGTATCAGGGTTTTTTCTAAACAGTTCATTTATTGTGAGTAAAAAAAATACTTGAGCTGAGATTGAAACCAAAACTTAAAGACAGGGAGTCAAGTACGATAACCATTAGGTCAGCTTGACACGATGTTTAAAAATTGTTTTCAAACCTACTTATTCCTAGCATAAGATATCTGTCATGTGAAGCATTCACGCATGCACAGTCATGAAACAGTTGACAAACGTAAAAATCCCATGACTCAAATACAAATTAGCAGCCGTTTTTCTGGATGAAAACTGATTAAAAAGATCTCTACATGTCTTAATACCCTATATACCAAATTTCAAGTCTGTAAATCAAAATTAGTTGAGTATATAGGTTAAGTGTCCTCACATACACATATTCTCACTTTTATAGATGAATCACATAAAAAGTTAAAATTTAAATTTCGTCAAAGTAGCATGTTTTTCGGGTCCTGCTAGTAATTTATAATCCTTGCTAAGGCAAGAGTCACCATCGCGCATGACTAATTTTTACTATGCTTGTTTGTCCTTTTTATGTTCTGTAAGTATGTTTGTAAGTTCTACCGGTTGCTAACATGAATAAACAAAAACAAAATAAAACCACCGATAATTTCATACAGACCAATAAGTCATGAGTAAGCTGCTGGAATCTGTGTTAAATAGAGAAGTAGTCAACCATCTCAGCAAAAATAACCTTCTTAGTGACACGCAACATGGTTTCCATTCTGCTAGATCTACAGCAGACGTGCTTACAGTTATATCTCATAGGATTAGTGAATCTCTTGACGGAGGCTTCCTCTCTAGGGCAATTGCTCTTGACACATCAAAGACCTTTTGATAGGGTATGACATAAAGGTCTACTTCAAAGATCTCCAGCTATGGTATAGCTTGAAATGTCTTCTCAATTATGAAATCATTTCTCTGATAGGTTCATAAGAGTAGTGGTTGATGGGCAGAAATCAGAAGCTCTCAGTATTAATGTTAGAGCCCTCAGAAGTCCATCCTGGGCTCAACTCTCTTCTTGATCTATATTAATGATCTTCCAAATCACATCCTTACATCATTCGTAGACATTCATGCTGATGACACTACTATTTATGGTAGCACGTTTAAGACCATAAACGACCAAGTTTTCTCCGATTCTCTCCTCTGATCTTGAGCATGTGGTACAATGGGGAAAGAAGTGGCTGGTTACTTTTAATGCATCTAAAACCAAACTTCTATCTTTACATCAACGTTCTGATGCCCATCTGTCATTAATTGAAACGAATGGCTCTTGTCTTGGGGAGGCTTCATGTTTTGACAAGCTTCTAGGCTTGACCTTTACTCCTGATCTGAAATGGAACATGTATATCAAATCCATTGCCAAGGTCGCTGGAAAAATGGTGGGATCCCTCTGCCGTTCCAGTAGATATCCCACTCCTGATGCAATTCTCTACCTTTATAAAAGCCAGGTACGGCCAACGATAGAGTACTGTTGCCATATCTGGGCAGAAGCTGCTAGAAGCAGCTTATCATACCTTGACAGAGTTCGTGGGGAATGTCATTTTCTCTTTCCTGCAACCTCTTTCCCACAGAAGAGACGTTGCGAGCCCGTCTCTGCTTTATCGTTATTTTCATGGCAAGTGCTAATCTGAACTTCAATTTATCGTCCCCCCTTGCCAAACTTTCACGAAAAACACTCGTCTTGTCAAAACCACTATCAATAATTTCCCACACTCTTTATATGTGCCTAAACCTAAATGTAGATTCCATGAACAAAACTTTTTTCTTAGAACGGCACGCCTGTGGAACTCTTCCGATTGCCTGCTTTCCAGCTGACTACAATCTGATTGTCTTCAAGTCCAACATAAACAAGTTCTTGATGAACCGTCCCCCTAAGTAATCAAATTTACAAAATTTCCACTACTTATGTTTACTACGCTATAATCACAATGACTATATATACCCATTAACCCTTATCCCCGAGTGGCTTTCGGGCCTTGATAAGTGGTGATTCCTGTGTTAAAAAAAAATACCCGATTAAAAGTTAGGAAACCGTTTGATTAGATTCTGTCCCAGTAATATAACTTCCGGCGAGAGTTTCAATTTCCCAAGTCTATTTATTAGATTGTTAGGTGAACGTACAGATAGTTAACAAAGAATCCCCCTCTGCAAGTAGTTGCAGATTATTTAGAAAGCCATTCTTAACTTAAAGGCTCGATAATGGCTTAAAAATAAAACAAAACACCGAGAGAAACTCACCTAATAAATGTTACCATAACATTTATTGGTTGAATTTCTACTAGTAATTTGTTTTATTTTTAAGTCGTTATCAAAACTTCAAAGCTATAACACTTTCGTGTCGATCATTTTTTTCTTGTTCTCACGTAACGCTGAACTCTTATAATTTGTAAATCAATGTTGCTGATTTTCTGTAGTATAAAATTATTTTAAGTAAAATCTTTTGGGTGCAAGAACATTAAAAGCAGTGGCCGCCAGCGGTTAAATTATTGAACGAAGTTTCCATTCTAAAGACTTAATTCAATTTATTTTATTAAGGTAAATATGGCAACGGTAAAATTTTATTAAGGCTTTTTTCCAGATTATTGTATAAAAATATTTATTATAAAACAATTATTGAATAAAACATTACAATTTTTCTTTTCGGTGCTTCTACAGAATTTGAAACTAACCAAACCGACGTTTTCAAACTTAAGCTAAGGGACTTACCCATATTTGAAATTAAGGGAATGAGAGCTTAGCTCGCATTTCTTGAACGGTCCTAATTTATTCACTTTTGCCATCTTCACTGGTGTCATTTTTACAGATGCCATTTCTACCGTACCATTTTTTCCAATCCCATTTTTACAGAGTACCGCTTTGCCCTTCATCTAAATTTGTTATTATCTCCACCAAAGTGATTAATTTTTTTCGGTAAAGTTTGTGTGTATACAGCCTATTGTCTACATCGTTTGATCAATCGTCAACAAAGTTGGTTAAATATTGGTCATCTAACTTTCTAGGATATCTAGGTCAAAGTTCAAAGTTCAAAGTTAAAAAAAAAAAAATGAAAGACAAATTTTTGGTGATAAGTTCATGTTCATCGTAGAGACTATTGACGCAGTGAACTGGTCGCATTTGGATGTGCCCGATCGTTTGGGTTTACGAATCTCAGTGCGAATAAAATGGCTACATCCAGCCACGCTGCTGCGAAGACAACGAAACAGCTGTCCGCTGATAACGATATTTTCTCCTTGTCTCCCGCTTTTCTATATAACATTATTCTATCACTAACACAACTAGGAAAAAATACGTAATATCGAGGTACCCGTCCATGACCCCCCCCCCTCATCCGATAATTTTTGAAATAGGAACACACATGTTTTTATTTCATGAAAATTTAAATGGCTTATGTATAAAGCCTTTATGGTAGCAGTTATGACAAGGTGTGTTCAAACATTATCTCTAACATAGCCCGTCTGTTCCAATGACCGCGCCGACCGAAATGGCAATTCTGTTTTGTGGCGGCTGTCATTAAGTCTCTCGTGGCTTGGGTGAGAGATTGTTTCGTCGAACTTGTCTTAAGTCTGGCACAATTATTCGCGATCCTAACTTTTTCACACATACATTGCGTCTGACGCTGAGTCAGAGTGCCACCTCTGTTTTCACCTTTGTACTCCTTACTATCATCATTGCCCCTCAACCCGTTTGTCTGGTGGCAAATAACCGTTTTCTCGAGTTGAACTGAGGTGAAATAAATCAAATTTCAACTTTTTCTCCATGAAAATAAATAACAGAGACTTTAATTCTCCGCTGAATCAAATACAACCAAAAGAATTCCACGTGTAAATTGATTGTGTTTAAGTTCGATTCAGCTTGAAATCAAAGTCTCTGCTATTTATTTTCATGGAGAAAAAGTTTAAATTAAATTTACTTCACCTCAGTTCGACTCGAGAAAACGGTTATTTACCGCCAGACGGTGTATATAAGATTGTTCCAAAATGAAAAAAAAAAAAAAAAAAAAAAATGGTCGGCGTAGCAAAAATATAAACCACGATGTAAGCGCACCGCGACAGGCAATTCTCGTGAATCGTCTCTCTCCATACGTGGAGATTTCAGGCCGGTATTGGCTGGCGCCTCCATACCGCCTTGGTCGGTTAAATTTCCACACATATTTTCAGTTGACCAGCGTGCTGCGAAATCTCTAGAGTGCCCATTACTCTGGGAACAGTTTACTAGTACACTACACGAAGTGTCTGCCTCCATTTTGGCATCTATGACCAGGATGGGCAAACTAACTCATCTGTTTCTTTTTCATATAATCTGTACTGACCAAAGAGTTAGGTCACAAAACCAAAACCACTACTACCATCCTCTTCAGCACTATATTGAACCTTCCTCTTCCCTACAGTGTAAAAGACAATTCTCACTCCTTAACCCTTCCTTACACCTAGTCACCCTGCTTACTGACTCCTCCCCTACCACCCTGCTGCTACCATCCAAGTAGAGCACGCTGGTGCCTTTTCAACGAGAACGAGGCAGAGTTCACTGAGTCGACGTCCAGTACACACGTGTTTTGACGACTGCTATACTCATGTCATCTTACCATGTTCGCAGTGTTAACAGAAAATAAAATAATCCTTCAAATTAGTATTTGTGTTGTCTTATTTAAACAAGATAACAGCAAATATTACAAATCCATCGCTGCGTGCATTGGTTGTTTTTCTTATTTGGATATTTAACTTTTGGTTGCACAATATATTTTTAAACCTATTTTCCGTTTTAATATCTTTCTCTAGACCCTTTTCTGGTAACGGTCTGTGAACTGCACGTGATATACTTATTTTAGGCTGTTCCCTGACTAGTTTCTCCACATATGGGAAACTGGTGTGACTGGCGTTTTCAATTTTATCTATTTCTAATATTGACTTAATATTCTTTCTTTTTCTCTTCTGTTTGTCTGAACTAACATTAAATTCGTCTACCTTATTTCCGTATTTACCTTACGCTCAGTCTTACACTCGTGGGATTCCTCAACTGTTTTGATCGTCTTCATCTATCATGAAATTATAAAAAGTTAGTCCGCTACCATCCCGACTACATCAAATTCTCGTGTCTGGTTTTATGTTCAGTTCGTGTTTTCCTACCATAACTAAGTCGTCTTTTGCTAGCTTGCATAGTCCGTCAACTGTTGGAGATTTTATAAAACTGCTTTTGTCCTAAAATCTTTTATTTGGTACTTGTACAGTTTAGTCAAGACATAAAAAATTAAAAAATGAAAAAAAGTTTAAATTGTACGTGGAATGAAGTTCTCAAAAAAAAAAAAATCACTTAATTTCATCAAGTAGTTTTTGTTTTACAGCGAAAAAACACTTTGTTATGATACCGAGCAAAAAGTTCGATTTTTAGAAAGAAAAGATAGTTATTAAAGATGGGGAAGGAGTGTCGGCGCTTTAACTGGAGTTATCTCCCGTGTCGTTTCTAAAATTCAAATAAACATTTAAAACAAATCCAAGATGTTTGCCTCCAACGCGCTCTCATAAAAACATGTTTTGCCGTTGTAAAAAAAAAAAACAAAAAACAAAAAAACAACAAAAAAAAACCCTACTCAATCAAATTAAGTGAAATTTTTTTTTCGAAGATCTTCATGTCAAAACGGATACGTACAATAAAATTTTTTTTCGATATTTTCATTTTTTAATGTCTTGATTAAACTGTACAAGTACGTTTTATTTGAACTTTTAAGGTATTCGGCTTCTATGGGAATTAATTGTGCCTGCCGATCGCTATAATATCGTCTTTGATTAATTTGTGTAAGCCCTCGTATGTGGGCGCCTTAAGAAATTCTACCTTAGACAATTTCTCATCCCTTAATTTTACAAATTCTGCCTGTGTTCGTCTGTTCCGTGTGTCGTTTACAAAGAATAATTTATGACTCGGCGGAGCCCTCAGTTAGGATTTAACTCACAACTTGTTTCAAATCCCGGACGAGGACACCTTTTTGTCATGTATCCTCCTTCCTCCTCCGTTCGGGGATATGGAAGGCGCATGCGTGACGGGGGGGGGGGGGGGGAGAAACAGGAAAGGGAATATGAAAACAAAGGAAAAAAAAAGGGAAGGATGGATTCTTTTAAAAGGGTTTCTTTCATGAAATATTCCTTTTATACGGACAATTTTTACGAGAAAGAAAAAAAAATTAAACCGTATTTTCTTTCGTTTAGTAAAATATTTTGCATTTTAAACGTGTTCTAAGACCAGTTTTATCCGTTTATTCGATGTTTTTAAATTCTTAATGATTCCAAGAGCTTTAATATCAATTCATTATAATACACACACACATATATATATATATATATATATATATATATATATATATATATATATATATATATATATACACACACACACCAAGTACGTATTCAAGAGCAAGCTCATGAATTAAACGAGGTTATTAAGGGTGTTCAATTAAAGAGCAAGATATATTTTTATTAATATAAACAAATTTACAAGGTCGCGACACTGGACATGATAATGTTTCGGACAGATGGATGGGTAAAGCCACAAGTCCTCGTTAGGTGACTTAAAAAAATGTTGGTCTGTCACAGAAAAAAAAAAAATGAGGACCGTTTTTCTTTTCTGTGGAAGACAAATATTTAAGTCACCTAATGAGGACTTGTGGTTTTAACCAAACATCTGTCCGAAACTTTAGCATGTCCAGTTTCGCGACCTTGTAAATTTGTCTACATAAATCTATATTCCTATAATTGTTTTTTGTATATTTATTTTAGAAAATAAAACATATATGGGCCGTGGAATTGCATTGATTAGCAAAAGATCTAGCTAATTTGCATATTCTTTTAAATATTCATTTTATTAAATTCCCTATTAGTTTTTTTGTTCGTTTATCTTATGGAATGCTCTTTAGATAACTATTGCGTGCAATTATATCCATGCAGATACTCTACACGATTTATACTTGTGTAATATTTGCGTAAAAATGTTATAAACAAACTTATATATATATATATATATATATATATATATATATATATATATATATATATATATATATTAGTTTTACAGAAGTTCAGAAAAACATTGGTACCGTCGGTTTCAAGCCCAAACACAACGGGAAACCGTTAATGGTAACACGTAAATAATGTTCGGCTCTTGTCAGCCATCTTATTTTCTGCCCTGGCCCCTGGGGCATATTTTGTCAGGTCCGCATATGTTTGTTTATATAATGATGGATGTTTTTATTTATTAGACTATATCTAGTTCCTGTATAATTTATTTTAATCCGGTATGAATTTTCTTCTTTTTTAATTTTTTAATTTTTTTATTTAATGCGTTTTAGTAATAATTTTTTTTTTCTCCGGTCTGCCTTTCGTTGTTTAGGTTGGGTAAGGGGGATAATTAATTTATCTTATTTAACCTCTCTACTTTTTTTTCGGTTGAGGGGAGACAACCTGTGTTTTAGTGGTCTAAGAGGGGTAACTAATCTATCTTATTTATCCTTTTAACTTTTTGTATTAAATATTATAATAGATGAAGGTGGGTGTGTCATTTAATTCTAAATTCTTTTATATATCTGTGTACTGTGTTATAGGCAGTCTTATTCTTCTTCATATATACTAATATTTGTGCTTAATGTATTTTGACAAGAGTCTAAATGTCCGTTACCCTTTTCTGCTTTATGCGTTAAGTTGGCTGCATCTAGAATACTCTTGGAGAACTCCTTTAGGTGGGGTCCTCGTTTATTGTTCTGTCTTCCCAGTTTATTAGTAGCGCTTGTCTCCTATGCAGGCATCCTTTGAGTGTCTCACTGCGTACGTTCAAACAGGTCTTTTGAGGGTCATTAATAGCCTTTATGATGTGGTATTTCTCCGCGTCACAAAGTGGGCATCGTTTTGAGGATGGTGAGTATGCTGGTTTTCTTTCAATGATCCTCCATTTTATGCTGAATTGCGTTCCTTTATCTTTAAGCTGCCATACTCGGGCAGGTAAAGCTGTCTTTATCCTCGTCTTTGCCCTGAAGGAACTATTGTGCGTGTAGAATCTCTGCTTGAACGTCCCTTTCGTCATCCCTATGTATGTCTCTGGTTTATCACTTGTCTCATGCGTGAGTATCGCTTCGTATACGAGGGATTTCGCTTTGCATTTTCCCTCTAAGGGGCAGTCTTCCCTGTATCTGCAAGAGCAACCCTCAGTTTCATTTTCATTGCATTCCTTTGTGATGATCTTTTTAATCGATGGAGCGGTGGAGTAGCTGACGTTAATCGTGTTTCTATTGAACAGTTTGTGCAGTCTATGTTGTGGAGGGAAGTTTCTGTCTAGCAGTTTCAGGAATAGGTGCCCTACTCGTGTTTTTGTGTTGAGGGAAAACGGAAACGAGAACCAAATGATGTTCCGGGGCAGAAAACAAGATGGCTGACGAGAGCCGAACATTATTTACGTGTTACCATTAACGGTTTCCCGTTGTGTTTGGGCTTGAAACCGACGGTACCAATGTTTTTCTGATCTTCTGTAAAACTGATAAATAAATATTCAGCTCTTATATCGAAAAAGTTTTTCGTTGTAATCGAGCACTTTGTCGGAACTCTTTCCCCAAACTACAGTAAGCAAATATATATATATATATATATATATATATATATATATATATAATAAATTCCACAGCCAAACAACGTCGCAGCCCACAAGAGCTATGACAGTCAAAGAACCGGAAGTCCAAGACTCGAGTTTCGCCCTCATTTGGGCTTATCAGCTAGACACATCCGAACTCAGGATTCGAAACCCGAGCCTCTTGCATGCAAGGCAAGCACTCTACCAACTGAGCAAACGCCCTGCACACAAGAATTTCTATTAACCAACACAGATCAAGCAAGCCGCGCCGAAATCCGACTGTGAAATGAACCTGCTTCGTCTCAACAAGGGACGCGGTCATCCAACCAGCTAATAACCCCAAGCTGATGTCTCACAAGTAGGAGTTTTAACTCGAAAGGACGATGCCATCCAGCAATGCTAACCAAGCGAGAAATATTGTTAAGCTTAAACATGGAAAAGTAAAGGACAAGATATTTTAGTAAAAAATATAAATTTATAACTTAATATATGGCAGCATTAAGAATTGATTATATGTTATAAATTGAATTTAAAATATTCTTAATGCTGCCATATATTAAGTTATAAATTTATTATATTTTACAAAAAAATCTTGTCCTTTACTTTTCCATGTTTAAGCTTAACCATATTACTTTTAATGTTCGCATTTTACTGTTGTAATCCATGATTTTTCCAGACTTCCAATAAATTCACTTGTTCTTTGTTTAATTTCAGTTATCCCCCCCCTCATAAACACATGTAATAATGTACGGCACTCGTCTGATTTCAATAAATGTTTGAAATTTACTCGATAAAGGAGTGAGCGGTGACGCTTTAAAGCAGTTCTAAATGACTAAAACTGCCACTTAACCACATATTCAAACACTACCGTGTTCGAATGGTATACAGTGCCACGCAAAAGTGTTGGATACATTACACTTTTCTTCATAACTTTAATTAGGGTTCAAGATTCTACATAAAATTTGGTCAGTATATTCCTATTACTATTCTAACAAATATTTGGGGTAGTAATTACAAAATTAAAGTTTAGAAAGTTTATATTAAACGAAAAATATAAATCAACTAACGCAAAAGTATTGGATACATTGATTTAATATTTGGTTGCATAGCCTTTATTGCGTTCAACAGCTTCCAATCGCTTTCTATAGTTGCACACATGTTTTTTGCAAAGATATACAGGTATTTTGCGCCATTCTTATTTGCAGAACTGATGAATATTTTGTGGATTCCTCTTGTGAACATTGATCTTCAATATTTTCCACAAATTTTCAATTGGGTTGAGGGTTGGAGACTGACTGAGCCAAATAAGAACGTCAATTCCGTTATTTTTAAGCCATTCTTTGGTTAGTTTGGCAGTATGCTTGGGATCATTGTCCTGCTGAAACACGCAATTGCTATTATGTCTCAACAAATCAGCCGATTTCTGGAGGCTTTTCTCCAAAATCTTCCTGTACATAAGTCCATTCATTCTACCATTGATGATTTCTAGTTCACCAGTACCTTGGATGAAAAACACCGCCATACTATAATCGAACCACCGTCTTTACCGTAGGAATGATATTCTTTGTTATAGGCGGTACCATTTTTACGCCATGTGTTGCTGTGTTTCTTCTAAAGATTTCGATTTTCGTTTCGTCTGACCAGATTACTTTGTTCCAAAATTCTTGAGGTTGTTCCTTATATGTTTCAACATAATTCAAACGTGATCTGACATGTTTAAGCTTCAATAATGAAACTTTTCTTGGGGACCTTGATACAAAACCTGCACGATTTAGAAATCTACTGATTGTATCCTTGCTCACATTAATCCCAGCTTCTCTGAGGTCCGTTTGAATTTCACCACGAGTAAGAAAAGTTTTTTTGTACCTCTCTGCTTACCCCCATGTGGTGTAAATGAAGAAAAAAGAAGCAAGAACGACCGACCGCGTTTTTGTGTGGCTTACCTCGTGTTCATAATGAAGAAGAAAGAAACAAAAATGGCTGCCCTGTTTCTTTATATGCCTACAGGGTGACCACGAGGTATGCAAATGAGATGCTCCTGATTGGAGATAAAAGAGGAGTGATTTGGGGAAGGAAAGCATTCTGAAGTTAAATTGCGAGCAGAGAAGTTGTATTTGTAGAAGAGAAAAGTCGGATTCGGGGAGAGAAAAGCTAAAGTTGCAGAAGTTCGTTTTGGAGTGGAGAGAAGACGCGTCAAGTGGTAACCAGAAAGTGAAAGTTCGGACAGCAGTGTCACGCAATCGACAAGCTATTTCGGCACATCAAGCAAATTAACATGGCTGAGTGGAGACTGAGCACTCAGATGTTGAGACCCTTTACTGGGGAGGGTGACCTGATTAAGTGGCTAGAGAAATTAAAAATGGTGGCGAAGCTGCAAGAGATAGAAGATGTGGTCACCCTGCTGCCGCTATACTTAGAGGGGGAAGCCCTCACGATTTACCAGCAGATGCGAGATGAAGACAAGGAAGACCTTGCCTTAGTGGAGCAAAGGCTAAAATTGGCCTTCGCGGAGGGCCCATTTGAAGCACTTGGCAAGCTGTCAAGTTTGAGGTGGACCGGCGAATCCGTTGACGTCTTTGCGACAGAGATCAGGAGACTGGCAGGGTTGGCTGGTTACGTGGGGAGATGACGGTAAAGCTGTACCTAGTGAACGGCTTCCCAGAGGAAATCTCTGCGAACATGCAGAGAATCACGGGGATCCATTCTATGGAAGTGGACGATCTCTTGGTCCACGCCAGAGTCCTAGTGAAAAATGTTAAAAGCCCAATCGTGGCTGCAGCTGTGAGTGGAAATATGTGCATGAGGCCTCACTTGAATGAGAGGCAGCCGGCGAGGCGACAGGAGGGGAGACCTGCCATCAAGTGTTTCCGGTGCCAGGGTCCTCATCTGATAAAGGACTGCAAAGAGCCGAGACCGGGGATCACGTGCTACCGATGTGGACAAGTGGGGCATATTAGCCGCTATAGTGTTGCTGCACGGGACCAGGGAAACGAGTGAAGGGGAGCTATTGCGCCAGTGGTTACCCCTTCTGTGTGGAAATGGCGCATGATGGAACATTGCCTCGGTTACCGGTGGTAGTCAATGGGAAGAGAGCCATAGCCCTTGTCGACACAGGCTGCACTACAACGCTGTTAGCGAGGAATGTCGCGAGGTCATGGAACGGAACCAGGATTATTAGGACCGTGGATGGCAGGGATATGAAATGCCTAGGAGAGACGACAGCGGAAGTAATGGTGCAAGGGGTGCCCATTAGACTGCAAGCCCTAGTGTTGAATCATCTGGTCGGTGGTGTCGACGTGATTATAGGTATGAGTGAAATTAACCGACTGGGGGGGCGCTACGTTAAGAGGGGGTCAAGTGACGTTTGGACGTCTCGGCGCAGTGGGGATGGCAGGAGTGGAAGGTGATAGAACCGTTAGAACCCCAAAACCGGAGGTTTGCTGCATTGAGGACAAAGATTTCCTGGCGAAGTTTGATGGCGTGAGGTGGACGGTGGAATGGAAATGGATCTCCGGACCCCCAGAACTACAGAATAAGATGGGCTGCTACGAAAACACCCTGCGAGGAGAAATAAGAAAAGGATTCGAGGAAGAAGTGGAGAGGTGGATAAAAGAAGGAATTCTGAAACCGTGGACAGGGGAAGAAAAAGGAGTGTTGCCACTACTGGCGGTTGTTCAGCCTACCAAAAACAAGATTAGTCCCGTGCTGGATTTTAGGGAATTGAACAGACACGTAGCCTGCCACACTGGAACGGGGATCGACGTATGTGAGGAGGTCATGAGGAAATGGAGAAGAATGGGGCGGGCCACTAAGATTGTCGATCTGAAATCGGCATATCTGCAGATCCATGTAGATGAAAAACTCTGGCAGTACCAACTGGTCCGGTACAAGGGGCGGGTGTATTGTCTGACGAGGTTAGGCTTTGGGCTGAGTTCAGCCCCCAAAATTATGACTGCCGTGCTGAAGACAGTGCTGAGCAAAGACTGTACAGTGGAGGAGGCCACTAGCTCGTACATTGACGACATCCTGGTGGAGGAGGCAGAGGTGACAGCAGAGAAAGTAAGAAGCCATGTCGAGAAGTATGGGTTAACCGCAAAACCGG
Source organism: Euprymna scolopes (assembly GCF_053919585.1). Classification (NCBI taxonomy): domain Eukaryota; kingdom Metazoa; phylum Mollusca; class Cephalopoda; order Sepiida; family Sepiolidae; genus Euprymna; species Euprymna scolopes. The sequence goes on from NC_136494.1 coordinate 120,586,703, forward strand.
CGGAGGCCCTAGATGGAGGAGCGGTGCTGGGGTTGAAACTAAGGCGAGATGGAAAAGAAAGCCTTGTCTTCGAACGAGGGAATGCAGTACCCGAAGTCGGATCTGAGCTGACGAGGCGAGAACTCTTCTCAGTCTGCGGGAGGCTGGTCGGGCACTATCCTATCGCTGGCTGGCTCAGGATAGCATGCAGCTTTATTAAACGACAAACAGGCACTGATGGCTGGGAGGGCCGTGTGACGAAGGAGGTCATGAACATGCTGCAAGAAGTCATTGCGAGAGTGAGGAATGAGGACCCAGTGAAAGGGAAATGGTATGTCAGCGACGAAGACGCGGGTGTGGTTTGGTGCGATGCCAGTAACCTGGCGTTGGGCGTCGTACTAGAGATAGGAGGTGTAACTGTGGAGGATGCGGCGTGGCTAAGAAAAAACAACGACTTCTCCCATATCAACGTAGCAGAACTAGATGCCGCTATAAAAGGAATCAATCTGGCCCTGAAATGGGGATTGAAAATAATTGAAGTCAAAACCGATTCGGCAACGGTAGCGTCGTGGATTCGGTCGGCAGTAACTGGCGATAAGAGAATTAAGACCAGGGGTGCTGCGGAAATGCTGATCAAGCGCAGACTCGGAGCGCTCACCGACCTGATAGCGGAATTCCAGTTAAGAGTATCTGTTGTGTTGGTCCCGTCAGAAAAAAACAAGGCGGATTCGATGACACGCGTGAAGAAGGCCTGGCTGCAGGAGGGAAAGGAGGTCTCCTCGGTATGCTGTGCAGGGGAAGAAGTCAAAGAGTCACACGAAATGCACCACTTTGGTCGAGAACGAACGTTATTCCTAGCCAGAGAGGTTTACCCGGAGACCACCGAGGAGGAGGTTAGGGAGGTGGTGGAGAACTGTCGAGAATGCCAATCAATTGACCCTGGACCGTCCAGACACGAAGCAGGAGAGCTACACGTTGCGGAGGACTGGAAGCGATTGGCCATTGATGTGACACACTATCGCTACAAATTGTATCTGTCGATGGTCGACTGTGGACCGGGAAGGTTTGCCATCTGGAGAGAGATCAGGGCAGAAGCTGCATGGGCGATCGGAGGGGTCATCGAGGAGATATTTTTGGAGAGAGAGCCGGTTGAGGAACTCTTAATGGACAATGGCCCTGCTTTCCGATCAGAAGCCTTTAAAAGGGTGTGCGATAAGTGGGGAGTAAGGCAATTTTTCAGAGCAGCGTATCGGCCGAGTGGCAACGGAATAGTGGAGAGGAATCATCGCACCATTAAAGCCGCTGCGGAAAAAAGCAACGTATCACCCATAGAGGCGGTGTTTTGGTATAACATCTCGCCGAAGACCAAACAAGATGAGACAACTGTGCCTCATAGGGCCGTTTTCACATATAAGTGGCGGCATCCGTGCAACAAAACAGCAGGAATTGAGAGTGAAGAAGCCACAATCAAAGTAGGTGAAGAGGTGTGGGTGAAACCCCCCAATGCACAGTGTACCACTCGTTGGAAAAGAGGGGTCGTAACAGGATTGCAGTCGAAGAACAATGTGATGGTGAATGGCGTTCCCCGGCATATCTTAGACCTGCGTCGTGTGACATTGCCAGTATGCAGTGAGGGCAGTGAAGAAGAAGAAATCGAGGGCCACCGAGAAGCAAATGATGCTGCTCGACCTGACTTAGGCCCGCGTTGTAGTGAACCTGAAAACGTTAACCCCCGAGAAGTTGTCCCCCAGAGGCCTCGACGTGAGAGGAGGCGGCCTGCTTGGATGGAGGATTACGAAGTATCCTATTGATCTCGAAGATCAGGGAGGCGTGTGGTGTAAATGAAGAAAAAAGAAGCAAGAACGACCGACCGCGTTTTTGTGTGGCTTACCTCGTGTTCATAATGAAGAAGAAAGAAACAAAAATGGCTGCCCTGTTTCTTTATATGCCTACAGGGTGACCACGAGTTATGCAAATGAGATGCTCCTGATTGGAGATAAAAGAGGAGTGATTTGGGGAAGGAAGGCATTCTGAAGTTAGATTGCGAGCAGAGAAGTTGTATTTGTGGAAGAGAAAAGTCGGATTCGGGGAGAGAAAAGCTAAAGTTGCAGAAGTTCGTTTTGGAGTGGAGAGAAGACGCGTCAAGTGGTAACCAGAAAGTGAAAGTTCGGACAGCAGTGATTTTTTTCCTTTAATTTCCTTGGTCGACCACATCTTGGAAGATTTGCAACAGCTTCACCAGGGTTTTAAAACTTTTTAATAACGTTTCCAACTGTACTAAGTGGTAGATTAAGTTCCCTTGATATTATTCGACACCCTTTTCCTTTGTGCTTATCAATGATTTATTGACGAATGTCTATTGGCAACTCTTCAGTTTTATGCATTTTTATAAATGAACTAGTTGACTTTGAAGGAGTGAGCCAAAACTGGAAGAATTTTATAAAATTATTTTAATATAAAGCTGTCTGGTCAGCAACACGCTAAGCAAAAGTCATTTAAATTTATTTCAGAAAAATAATTTTTTTAAAGTGTATCCAATACTTTTGCGTTTGTTAATTCATATTTTTCCTTAAATATAAACTTTCTAAACTTTGATTTTATAATTACTACTCCAAATATAATTTAGTAATAGGAATATACTGACCGAATTTTTGGTAAAATCTTGAACCCTAATTAAAGTTATGAAGAAAAATGTAATGCATGGCACTATATATATGTTTGTATGTGTGAACGGTCTGTCCGGTTTGAAAAATTCTGTGCATGCGTAATTATATGAAAACAAAGCCATAAAGGCTTTTTTAATCGACTATTTTTTTCGCATTTAAAATATGCAAATAAAAACAACTAAATCTCTTTTGCTTTCTTTTCATCGACATTTTAAGATTTTTATTTTTATTTTTCATTGCATGTTGGAATCAATCAGTTGAAAGGAAAACGAATCGTTATCAAACATTAGGTAAAATGCTTCATACTTGTTTTTTGGTCTAAGTTTTCGCTTTGATATAAAGTACTGTTAACGACACCTGAATATCTTATAAAAAACGAATGTATTCTTGACTCTCATTTCAATATCGCTCCTATTTTTGGTCTGATGAAGTGATATTATGTGACCAATAATGTTTGTATAATAAACAGACTCTGTCTTCCATTGAGCACTCTTAAAAATCACGCGGTTTCATTGGGTTTACATCTAGTAAACCAATCTATAAAACAATTATACATATATCTCTATAATTATAAAACTTCGATCAGCTTGCTTGGACTTTTAACTGTCCATCCAGTTTCAAAAATTCTGCGCATGCGTAATTACATAAAAACAAAGCTATGAACGCTTTTTTATCGACATTTTTTCGCGTTTAAAATATGCAAAGAAAAACAAAATAAAATCTCTTTGCTTTTTTTATCAGCATATTACGAATTTTATTTGTATTTTCATTGAAAGCTGGAATCGTTATCAAACATTATGTAAAAATACTTCAGAGAATCAACTATCGATTTGCTTTTTAAAACTTGATTTTTTGCAGGTATTTAACTTTTACCTAATGTTATAAACCTTCATTGCGAGTTGAAATCGTTTTCAAACATTTTTTATTTAAAAGGAACAAACATTTGAATCTAATCCGAGATTCCTCAGGAAATTTCACAAGTTTTTGGTCAATTCTTTTAATAATGAAAAACTTACATTTTTTTTAACAGTTTAAAACTTTCAATTCATTTTTTCATGCTGCAATTTGAATGCTAAAACAAATGCAAAACATTTAACATTGCAAAAAAAAAAAAAGTCGTTGACTTGTGATAAGTGCTTTCGTTAAGAGTCGCACTTTGTTTACAAAGTCATTCGACGGAAGTGACGTCAGACAAATTTTAAGGTTCGGGCGACCAACTGTATTAATATAATCTTTTAAGCATATATAAAAATAGAAGTCTTGGTAAATTTTTACTAGGTTTCCACCTTAACGTTTTCCTGTAAAATGACTTCAAGGTTGTCGGCTATGCTGAAAACAACTATTGCATTTAAATTTTCCGCAAATGAGTAATTTCCAGATATTAAACAATGTAATTCTGTATGTTTAAAGTGGTGGCCATCGTAGTACTCGCAAGTGCGCATATTTTTGTTATAGTATACTCACTATTCAATAGCTAGCCTTAACATATACTGATCCAACGGGTCACAAGCAGTCTAGTGTATATATATATATATATATATATATATATATATATATATATATATATATATATATATATATGTATATATATATATATAGTGTAAAATTTGTTTGAAAATTCAAAGACTCACGTTTTCTTTTTATAACCAACGTTTATTTCCTGGATTTTTTCCATTACACCTGTTTTTCATTAGTGGGTAGGCAATTTTACGATTTATGTGTCCATAAAAGTATCCTGTCCCCACCAGCTTTTTCAGATGCTTATTCATTAGATTTTTACAACAAAAGGTATATTTTTAACATGCTGAACATAGTATTCAGGTAAAAAGATTTCCAAAGCCACGCCTCCTCACTTCCTCCATCTTTTGGTGTTATGTGAAGATAGTTTTCCGTTTTTACCCGTAGTTTCGTATTTTTATTTTTTATTTATTTTTTATTTATTAATTATTTATTTATTTTTAATTTTCCCTTTTTTTCATTTGTTTTTTCCAATTATCATATAATTTTAGATAATTTTATTTCTACATTTATGCGTGCTTATTTTAATATTCCTGTTTTGCTTGGTGTTTGAATTCGTATTATTACTCGATCCTTTTGTTTAAAGGGGGATCACTCTCATGAAATCATTTTTTATATCTAGGATTAACCCCCTTGCATCTTTCCTTATACGTTTTGTTTTTACTTTTTTTTCCTAATCTGCTCTAGTGCGTGAAATTAAATATCTGTTTCTGTGCAAACATCCGTGGATTACAGCTAGTCGTTTGTTTAATAATTTACACCCCCCACACACGCACACACACATGATACAAACAAGGACGTAAGAATTACGTTCTAATAATTGGTCATTCACACATTGCTATTCGTACAGAATACGTTGAAATGTCACGTTGAAATACTAGCTTTATTATTTAGAAAGCCATTCTTAACAAGACGACGGCGTTTTGTACATTCACCTAACTATTTAATAAACAAAAATACCATAAAAATTGTATTTAACTTGATCATATCTAAAGAAAATAGCACGGTCAGTATTCTGCATAAGTAGCCAAACATTAATTCCGAAACCGAAGCGAATATCCCAATGTCTGAAAATCTAAGAATCCTACCAGATCTGATACTTCGATTTATGATTTATAGTTACTTAACTATCATTCAATTTCATTACAAAAACAAAAACAAAAACAAAACAAAACAAAAACAAACAAACAAACTGCGAATTCTGTGTAATTCAAATATCTTGTTCTATAATTGCGATGAATCGAGAGCGAGAGATAAATCGCGACCATTTTATATTGGATTCGTTTACCTCTTTACCATGGAATGTCATTCGTAAACGATACAAATTATTGTAGACAGCAGTCAATTATACAATTCGAACACTTATTCAAACTTTTGAGACGAAACACAAGTAAAGTAAGAGTTGCCCACGCAATGAAGTAAATGATATTGATCAGCCATCTTTAAGCATTTAACAGTTTGCCTCGACTAAAGATGATAATTGTATAAATTCACATTCTGCTTAACACGAAATAGCATTTTGCAACATCTTTGTATTAATAGGCGTAAAAACCATGTCTATATTTTCATGTATACCAACTTTATCCACGTTAAAAAAGATTACGTTTGGCCGGTTCAGTAGCAACTATAACTGCAGATACATCCAAAGAGTGGAGGATTGGAGATAAAACTAATTCATACATATGGCAAAGGATGAAAAAGAGGATGTTATATCAGTTGAGAGAAAGAGGGTAAAGAAGTTGAAATTAAAAGAAAGATTACAAATATTCATGTGTTAGTAACATTAATTTTCCTTATTAAATTCAAGTTGCTTTCGAATTTTGAGATGAGGATTGCTAACTCGCATTACTGGATTATTCCAACTACTGTTACCATCTTCCGGACCACTAATGAAGACAGACACGGATATCGGTTCAAACAGCACGAAGACAGAATATACAGAAAGCAACAGTCGTAGTACTTAACGCCAAGATGGCGTACTACAATCAACACAAACATACCACCACGAGCGTCAGTACTTCCCGGTCTATTTATACAGTTCGGAATAGTTCATATCTTGTGTAGGGGACTAGGATATATAAATACCCCAATCCCGTTACAAAAGAATAATGAAATGAATGAGGAATTGAAGGAAACAAAGACTCAATTAAGGGATAAGATAAACGTCGTTTATTTGCTGTTGAAAGAAATGAACGTTTTAGTTATAACATGTCCGCGCGTATGTAACCAATGTTCATTGCAGGACTGGTGTTGTAGCAAGAAAAGGAAATGTGTTTTCATCTCAAATTCGGGTCACTATTGTTTGTTCGCGCGTGGGAAGAGAAATAAATGTTGTAGGAAAATTGAGAATAGTAGTCCAGCGTGTGTATGCATTGATAAGGAATTAACTTTTGTAGGGTAGTATAATTAAACAAAGCGTACTTATCTTTTCAGACGACGGGGGGTGGTAAGTGGACGGCCGGTCGTGCTACTTCGGTGATATGTGTCCAGGCTTTTAACTTGAGAGCGGCGACTACATTTATCAACAACTAGCAGCGCGGCGTCTTCGCCTCCTGTGTTTTTCTTCTTCTTTTTCTTCTTTGGTTTGTGTGAAATAGGCATTGTTAGAATTGAAGGCATCTCGGCCCATAACGTGAGAGCGGAGTTGGCTTCAGTTCACTGATGCCTTATTTCTTCTTCTTCTTCTTCTTCTTCTTCTTCTTCTCTTTAGGTCGGGTGGAAGAATGTCCGTGCGTTCACTGACGCAGCTGGGCGAATCTCTTTTTTCTTTTCTTTTTCTTCTTCATTTCTTTAGGTCGGGTGGAAGAATGTCCGTGCGTTCACTGACGCAGCTGGGCGAATCTCTCTTTTCTTTTCTTTCTGGTCCCTTCCTTTTATAGTCGTAAACCGGCTCCCAGCGGTTGTGATATTTTAGGCGTTTATTTTCGGCGGGGAGCTCTGCCATTGGTTGATAATTCTTTTATGGTTTCTTATTTTTCTTTTTCCAAACGGAAGCGATGCGTGGAGCCATGTGCAAACGACGATTTTTTATTTTGTCTCTTATGCTGGAGACGTTAGCATCCGGTTGGCATGTTCCCACACTTGTACATAGGTGTTGCGAGTTGCATTTCAGTGAAAAGAGAAAAGGAACTGGAACGAAGATTTGAAGGAGGACACGAACACATGTGTGACGGGTATAAAGAGAAGTATATTTTTTGGGACAGGAAGAGGAAAGGGGATTATGGGATTACAACGTAAAAGGGAGATAATCATAAAAGGGTCTATGTTAAGAGTTATCATACTTATTTTCAACACCCCCACTTGCTCTCAGTATATTATTTATTTATTATTTCTCTTTACAAAAACAAAAATATGTGAGAGCAGATTAGTGTCAGTTTAGGGTCCGAATAAAATTTTTTCAAACTTGTCCAGCTTCATTTGGGTTGGAGGTTTTGTCATGATGTCGGCGATTATGTCTGCTGTGGGATAGTAAATTAATTGCATTTTGTTATTATTCAGAGCTTCTCTGATAAAATTGTACTTAATGTCGATGTGTTTACATCTCTGCCCATGAATGGAGTCCTTAGAAAGCGCTATGACGTTTTGACCGTCTCCGAATATTTTGATGGCGACGGGTTCTCGGTGTGTAGTCTACTCCCTTAGTTTGGTTGCACCCTTTTGCGACGAACCTGCCCTTGTATTTAGGGGACTCGTCGGCGTTTTCTTTGATTTCATACACCCATCTACTGCTTACTGTCGTTCTGCCTTTGGGTAAGGATGTTAGATGGTATACATTGTTTTCCTTTAGTGAGTCAATTTCTTCCTGCATCGCTTAGATCCAGTAATGTGTCGCTAGGGAAGTCACAGCTTCTCTCTAAGTGCGGGGTATGCGGCCTTGTAGCAGTAGTCAGTGTCGATTAATGCGTGGCCGCTCCCATCCGGGACTACTGTCACAGTCTTCTAGGTAGTTGGGCATTTTGTGCTCGCGCGTCGGGTATCTATGCGTACAGCTAGTTACTACTATAGACTCGGTTTGTTTGTCGGTATTGGATCGTTCAGGGTTTTCCCTCGATTTAAAATTTTTTTTATTAAGTTTCTTGCGGGAAAATTTGCGTCATCATCGCTGGATGAGTGGGTTTATGTTTGAGTGTGTTGATCGTTGGCGTTGTTGGTGAATTTTATCAGTCTGTGTTTACACACTTTCCCGTTTTCTGGGTAGTAGATAAGATATGTCGGACTGTTTCTATCGTGTCCGACGAACATTCCCCTCTGGCACCTTGGGTCTAGCTTTCTTTTTATGTTGGAGTAGGCACAACAAGGCGAACCGAAAATGTGCATCCTTGATAAGTCCGATTTTCTCCCGGTCATCTTGTAGTAGGGCGTCTGTTTTAGACGGTTATTGAAGCATCTGTTCCATATAACTGCCGATGTCATAACTGTATAGCTCCACGGTGTTTTCGGTAAGCCGTTTTCTATGATAAGGCATCTTGCCACTTCGAATAGAGTTCACCAGTTTATTTAGGCGGAGTAGCTTTCCGAAGTCGTTTGACTTGAACTCCGAACCATTATCAGATCTCAGTATTTTTCCGTATTGGGAAATATCTGCGAGGAATTTTTCGGTGGCAGGTGTGGCGTCACTTTTGTTTTTAATAAAATGTACAAATACGGCGCCAGAAAAGTCATCAGTGAATGAGATGGCGTATTTGTTCCCGTTTAAATCCGCTGGTTCTGTGGGGCCGGTTAGGTCTGAATGTACTAAATGCAGAATAGTTGTCGCTCTTTTGTCGGGAGATTTATTTCTTTTCTGGTGGAATTTTCCTTGGATGCAGACGTTGCAGTTTTTGTTGTTTGCAGTCTTATTTTTTATTTTCATTCCTTCGACCACATCTGGTAGTTTTGTTATGTCGTCGTAATTGCAATAGCCGAGTATTTTATGCCACGAGGGATATCGTGGCATTGATGGCAACCGTCTTCTGCATTTCTTTCTTCCATAGTTTTTAGGTAGTATAGTCTGTTGTGCACGTTTATTTTGAATTCTGTTCCGTTTTTATGTTTTAGTATATCCCCATCTTCTTCGAAAATAACTGTCGCTCCGTTCTGGGTCGCAGTTTTCACAGAAAATATATCCTGTGGTTATGAAGGTATAAGTAGTGCCGCTTTTAAGGTAGTCGCAATGGAGTTTCCGTTAGTGTCTAAAAGGCAGACTTCAGCGTCTCTTCTTTTTAAGGTTAAGCCACTGGTTTTACTTCTGTCTTCCAACTCCATGTAGTGGTTCTCATAAAGGAATGTTGGGTCGAAATTCTTAAATTTGCTTGCGTCTGTTATAATGTGCGAAGTGGACTCTGTGTCGACTAGTAGGTTCGTATGTGGTATTAAGTTCCGGGTATATTAGTAGTCCTCCGTTTCGAATGTGAAAGAGTTTTCTTCGGTGTCGGCTGCCTTTTTCATTGTATCTTTTCGCTTACAACGGCAGAACTCCCTTTTATGGGTGCTACTTTTACAGTAACTACACCAATGTTTTCGCTGTTTGTGTTTGTTGTTGGGACATTCTTTCGATAAATGTTCTTTTCTGCCGCATGTGAAGCAGAATATTTCACGTTCGTCATGGTGGTGATGGCTCTCCATCGTATTATCTGAAAATATTGCAACAGACGATGTCAATTTCATCACTTCGTTACTGGTCGACTGCATTTTATGTTTCAGTGTTTCGTCAAAACCATGGAGTTTTGTTTTAAATTCCAGAAATGTTATTTCTTTGTTGCTGCGTGTCATATAAATCGAAAAAGGGTCGTAGCAGCTTGGTAATCCTTTGGATATCATGGCGATACTTAGGGCATCGTCAACTGTTTACCCGGCATTTCTCAGAGCTGTTAAAATTATCTCATTTCTTATCACGTATTCTGTGACGCTTTCGTCTCCTTTCTTTTTGAGAGACGTGAGTTGGGTGTACAAGGAGATTACCCTTGGTTTTCCTTTGCTTGCATAGTGTTCGCGTAATATTTTGAGAGCTTCTCTCCCATTATCTGTGGCTTCTCTCATTATTAAGGATAAACTTTTGTCGCCCAGAAACTGTACAAGTTCAGCATAAGCATCTTCATTTCTCTCAGTGTCGCTTCCGTCTCTATTAAGGTGTATACCTAAAATGGCGTCTTTTAGGCCAAGCGTGCGTAAATGACATAAAAATTTTGTCTCCCAAATTTCGTATTAGGTTTTATCTCTGTCAAATAAAAGTCCGTTCCATCGGCTTCCATTATTCTTCTGGCACCTAACCTGTTCCGAGTTGCATTTCAATGAAAAGAGAAAAGGAACTGGAACGAAGATTTGAAGGAGGACACGAACACGCGTGTGACAGGTATAAAGAGAAGTATATTTTTTGGGGACCGAAAGAGGAAAAGGGATTATGGGATTACAACGTAAAAGGCAGATAATCATAAAAGGGTCTATGATAAGAGTTATCGTACTTACTTTCAACAATACGTGAGTTACCACAACAGTTACTGACATAGTTAACAGGCCAGGAGTAATAACCCTAAGTATGATAGAATTGTTTCCCTTTCTCATCTGCTTGTGACCCTGTGACTTTATATATATATATATATATATATATATATATATATATATATATATATATATATATATATATATATATATTTACGTCTGGTTGTGTTTGTAGGCTCAAGAATAAAATGTCTTCGTATCGTTTGAGCTTCGTGTGACGCAATTCATTGGCGTATATAAAAGAATAATATTTAAACTTATTTTCTTGAATTAATTTTGTCTCGCATTAATGGTTTTCAAAGCGTAACACAACAATCTTTGAATATATCAACTTTTAAATGTATAAACATGTATGCTTATATGTACGAGTTTTCCCTCTTACTCGTGTTTTTCCCCTTTTTCTTATTCCGAGGTACTCCTCCTCCCTCCACCACTCGTTTCATTACATGGTTTGTCCGTGTTTATATTACGTCACACACTTTTGTCATGCCGGAGATTTTCTTAAGATCTTGCCAATCGCTTTGTCTTGTTTCTTGCATAAAAAAAAGCGTTTTTTTTTTTGTAGACAATATTTTCTCGTTTTGCCTATTGATGAAGGTTTAAAAAGAAAAAAAATATTGGATTGGCCCTTAAAGCTGTTTACGAGTATTAATTTTTTTTTTTTTACAAAGGGGGGTTACCAGGTCCCGAGGCCACTCGAGGATAAGAGTTAATGCGTATTGTAATCATTGGGACAGTAGCGTAGTAATCGTTTGTGGTGGAAATTTGTTATAAGCAGATTATTTACGAGGACGGTTCAATAGGAACTTGTTTACGTTGGACTTGAGAATATTGTAGTCAGCTGGAAAGCACACCAGCGGAACATTTCCACAGGCGGGAAGTTCTAGGAAAGGGGCTTTGTTGATGGAATCGACGTTTAGGTTTAGGCACCGATAGAGAGTGGGAGAATTTGATAGGGATTTTGGCCAGACGAGTGTTTTTTTGTGGAAGATTGGCGAGGAGGGATCATAGATTGGAGCACATGGAACATTTACCATGAAAATAGCGACAGAGCAGAGACAGGCTCGCAACCTCTCTTCTGCGTGAGAGGTTAGAGAGAAGAGAAACTACTTCTACTAGATTACAGAAACTACTTCTACTAGATTACAAAGTCGGTTTTGAACTTTGGAGATTTTTTTAGACATTTATTTTTTATTTTCCTTTCTATTGAGTTTACTTCACTGCTGCTGATCTTGGTCATGTGACTCATTTGTGTTGATCTGCGTATTCCCACGTTTTGTGATAAAATTCAAACTGAAGTTGGCATTTCAGAATGGACATTTGAAATGTGTTTACATGATATCTTCGTCTAAACAGGGCGTTAAAATGTTGAAGTGTACTCGTTTAAGTTACCTGACGAAGTTTCTAATGTTGAAGTGATTGCGTCCAAATTACCTGACGAATTCGGATCTCACTGAGAAAAATCTATGAAATCTGTCGGAAAAATAACACGTGGGAAATATTATCATTAGGAAAGATTGAATTGGAATGTGTCTAACACTAACTAGAGATCTTCTAAGGCCTGAAGAAAATGGATGTTTCAAGCTGCAGTTTTTCTAAGTCAAAAGAAAATATTTCTATTCGGACCCGATTCAAAGAAGGAACGAGGAAAAAAATTTTTATTAACGGACTTCTTACTTTTCAGAAAACGTTATTATACGAAGAATTATGTTTATATTTTTTACATGTTATTCCTTCAGGAAAATGAGGAAATAAATTCCTCGCTATAAAAGAACACTCTCGAAACATTTCAGATAATGTATCTTTGTCTGCAGATATTTCAACGAATCTATTCGAGGACTTTTATATATAAAAAAAGACATTACAAAATGTAAGCTTAAATTACAAACAAAAGGAACAAACTCTTTTCGACTTCGCTAAAAGCCCTTTTCTTTGGGTCCAGAACATGTATAGTATAACATAATAGTTCCAAATATAAATTTTTCTCACTTGGTCACTTTTTATTTTATTTATTTTTATTTCAAAAGGTATCCATTACAATATGGTTTCGTATTGCGACTAACATGTCTGCAAAATTATGTGATTGCTGCATATTTAGTCACGTACTCATCAGATGTTTACCTTAAAAACTTATAAAAATACCATCTTAGACAACTTACGTAGTTCATGTAACGGGCACATTCTGCCGTTCCTTCCCAGTTACAAAGATTATGGTCACACTGAATTATTTAAATGTTAATTTTTGTATTTTTGGATTATTCTTATATTTTCATTTCATTTAAAGTTTTTATCAGTTTAAAAAAAAATTTATTTTACCATCCTTCGAACCCTAATTTTAAGTTATTAATTATTATAATTATAGTTTATTTCCAGTTATAGTATTCTTAGTAAGTGATTTGCCTTACATATGAAACTTCATGTTTTTTCTTGTTTGCATTCTTCGAAGGTTTAGTTGATAGTTAAGAACCCCGATTACGTATAATAGATTATGGACAAGGAAAAACAAGAATATTAATTTTGACATCACAATGGAGTCACCGTATTCTGCACAAGTAACAGACCTGGTAGGTCTGTATATTTTGAATGAACTAAACAAAAATTCCAGGATGTAACGGGGCTTATATCGAGATGACGCACTATTTTTGGTAAATTCAAACAATTGAATATTAGAGAAAACTGAGATAAATGGATCAGTTTTTACTGAAATCAATCTGAAAATAACTATAGATATAAGTCACAAAATTGTAAGCTTCTTAGACGTAACATTTAACATCGACAGTTGCACATTTGAACCTTACCATAAACCTAACCAGACTTTATTCCATTTAGATTATAAATCCAATCATCCTAAATCCATGAAAAAGGAAATCATACCAAGCATTTCAAGAATTTCTAAACTATCAAAAAATGAAAAACCATTTAATAAAAAATAAGTACTATAACCAATCATTAGCTAATCAGGATATAACGGACAAATTAATTATATTAAAAGGTATGAATAAAAAGAAGGTAACGATGTTAAAAAAACAATATGGCGATGAACGAATCTAGAAAAGGAAATATTGAAATTAGAACTAAAGAAAATAAGATAAGCAATACAAAACCAGCATTTAATTCAAAAAGAAAGATAGTAAAGAAAAACAGACTGAAGAACCAAACCCCTTTTAATCCACCTTTTAGCAAACATTATATATATAAAAAAATAACCTTCCGAAATAATTTTACCAAAGTATTGACAAAAATCCCCCCCCCTTGGGAAACAAATATTGGAAAATTATTAACATATTTAATGTAGAAAATAATTTTACTAACTTAAAACTATAATAAGCTCTAATAATGCAAAATAAAATAAAATCAGTGACCACAGAATTTACGAAATATAGGGATCTAAGAGTAGAAAAAATTGTAACGTTAGAAATCCTGATGAATGCCCACTTCATGAAAATTGTTTAACCTGATATTGTATATAAATGTAAAGTTATTACAGGGAATAATACTGAAACATATCTAGGATTTACAGCGTGATTGTTTAAAAGATAGATGGTGCAGCTCACGTTAACTATGGAAAACGAAAACAAGACTATCAAAGATGAAAACGATAATGAATAAAGCATTAACAGTAATGGGATCGATAGGAATAATGAAAATAAATATTAAAAATTAACTGGTTTAGGTGATTGGTTAAGGGAACTTCGAAAAATAAAACTGAATATAAATTAAAATATAGTTGGGAGGTTAAATATGAACCGCGTAAAGCAAAAAGATGTAACATTTGTATTCTTGAAGCTTACCACGTATTAACATCGAAAGATGATTTACTAAAAAAGCGCCAGAGTAGAAAGTCTTTTTACAAATGTCCCTGTAGCGAAAACCATAGATATAATTATAAACAACATCTACAATCACCCGTCACTCCCTCCACTTAAAATTAATAAAAATATATAAAAAAAAATATTATTAATCAGCACCACGGAAATACCTTTTTATGATCCTAATGGCAACATATATAATCAATAGATGGCGTCGCAATGGGATCAGTCCTCGGACCTACCCTGAGTGAATTTTATATGGCAGACTTAGAAAATAAAATATTTAAAAATAATATAAATCCCCCTATGTATGTACGTTATGTTGACGACATACTCCTCTTAGCTGATAATGACGAACAGATATATAAACTTCAAGATCTTAAAAAAAAACTGTCCTTAAGTTTACAATAGAATTAAATGATAACAAACAAATTCACTTTCTGGACGTCCTTATAGACTCATCTAACAATACTTTCGACACAGCTGTATACAAAAAAAACAACTAGTACAAAATCCAGCCTCTTGAACTTTAAGAGTGAGTGCCCTCAGCGTTATAAAATTGCCATAATCAAAAATCTTTTAAACCGTGCTAAGATGATTTCTTCTACGAAAAAAGCACTACTAATAGAAATTAAAAATATCAAACAGGTTCTTATAAACAATTACTTTCCGAATTATATTGTTGATCAACAAATTAAACTATTGTTACAGTCCCCTAAAAACCTTAACAGCAATACTAGTCAATCTTCTAACACTAACCCTATAGACATCTATATCTATAAAAGCGAAAATGTATGTATGTATGTATGTTTGTGTGTCTGCTAAAAACTTTTGACCGACAGAACAAAAATTCACTTGGTATCATATTAAAGCCCCACCCTCCGGACAAAAAATATCGAAAAATCAGCCCAAAAGGACCATCAGAAGTGCGTCAACTGATCGATTTTCTGCAGGGGGGGGGCCCAAAAAGTGACATTTTAATGTCAAACATTACATATTTTTAAATCGATTTATAACTGCCCCCAAAAATACGGGCGCCAACTCTTCTACATTAAGTATACACGGGGCCGTTTATTTTGGGTCAACTTGTATTTAAAACCCGCTGAGTCATGTCACGTGATCTTGACGTCAGCAAGCTCTAATGGCAGTCTGAATTTAAAAAAACATGTTATCGGTAAAAATAAATTAACCCTTACACAAGCTAAACTATGAACTTCTACGCTATGGCAACGTTACCAAAGTTATTAGCACATTCAAAATAGTTAGATACGATAGTTAAACGAAAAATAACAAGCCAAAAATGTGAAGTAAAAAAAAAATACGCTTACAAAAAATATTAACGATCGAAGTTTTTACAAAAGTTTTACAGCCAGACGCCATTTTCCAGTCTTTAGAATAAGGAAGACGAAGTGTGTGTGTGTGTGTGTGTGTGTGTGAGTGAGTGAGTGAGTGAGAGAGAGACATACACAAACGGAAACAGAGAGAGAGACACACACAGATAGAGAGATATGTCTAGACAGGAAACGAAATACTGCTACGTCATCTCGTAACGCTCCCGCGATGACCTCATTTAGTGGCTATCTGTCAATCAAACCTCTTTCACTCGCTTTATAACCCTTATTTTAACACTATAATCAATTCCTCTTACTCTTGGCCTACACAGTTAAGTGGTTGGAGTTAGTTTCACCTCCGCGTTCCGGGTTCAATCCAGCCTCACGACCAAAACTATTTTTTTTCTTTTACATCTTTAGACACGTGGGCAACGTTTCTTTATTTTTCTTTAGTTTACTTCCCCCCTATACACATAGCGGGTTTTTTTCGCTGTTTTTTTTTTTAGATTCGGTTTTTCCGATTTTTTTAACATCGTTTCAGGGTTATTACTTATCCCCCCATACACACACCTCCAAACACTCGGGCAACACCGGGTACCCCCCGCTAGTCTATATATATAAAAGGCAAAATGTGTGTGACCATTTCGTGTATGTCTGGCAAAGGCTTTTTTCGCACACGGTCCTGGGTTCGTTACTATCGCTTACAACTGTTTATATAGGTCTTATATAATAATATCTAGGAATTAGGAAAGCGCGTATCGTATAGATTTATTTACGTCGATTTTGGCTTCTCGCGTGTTGATTGGGCTTTTTAGTATAAATAAAGTGAAACTAAAATCAAACGACGTCTTCTCATCATTGCACCGGGAAAAACGTCCAGAAGCAATCAGCTTTGATCAATCTTGTATATAAGACAGTTGCTATTCAATGTGGACAATTGGGAGCTGCTTTTCCCTCCCCAACATCTTTTGGGGGAAAAACAGTCAAATTTGGGTAAACAAACGCAAACGCTGCGTGACTTCTATTTGACCTTCTTAATTAGGTCAAATGGAAGCAGCAGAGTTAACTTTTATTGCGCACGCCTGTTTTTATAGTTAAATAAATAAATTAAAACCTGCTTGACGTTATCTGTCGCCGTGGCTCAATGGTTAACGTAGCACGGTTTTTTTCAAACATTAATTTCCAACTCAAGGTACGGGTTCGATCCTCATATACTCACCTACCAAAACATTTTTTTTTATTATTTACCCCCCCCCGAGTTTTGATTTACCTCAGGACACCCGGGCATCGCCGGGTAACCCCCGCTAGTATTTTATAAAAACCAAATGACACCAAATTTTAGAGTGGAAGAAAAAATAATTAAAAGCATCATACATAGATATACAGCACCTCTAGAGAACAATTCTAAGATTAGATTTATTATACACTATAAGAAGTATCGAACCCAGAACCTCATCGTTAAAAATAACTCCTCGCCGGCGACAAAAATGTTGGAGCAAACCAATATTGTGTACAAATTTCAATGCCCCTTAGGAGAGTGTAACTCCGAAAATAAAAACGCATATATTGGACATACAAAAACAACATTGTCCCGTCGATTAACGATGCATTTGAACAGTACTAGCTCAATATATCAGCATTTAACAAATCAACATAGCTGTCCCTCCTCTAATCTTAGAAAGGTCCTCGTGGACGACACAAGGATTTTGCAACGAGAAAGTAATTGTAAAAAATTAAAAATACTTGAAGCACTATATATAAAAACCCAGCACCCATCTATAAATAGCATTAATTTTGAAAGTAGCAATAATGTGCTGAAATGTTTAGCATAACCAGTATACGACTGGTTTTACTAACATTGCCTTTTATCATCCTAATTTTTAATCGAGTTTTTTATCACTCGTAAATGTATATTTTAATCGACTTTTCATTGACTCTTTTTATCATTCGTAACTATATATTTCACTTCTATTTTTAATATTTTATCTCCACCTGATGATGATTCAAGAAAGAATCGTAACCGCTCGTGAACCATGGAACATTTGTAAATACCTTCCATCTTGAAGTTAAAAAAAATCTTACGAAAGATCGAAAAAATGAAAAAAAGAATCATTAAGCAAGGTATCTGTTGTTTTTAATAATGTTTGCCTGAATGAAGGAATGCTGCCTAAATACACTAATATATATATATATACATACACTTACACTATACTTACAC
Organism: Euprymna scolopes; assembly: GCF_053919585.1. Classification (NCBI taxonomy): domain Eukaryota; kingdom Metazoa; phylum Mollusca; class Cephalopoda; order Sepiida; family Sepiolidae; genus Euprymna; species Euprymna scolopes. The sequence continues at coordinate 120,604,701 of NC_136494.1, forward strand.
TATACATATACACTAATATATATATATATATATATATATATATATATATACACACACACACACTTTTATTTAGAATGATATAGATTTTATATGAAAGTTTGTGCTTTTAGAGAATTTTAATTCTTAAGATATCGCTTAATGTGACTTCGAATAAAAAAGATGTTCCGATAAAAATAATTTTGTAAAAAATTAAAAATCTTAAATCGAGAAAAAAAAAAATGAAATATTTTCTTTTGTTGCAATTTTTAAAATGTTCAAATTTTGATAAAAGACTTCACTCTTGCTCCGGATTTAATTTAGTAAAATTAAAGTTGTCATCTGCTATCAGTTTGATCCGAAGAATGTTTCAACTGATGCTGGGAAATTGGATTAATATTTTAATGGCTCGCTTTATTAGGGATGCTGCAAGCCTCTTTGCTGGAAGCGATTTTTAGAAGTGAAATTATTTTACGTTTCACACACGCATTTCGATGAATTTGTCGATTTACTTAACGATTTCAATCGCTTTTTTTTCAGCATTTAAATTTAGCTTTTATCCTCCTTTTTTGCTTTCTTTTACTATTTTTTCTTTTTACTATTTTGCTTAAAATTTTCCTTTTCCTTTAATTATTTTGCTATTTCTTTTGCTATTTAAAAGAGAAGGATTTTCTTCGGATTTGTTTACTTTCATAAAAGTAACCCAAAGGAATAATAAAGAATTAACAGTGTCTATTTCGATTTAGTTTTACCAAAGAAAAACTTCGAGTTTTTTCTAATTTTTATTTATTTTATTAATAATAGCACAAACTGTATTCAGCTTTGGAACAAAACAGGCACTGAACGACAGTTACTAAGGCAGCAAGTTCTCACCAGTGCCCGCAGGTAATCACATCAAAAGCAATAATCGATTAAAAACAGTAGCGAACACCATTGCTATGAAGTGACAGTAGTCAACTTTAAAAGAGCATGGATGATGCTGCCCGCCAATATATGGCAGTGTCTCACAATGGAAGACAGGCGATTAGTTGATCAGTGCCCATCCCTGTCAATAAGTGACAGCAACCACTTTAAATCACTGCCAATAACCGTCATAATCGCCAGCGACCAATAGTGCTATACTATGGATAACAGTGCACGAATATTGAAGGCAGGTCATTTCATTTCAGAGGTGTTTGATGGGGCTCGATACTGTCATGATCGATAGTGACCGACAATGACTAAACGCAAGAAATCGCCTAAAAACGAGTTTAATCGAGTCTGATATTGGTCATGGCCAACAGTGAACGGCGGGAACTCACAATGATAGTTGGAAAGGCAGTCAGTGCCCACCAGTAAATGCAAGCAACAGCCTCAAAACCTCACTAATCCCCAGTAACCATCAGTGCCCGCCACAGGCATCCAGTAGATGTGTCTAACAATGCCCGAAAGTTGAAGAGGACGATTTCAGTTCGGAGCAGTCCAGTGAAGGCCGACATTGATCATGGCCGCCAGTGACTGCCAGTTGCTTAGGTAGCTAATATCCACCAGTACCCATCGTAAGTAATCCCAGTGATGACAGTGACAGCCAGTGACTTCCACTAGCTGCCATTGCCAGACAATGCTCGACAGTGGAATCTAGAGGATTCAAATTTTGGCCACGGCCGCTAGTGACTGTTATTTTCCAGGGTTGATATCATAGTTTAATTTGTTTTCGGGGGACGGGGTACCGATTCTGTTCTGGCTTTGTGCCATACTTTCAATGAGCAACGTCAGTACAGGGGGCCTGCTAGTATAAACACAAATACGAATAAATCAGCATAGTTCGACTTTTTGATCAGTCTCGTTTTATTGTTGACATTAGGTTATCTTATCTTATTTTTTAGAATACGATACTGACTAGAGGGAGCTGATGAAAGTTGCCAACATCTATATATTCGAAGGAATTCGAATCGGACACAAACAGATCATTAGTTCGTGTCATTAATCATTTTACTGCCTCCACATTTATTGGTATAATTTGTCAACCCTGATATCTTTCTTGTAATAAATGTGTTTAACATGCAGAAAATATTTTATATTTTTTCCTCTATAGAAATAATTATCAGTTACAATTTAAAGCTACATAAATAAAACAGATGGATATGTTTATGTTTAATCGATAAACCCTTAAACTGATCACATAAAACTGAAATTAACATAGTAATCGTACAACAAGGATGGTTTATAATGAGTAAAGTAAGGTTGAATAACACATACAGAGATGTCGCCATGTTGAAATGCAAAATGTTCATTGCAGACTGCAGGAAAATGGGCCGGTAAACAGAAAAAGAAAGAATAAAAGACACAAAGAGTTCAGATAGAATTCATCACAACTTTCTCAACCTCCAGCACGCGTCTGCCCTCACCTCTGCCAACAAGCATTTTATTAAAGAACTGACTTCATTCCATTTGCATATGTATGCAGTGAGCGGTGTGATCTCATGCGATTCCACGAGACTACCTTATAAAGCCACGGCCACCATCTTTAATCTCTCTCTTAGATCTCACCTGAAGGTAAGTCGTGTAGCCACATAATGAACGTACACGTGAGCACTTTCTTCTTTGATTATTACATTCAGCTCTACACCGACGTGTTTTTATTAGTTTTACGCATGCGCAAATTTAATCATATAGCTATAAGTCGTTTTAAGCCTTCCTTATCTGTCAAGTTTGCTCAAACGATAGAGAACGCACCTGGAGCGCCAAATGTTTCGATTCAAGCTGATGGTACCCAAGTATGTTTTTTAAAAACGAAATTAGTGCTATACGAGGTGCCTTTAATAAGTTTCCAAACTTTTTCGTATGAGCACTTTTAGTCATAGTACACACAAAACTCTATTCCCCTTCAAATTAATCTCCTCTGGCTGCAATGCACTTGTATCGTTCCAGAAACCCCTGAAGATCCCATTGTGCGAGTGTGTCAATGACCCACGTCTCAATTGTCTCATAACGACAGCCTCTAAGGTTTTCCTTGAGCTTAAGGAATAACCAAAAGTCACAGGGCGCAAGTCTTAACTATAAGGATTCCCCACTGTCTGTTTTACAAGTATTTTAATAGTAAATACTCCAACGAACTACAAACCTTTATATTCCATCGACGTAAATATCCTCGACAAACAGCAAAATCCCACCCCTACAGAGTAGAGATCTCTAGATACCATAAAGCCTTCTACTTTAATAGTTTATTCTCTCGGACTTCTAGACTTTGGAATTCCCTTCCGGGTTCCCGCTTACCTGACTGTACTGACATGCAGAAGTTCAAGTGTAATGTAAACATACATCTTGCTGCTCAACTTCCTGCATAGCCTCCTTGCAAATTATGTCTTAGATAGTAGCCCCTACATCAAAGTGGCACTCTGCCTTGTTTGGGATGAAGATGCAATAAATGAATAAATAAATAAATAAATAAATTAAAAAAAAAAAAAAAAAAAAAAAAAATAATAATAATAATAAAAATACATTATCTTCCCCGTTTAAAAATATGTAAAAAATATTTATCTCAAATTACAAGTAAAAAATTAAAACGTTTCACCTATATATTAATACAGTAGTACCGTAGGTAGGTAGGTAGGTAGGTAGGTACGATCGGGAAATTCCATTTGTTAAGAGTAGAAGCTGGCAACATACTACGAGCATTAAATTAGTATATAGATACGCTAATTTAATGTTCGTAGTATCTTATCACCTTCCAGCCTTTAATATATAGGACACCCCGATCATCGAAGACGCAATATAAAACAAAAAATAGTGTCTCTTTTGAGCCGTACGTGAAACTAAAATATACCTACTTGGTTTTCTGGCTTGGATCCCCAGGTAGTTCTGTTCTGTCTAAAGATTGTATAATGATATTGTGGGGTTTCCGTTCTCGCCGGGCGTTCATAGAATGGAAACCTGTCACAGACTCCTATAAGGGTATTGGAGATAAACCGTAATAACCAGATATAGTCGGACACCACATTAACCTAATTATTAAATATTTTACAGTTTTAACAAAAGAGCTACAATAATATCGCGGTGTCTCCATTCATGCTGAACGTCCAGCAACAATATATTGAATACGACAGGTGGCGCTGTGGAATTTCCACAGGTTCCACTAGTCTTAAGAAATGTGAAAATAAAGTAAATATTGTTAAGAATATTTTTAATGGGTGGGTCACCGAATAAATAAGAACAGGTTCGTTTATTCGGGTGTGTTATCTTCGTCGTTGCATATAAACATGCCATTAAGCATGACCATCACAAAAGCACGTCTCGATATTTACGTCATCAACGTGTTTCATGCAAGAAAACAACTGACACGATTCACGGGGTCTAAGCACCACGCCTACTTTTCATAAAAAAAAAAAAACGAAAACAGAAATAAAAATTAGAAACAGAAGAAAAAAGTAACACTAGTGTACACCTGTATAAAAATATGAGTCGCCAGTGTTCGCACTAATTTATCTAGATAGATATCTATAAAAGTGAAAATTGTGTGTGAGGACACTTCAACCTGTATACTTAACGAATTTTTTATCTACAGACTTGAAATTTGGTATATAGGGTATTCAGACATGTGGAAAACTTTAGTCCGTTTTGATCTGGAAAAAAGGGCTGCTAAGGGGTCAAACTTGAAAAATTGGTACTTATAAGTCATCGGAGTTTTATCTGATTTTCAACTGTTTCATGAGGTTTGAAAACACTTTTAAGTCATGTCAAGCTGATCTAATGGTTATCGTACTTTACTCACTGTCTTTAGGTTTTGGTTTCGATCTCAGCTGGAATATTTTATATACTTAAAAGAAGTGAACCACTTAAAAAAAAACATAATACTCGCATGAACATGTCTCAATTTCTTTCCGATCTTTTTTACTTCATTTTTTTAAAAGAAATTTAACGTTACGTTTAATACCAGACAACACCTGGTACATCTAGTAAATCTTTAAAAGTGAGAATATGTGTGAGGACACTTCTCAACCTATATACTCAACGAATCTACAGACTTGAAATTTGGTATATACGGTAAGCAGACATGTGGAAAACTTAAATCCGTTTTCATCCGGGAGGAAAAAAATCAACTGCTAAGAGGTCAAGATTGAAAAGTTGGTACGTGTATGTGTGTGTGTGTGTGGGGGGGTCATCGGATTTTAGTTTTTCAACTGTTTCACGCGTGAATTGTTTACATTACAAATTCCTTGCTTTAAGGATAAGTAGGCTTGAAAACACATTTTCAAGACCGTATCAAGCTAGCCTGATGGTTACTGTACTTGAGTCACTGGTTTTGATTTCGATTTCAGCTCGAGTATTTTTTTTTTACTTACAAGTGAACTGTTCATAAAAAACAATATTCGCATGTACATATCTCAATTTCTGTATGAATTAAAATATAATTCATCTGCGTATTTTACGACCGGGTAATGCCGGGCGGCCTGCTAATCTATATATGTATAAAAGTGAGAATATGTGTGTGTGTGAGGACACTTCTCAACCTATTTACTCAACGGATTTTTTGTCTACAGACTTTAAATTTGGTATATAGGATAATCAGACATTAAGAGGTCAAAACTGGAAAATTGGTACATGGGGGGGGTCGTCGTATTTTTATCTGTTTGCTGTTTCACAAATGTGCATGCATGAATGGTTCCCATGACAGATTAATTATATTAAAAATAAGTACGTTTGAAAATACTTGTTAAACATAGTGTCCACTGGCCTTATGATTATCGAATTTGACTTACACACTTTAGGTTTTGGTTTCGATCTCAGCTTGAGTATTTTTTTTCACTTACAAGAAGTGAATTGTTTAGAAAAAAAGCATAATACTTGCATGCACAGGTCTCAGTTTCTATATTTATGCGTATTTCACGACCAGGCAGCGCCGGACGGTCTGCTAGTATTTATATAAAAAAATCAAAGACTTGCGTTATTAACTTAAAATTTCATATATAAATTATTTCACACTAGGGGGAGGGGTACCCGGCCTTGCCCGGGTTTTTAGAGACGTGTGTGGTTGGGGGGGGGGGATGAAAACAAAGCGAAGTAATAACCCTGTTTAAATATTATAAAAACAAACAATGTTGTGAAAAAAAAATGAACATAATGCAATACGAACGGTCCGGCGAAAAAAACAAACAAACAAACAAACAAAAAAAAACAAACAAACAAACAAAACTAAAAACCAAAAAAAAAAAAAACGTGATGAATTAACTAAAAAGTGAATTAGGTCAAATATCAATTCCGCAGTGAAGTTTGTTTTGGTTTATCGTTGCGTTGTAAATAGTAAAGAATGAATTGTTTGTTTAAAAGTAAATGTTTAGTTGGAAGCACTAATAAATAAAGGTCATAGTTAGATTTCACGGTTAGAGTAATTAAAACCGGAAGTAAAAAGAAGCAAGAAAACAATAACAACAACAATAATAATAATAATAATAATAATAATAATAATAATAATAATAATAATAATAATAGCGTTTTTGTTTTTTTTAGTCCTATTTTATTATGGGGAAAAAAAACAGAAACCATAAATCATTAAAAAAGATTAAAAAAAAAACAACAAAAAACGACATAAATAACCTTGTACGATTTCAAACCGGTGTTTCCTCGTACTGTTCCTTGTGAACGCATCCGCTGCGGTTTAAATGAGGAGCAAGGAAAGGAGGAATCTAATAGAGAGAAAAGATGTTGCAACTTCCATTGAATCTAACCGATTTTGGTAGTTGACTCTCACTGGAAAAAATATAGGAATGTACCATTGTGGAGGAACTGTAGAGCTAATAGGCCTATAGCACACCTCAGATAATGTGCTACAGTTTGTATGCATTACATTTGCATGTAATGTCATGATTTTTTAATCCTATTAAGGTCAAAGTAAGAGGGGGAAAATGAGTTCATTTTATTTATATAGAAAAGATAGGATAGAAGATAGGATAGAAGATAGGATTGAAGATAGGATAGAAGATAGGATTGAAGATAGGATTGAAGATAGGATTGAAGATAGGATTGAAGATAGGATTGAAGATAGGATTGAAGAAGATATAGAGAAGAGAAGAGAAGAGATGACCTAAAAAACAACTTATTTAGAGTGAAAGATTTTTACTTCAAATTCATTTCAAGCGGTTAGGGTTGTCTAACTTTGCTTTCTCGATTTATTTTTTATTTTTTACTGATTAAAATTTGTTGCGTTTAACTTTTATGTGACGGGACTGAATGGTATTTATATAAATACAAGAGACGTTCCAAAAGTATTGACTCCTACTTTTTATTCTGCACAGATGAGTTAGAGGGGGTTGCAAGTTGTATTGCTATGATGACTGAACTCGTGCATTCATGACCTGAAAATTTTATCACTGTTGCAGATATTGACGGTGTGAGATTCTAAGAAAGCAATTCCTATCACAGACGTGCGTCAAAAGTAGAGATGTGTCACTGAAGTTTTGGCAAAACAAAAAAACAAAAAAAACATTGAGAATAGTAGTGACTATGTAGAAAAATAAATTCGAGCGTAATAATAGGTCGCTCGTTTTAATGATACAACTCCCGTCTTTGTAGCTATTCAACAAAACGCACTCCGGACGCTCATGCACAGACATCGTTCAGCACTGGCAACATTGCATTGAGAATGGCGGTGACTATGCAGAAAATTATGGAGTACAAAAGGTCGCTTGTTTTAATGGTAACACTCCTGTCTTCAACCTTTTTAGTTTAAAATACTTTACTTTTTGGAACAACCCTCGTACATATAAATACACATTGATATTTATTATAGAGTGGAGGATGAACAACCTGTCTGCTTATAATAAGATAGGCACCAACAGTGTTTAGTCTCCGTGGGGTTCCATTTTCATGTGGGATGCCATGAAGCACACATAATCTTAACTATGTTCTTGGTGTGGGAAAAGCACTAGACACTTGCCAGATGAAAACGATTTCGTATTACGTCGTAGTGTGTGTGTGTGTGTGTGTGTGTGTGTACGTTACTGCTACGCTACAAGTAGGTTTTGTTGCAGACTTTACGCTTAAATTTATAACAAATAGTCACGTATCGTTTATGTATGTAATCGAATTTTGAGGTTAAAACTGAGATGTATATAACGTTGTGTAACAGAGCACGTATAGGTACGAATGAAAATAGCAGCAGCAGCCGATGGCTAGCTGGCTAGCAAAATATTAGCATCAGAGGCAGTTGTTAAAGCACTATGCAAATTAGCAAGTGTGCGTGAGCTTGCGTCACAAGAAAAAGGAGAAAAAATACAGCATGTAGTCGAGAAAAAAAAATGCGTGCCAGGGATGATGGACTTATAAATGCTAGAGCGAGAAAGCGCTGGCGCCGGCGTCAGTTAATGGGAAGACAGAGACCTAAAAAGCACGCGTGCCCGAAAAGACTTTGGAAATATAATGAAATGTGTTGTTTTTAAGGAAGCACGAATAAATGCATTTCATTTGCACCAAACAAAAATGCAGAGTCAGATTTCTTTCCTATTTCTTTGTTCTTGCGTCGGTACCAACGTTGAAGTTGGACGAAGGCATTTTCCACAAATGCGCAGGCATGATTGTTTCGAAACAAAATCACGGAAAATAGAAAGAGGAAACTTGTCGAGTAAAAATGACAAAAAAAGTTTTCAAAACACACATAGGTTCGTATGTGTGTGTGTGTGTGTGTGTGTGTGTGTGTGTGTGTGTCTGTGTGTACAACTCTGCTACATGCCAACCAATGGACGATAATGACCAAACCTGACATGATGGTCGTCCATCTATGGAGGGTGTACACCATTTTGCAAGGTTAAGGTCATAGCACACACACACACACACACACACACACACACACACACACACACACACACATATATATATACACACTCCTACAACCCACACCACTGGACCGATCATGACCAAACCTGACATGATGGTTCCCCACCTAGGGATGGTTCAAGGTCAAATATTACACACGATTTTTTAAGATAAAGGTCAAGGCCATAGCATATATAATATATATTCTACAGCCCACATCACTGAACCGATCATGACCAAACCTGACATGATGGTTTCTGACCTAGGGATGGTTCAAGGTCAAATATGGTCGGGATCTTGCTAGTGTATATATAATAAAGCTCAACGTCTGTGTTTATACCAATAGGCTCCTATATTGTTTATTACTATACTAAGTTGACCATATACAATAGAGAACAGGTATCAAGCATCTGCAATGTGTACGTATGATAAAGTCACTCCCATCAACGGGGGTGGGAATCCAGGGAGTGAGGTCACTTATAAGGGGGGACCCTTTGTACGCTAATACCGTTTCATATAGCGCTACCAAATTTGCAGTATAACCCATCATGGAGAGGACGAGGTTTTGAGTTACACCGCTCACTCCACCAACGATGGTCGGGTCCCAATAATTAATAACTGGAAACTGCATGCTTACACCGTTTTATTTACACCTGTAGAGTTACCAAATATAGCAGGATAATTTACTATGGGTTTTTGATGAGTTACACCGCTCACCCTCACAAATGGGTGTGGGGCCCCAAAGGTGTCACTTATAATTAGGGACCTTATGCACGCTCACAGCATTTGATGTAGAGCTACAGAACTTGCCATGATGATCATGGAAAGGTGGAGGTTTTTACGGGTTACATCGTTCATTCCCACCAACGAAAGTGGGGTCCATGGAGGATCACTTATAATGGAGGACCTTAATTAGGGTTTAGACGTTTGTGTCAATAAAGATTACAACTTCATGTTCGTTTGAGGCGAGTGCATATCTACTAATTACACCCAAGATGATCCTAGCAAAGCCGCATCTGTGTGTGTCTCTGTACATTTATAGGACGAAAGAGAATAGAAGATACATAATGTATGTAGAAAATAAATATTATTTAAAATTTTTTTTATTTACATTATGACGTTGTATTCATGTTTTATTCTTGGAAAGAATTCCTGCTTGACAAAAGTAAATCTCATTAAAGACTTACTTGAAAACTAAATGTATTTTAGTTCCTTTTGAAGAAGTCTAGAATAATTTAAAAAATTGGGATTTATACTTTTCAATATGTCCATATAACACAGGTTATAAAAAGTGGCAGAAGATCTAAGATTCAAATAGCTCAGATATTGATGAAATTTGAATCCAAACTATCTCTGATTGGCTCTTGAATGTAAAAATATAGATTTATTCACCCTATTACAATGCCTCACCAAAAATTTAAGTTTAGAGTACCTAAGCAATATCAGCGTAGGAAAAAGAGAAAGAGACTGACGAACAGCGGACCTAGAGAAGGAGAGAAGATACTGGAAGACATACAGCTTTACGAACATCACAAAGTTAAGAACAAGCAGAAAGATGAAGATTAAATTCTTAATGACTGCAGCGACAAGACAGTCTAAAACTCAATAACAAGCTGAAACAAAACGATTATTAAATGCTCAATGGACTGCAGCAATTCTGAACGAGGTCAACACTAGGAGATTAAACAGTTTAGCGCATCAAGAATTTAAACTACGCTTTTTTTGTTTTTTTTTACACAGTGGTCACCACTTATCAAGGCCCGGAAGCCACTCAGGGATAAGGATTATTGCAAGTACATTACGTTAGTGTGGAGATTTGATGAAGTGTTTACTTAAGGGGCCGGTTCATTAAGAATTTGTTAACGTTGGACTTGAAGACATCCAAGTTGTAGTCAGGTGGGAAGCAGGCAGACTGAACAGAGTTCCACAGGCGTGCAGTTCTAAGAAAGAAGCTTTGTTCATGGAATCCACGTTTTGATTTAGGCACAGATAAAGAGTGGGGGAAATTTTTTACAGTGGATTCAGCTAGACGGGTGTTTTTCGTAAAATATTGGCGAGGGGGGACCAGAGATTGGAGTTCAGACGAGCACCTGCCATGGAAATAACGATAAAACAAGGATAGGCTCGCAACGTCTCTTCTGTGGGAGAAAGGTTGCAGGGTAGAGAAAAGGGCATCCCCCACTAAGCCACGAAGTCTATTTTGTACTCTGCCAAGGCAGGATAGGCTGTTTTTAGTAGCTCCTGCACAGATATGGCAGCATTATTTCATCCTTAGACGTACTTGGCTTTTATATAGATAGAGAATTGAATCAGTAGTGAGATATCTTCTGGAGCGGTAGAAGGATCCCACCATCTTTCCAGCAACCTTGGCAACAGATTTGATGTACATGTTCCATTTCAGATCAGGAGTAAAGGTCAAACCCAGAAGCTTGTCAAAACACTGGGCCTCTCCCAGACGAGAGCCATCCATCCCAATTTATGCCAGATGGGGATCAGAGCGTTGATGATGTAAGGATAGGAGTTTGGTTTTAGATGCATTAAAGGAAACCAGCCACGTCTTCCCCCACTGAACCACATGCTCGAGATCAGAGGAGAGAGAATCGGAGAGAACTTTGTCATTTACAGCCTTTGATGTTGCCATAGATGATCGTGTCATCAGCATAGATGTCAACGAATGATTTAAGTATGTGTTTAGGGAGGTCATTGATGTAGATCAGGAAGAGAGTTGGGCCAAGGATTGACCCCTGAGGGACTCCAGCATTAATACTGCAGGCTTCTGATTTTAGTCCATCGACCACTACTCTAATGAGCCTATCGGAGAGAAATGATTTAATGATTGAGAAAACATTTCCAGTTATACCGTAGCTGGAAATCTTGTGAAGTAGACCCTTATGCCATACCTTATCGAAGGCTTTTGATATGTCAAGAGCAATTGCCCTAGAAAGGAAGCCTTTGTCAAGAGATTCACTAATCCTGTGAGATATAACCGTCAGCATATCTGCGGTAGATCTTGCAGAGCGGAAACCATATTGTGTGTCACTAAGAAGGTTGTTCCTGCTGAGGTGGTTTACTATTTCTCTATTTAATATGGATTCCAGCAACTTACTCATAACACACAGGACACTTATTGGTCTGTACTGAGAGGGAGATGACTTATCATTATTCTTAAATACAGGGCAAACTGATGAGGTCTTCCAGGGAGTCGGAAAACACTTCTCCTTAAGGCAGATTTTTAGTACTGAAAATTGGAAAATGGCTGCAGTCATTTATAACCCTAATTATGCATATAATTTGCAAGATATTGTTATTATAGGGTCCATATCATTACTATGTGATTATAATGATGCCAAGAAATGGACTCATAAACCCTTAGGTATGTGTTGTAATAATGGAAAGATCCAATGACCACTGCTTGCTGAGTCACCACAACTATTAAGAGATCTCTTTTCGGACTCAAATTCAAAATTTCACTTTTTGCAAAGCATACAGAGTTACAATAATGCATTCATGATGACATTCTTTGATGCAAATATAATAAACGAAACAATGTTTATGCCTACATTCAAAATTCAAGATCAAATTCATCATAGAATTGGAAGTTTATTACCATTGCAAGAGGAGAATTTCTAATACTTACAAATATCATTGGAGAGCAAGAAGATTTATTCATTACACGTTGCAGAATCTCTGAATTGCGATTAAACTCCGTTATTTTATACCTGATGTTTTCCTTCAATTCTTGTAGCGTTTGGGGTCTGTTAAAATAGACTCTTTCTTTTAGATATCCACACAAGAAAAGGTTGGGGCTAGTCAAGTCTGAGGAACGTGGTGGCAATTTGACATTGCCATATGGAGAGATGATGTCACCAAATTGTGTCTTTCACAACTTACGTACGTTGGTTAAAGCTATACTTATTCATAATTAATTTCCAAAATATCTGTATAATATCTGAAACAAAGAAAAAATAATCATTAATGGAAAAATGACAAAGATTTTCAACCCTTCAGTGATTTTTTGGACACCCTGAATTTCATATTTCCCGTGAATGTAAAACTGAGGAATTTGAAAAAAGAATTCTCAGGTAAGGTGTTGTCATGGATATCAGTGATTAGAGATTGTAATTATTAAAGAGAGCAACTTAGTCTTACCAGCATTAAATATAACCATCTATTTACGGCCTCATTCCACCACGGTCTGGATGTAATTTTTTAAGAATTCTGCCATTGTCCTAGATTTGTGTACATCCTTTCATCCCTTGTGCATGTTATAGTGTTGTATCATCAGCAAATATACCCATCTCGAACACAACATTATCAGGGAGGTCGTTAATGAATATCAGGAATGATAATAGTGATTCAAGGATCGACCGCTAAGGCACTCCCGCATTAATGTTATGCTGTTTGGATGTGCATCCGTCAATGACAACCTGGATGGTCCTATTGTATAAGAAGAATCTAATTATATTTAGTATTCATCCAGTTATATCGTATGATTTAATTTTTATTAGCAGCCTTTCGTGCCAGACTTTATCAAAGGTTTTGGATATATCGAGGTCTACAAGCTTCGCCCATTATATCCACCGTATGATAAATGTTCAGAGATGACTGTTAAAATATCTGTAGTAGAACGACATTGCCTAAATCTATCCTGTTTGTCAGAATGAAGATTAGTTTTTGCCAGGTGGTTGACTAGTGCTTGATCAATTAAGGTCTAAGATTTTAACGAAGAGGGGAAGGCGACTGGTAGATATATAACTGAGAGGGTCGGTCCTTTCACCAGAATTCTTGTACACTGGTACAACGGAGGCCACCTTCCAGCTAATAGAGAAGCAAGATTCAGCAAGGCATTTGTTGTAGAGTTTGGAAAGTACGGGGGCTAGCTCAGCTGATCATTTCTTCATTAGCATAGCAGGGATGAGATCAGGCCCACACGTCTTAAAAAGGTGTCTAAGTTTTATACTCATCCTAGAATAGGTACAATTAATTTTGCACCAGTTTTATGCCTGCTTACGAATATTAAAATCAAGATTTTATTTACTGAATTTATATCTACAATTTTTAATCTAATAAACGTCCAAAATTCAATTCTTAAGGGCTATTAATAAATTGAAATTCAGTAATCAAGATATATTTAAATTTATATTCTTGAATCTATTCTAGAAAATAGATAAAATTTAAAGCTTTAGAGGTATTAAAAAGAAATTGAAATTCAGTAAATATTATTGATTATATAGTTCTATATTTGCATTATTGAAGGACAAGAATAGTAAAGTTGTTCACAATAAGCTTATAGATCCAGATGCATGTGTACGTGCGTGTCGTTGGGTATTTGTGCTATTCGCAGTATGTGTTCTCTAACAGATCCACTTCATATATTTGTTACAATAATTTACTTATTCAAATTAAATTCTTTCAACGAGAATTTGACGAACAATTTCTTTTGTCACCGTACAAATCATAAGAAATTTGTAATGTTTTAATTGACAAATGAACGTTAAATAAATTCTCTGGTGAAAATAAAATTAAATTTGTTTCATTTTTGTTATTTATTTTTTATTTTTGAACCTGTAGAGAATGTTTAATTATTTTAAAGAAAGAATTCCTTTAATCAAATGACGGAGGTGATTGCAATTAAATAATGCGAAAACGACCGCCATTGTACAACGACAGGTAAGATCGAAATTCATTTGTCGTTTGTAAGTATTGATTTCTGCGATTTCCGATGTACAATTTGAAAAGCTGATTCAAGTGACAAAATCGATTTTATAAAAAGCAAATAATTTTAAGTTCTGAATTTAGATGAGGGCTGATTGTTTTTATGATTATATTGATCGGACTATTGTTCTCATCTTGAGGGTTATTTCTGCAACCTTCCAGTCGGTGTGGCCTGCACCCGTTTTCAAACATGTTGGTTGTTGTTTGGAAAAGAAAAGAGAAAAGTTACTGGCTCCATAGATATTTTCGTATTCTTTTTAGCCGTAAAACATAACTCAAAGAATACGAAAATATCTACGGAGTCAGTAACTTTTCCAAACAACCAACATGCCTGAGGACGGTTGAAGGCCACTCCGACCGAAGCATTGCACAAATAACACTCGAGTTGAGAACAACAGTCAAATCAATACAAGCAATATAAACACGTAATTTAATTTTAATTAGACGGCTATCAAAGGGCATCTTGGGAGTCATTCAATATGTAGAGTAGATAAGAGCATATCATCCTTTGTTGTATGAAGAATTTGTAGTTAAGTGTTGCATGATTAGCGCCCGCAGTTATACTGTACCAAATTTAATAGGGACTTCTTTATCCAAAGATATTCGGTACCAGTTAATTGGGATTTATAAAAATATACATCCAGTAAGGATAAATGGAGAGTGATCCATACTTTTTGAATTCCGGAAATACATATTAATTTTTAATAGCTATTGTGAAAATTATACAAAATCTCTCCTTCCTACAACTAAATTAAACTAAATAAGCACGCATGCGTACTTGTTACACCTGGCAGCTGTGTTCCAAAATTAAAAAGGATCGGTTAGTTAGCTTAGGAGTGAACTATACGTAAAAATATAAAACGCATTCACATGCGTTTATATATATATATATATATATATATATATATATATATATATATATATATATATGAACAAACAGTTAATAAAATATGTTAAAAAACACTTTGAAAGGAGTTAAAACATATTTAATCATAAAAGGAAACACTAGATAAATGGATAGTCCTTAATCCGCGGAGTTTCGAATAAGTACTTTCCTTCTCGTCAGAGGGTAGGAATTAGCAAAATGCGGGATTGGATTTTGTATGCAGAAGTATTTGATGAAACCAGACTATCCATTCGTGTGTAATCACCTTTTTCTTCACCATATTCCCTCTGCTTCACTTTTTTTTTGTTTTCAAGTAAGATTTTTGACTTGTTGTTTCATCAAATACTTTTGCATGCAAAATTCGATCCCGCATTTTGCTAATTCCTACCCTCTGATGAGAAGGAAAATATTTCCTCGAAACTTTTGTTTTCAAGTAAGATCTTTACCATATTCCCTCTGCTTCACTTTTTTTTCTTTTCAAGTAAGATCTTTGACTTACTTGTTGTTTCATCAAATACTTCTGCATGCAAAATCCAATCCCGCATTTTGCTAATTCCTACCCTCTGATGAGAAGGAAAGTATTTCCTCGAAACTCCGCGGATTAAGGACTATCCATTTATCTAGTGTTTCCTTTTCAGATTAAATATGTTTTTAACTCATTTCAAAGTGTTTTTTAACATATTTTATAAACTGTTTGCTCATATTATAAGCTCTATTTCCTATTTGGTTTTATCAAGCTTTTTTATCTGGCTGAGATAATTTTATAAATATTAATTCTTTAATATTTATAATTTACTTTAATTTTACCATCTTGGATCATTTTGGTAAATTCAATTGTAATTTTCATTGCATATATATATATATATATATATATATATATATATATATATATATATATATATATATATATATAAATAAGGTTAAGAAAGTTTTTGCGAAATTTTTAATTTTGATTTCAAATCATGTATTTTCAAACGAGTTTTTGTTATACCTTTACTTTATATATCATTTTAAAGAGCGTTTTTCGCTCTAATGGTTTAAATTATAATCGTTTTAAAACGTCTTTTCAGAACGGTGAATACAAGATGGAAAAAAACAAATTCGCACAATTTCCTTGTTCTAATTCAAGCTAGGCAGAAAAGCTGCTGAAACAGCTCGCAATATCAACGAAGCGTTTGGCACAGAAACCACTACTGAACGCATACCACAATTGTGGATTAAGAAAGTCTTGGAGGTAATGAGCATAGTGATTGACCATTGGATATTAGGCGATCAATTAAGAGCTTTAATCGAAGCCAATCCATGCACAACTATTCGAGAACTTGCCGAATTAGGCGTAATATATACGACGAGATTGGAAACGAACTTGATAAATGGGTGCTTCAACAACCAAAAGAAACGCCGTTATGAAGGGTCATCTTTCCCTTCTTTTTGCGCAACAAGAACGACCAGTTCCCCGGGTTGTGACTTGCGATGAAAAATGCATTCAGGTCGGTGGTTAGATGCTGACGAAGCTTCGACACTTCTCGAAGCGAGAGTTGCACCAAAAGAAGGTCATGCTGACTGTTTGGTCGTCTGCGACCGGTCGCATCCATTACAGTTTTTGAATGCAGACGAAATTATTACGCTGAAGAAGTACTGTCAGCAAATGGATGAAATGCATAAACTTCGACAACATTAGTCTACAGAAAAAAAAACAATTCTCTACGACAATGTCCGATCGCACGTTGCTAAACCGACCCTGCAGAAGTTGAACGAATTGGGCTACGAACTCTGCCGCATCCGCTATACTCTCTGGGCCTTTCACCTACTGACTACTACCTTTTCAAGCATCTCGAAAATTTTCTGTATGAAAAATGCTTGAAAAACCCAAGCGATATCAAAACTGCTTTTAGCGACTTCATCGCCACCAGAACGCAAGATTTACGTTACTGGTATAAACACTTGTTTTGCGTTGGCAAAAGGGTGTAGATTCTGATGGTGCTTATGTCGATTAGTCAATTTGTTTGAGGCGAGATGTGTTAATCCGAATTTAAAAGTTATAAACAAGAACTTTCTTGTCAACCATATATATATATATATATATATATATATATATATATATATATATGTATATATATATAACTACTTCATTTATTCGCATAAATTTAATATATGAAAGTATAGATTTATGCGTAAACTTTAAGTATTTACTTCAAAAGTGCTCAATACGTAGGTAGAGCTAGTTAGTAAGTTATAAAATATATATGGCGATTAAGCTACACTGAATATTCTGCGTTTCATCCAACTATAGGATTCGCATAAGCCTGACGAATCCTATAGTTGGATGAAACGCAGAATATTCAGTGTAGCTTAATCGCCATATATATTTTATAAATTACTATGTATATACATATATATATATATATATATATATATATATATATATATATATATATATATAAGCGTGTGTGTGTAAAATCAACATCAAGTAAACATTGTATTTACACGCCAAAAGCCCATGTAAACTTCAAGAGAATATAAATATTGATATAGTAATCCCAACCAAGTGAAAATATGCATATATGATTAGTTTTCATATAATGCAGTTTCGATTTATGCTAATCAGCAAATCCATAGCTTTGTTATAATTATTTGCTAAAATCTTTCTCCTAACAAAAAAAAACAAAACAAAATAAAACATTCTTTGAAACTCCACATTAAGGAATTTTTATATCTTTTAAGTATTCTGTTGAACAATAAATTCTTGTAAAATATAATTTACAGTTTTTAATTGTGTTCTTACACACACACACACACACACACACACACACACACACACACACACACACACACACGGTTATGAGGGTTTTACGAAGCATATAAAACGATGTTTTTTTATTATATTTCAAGCAGCCCCCCTCTCTCTTGATCACAAAAATGCAACTAAATAAAAATGAAAAGTATTAGAAAGAAATTGGAAATTTGTTTATTGGGCTGCGTTCATTCCTGTCCAAAAAACAAATTTATATTTTTTTCCGTCTTTAATTTTTTTCGCTACATCTTGTGATCAAGAGCGGAAGACCGATTGAAATATAAAAATTAAATAATAATAAAAAACATTGGTTTTATGCTTCATAAACCCTCATAACCTTGAAATTATTCTAGAAGCATATGTGGCTATCTTAACACGCACATAAATATAAATAAACATAAATATAAATATCATACACATTAACAAACATGAAGATTTATATACATTTTTGTAATTGTATAAAATAAAACCATATCAGCATGCAACATAAGCAAGCAACCCTATCTAAAGCTCAAACAAAACAGGCGTTAATATGTCTATACCATACGAAAGCTCACATGTGCATATCAAGACAGATGACCAAGCATACAATGAATAAAAATACGTGCATACGCTACCCAATATATAACCTTACTTATCTTGGGAGAACAGGATATTTCCATTAGATATTGGTTAGAAATGGAGTGATACTCTATTGTCCGATTACTTAAGTTTAACAGCTCGTATTTTACTGTCACGCCCTATCATATTTTCCAATGCCTTGCACATCATACAGAAGGTCTAGATTTAGTTATAGATTTGATTAATACAATATCTACTTTTATTCTATTTTCCCATTTATTTTTGGTAAATATTCCGATCTTAATGGATTTGCATTTTTTTTTATTCATTGGTTTATAAACTCGCCGTTTCTGCCTGTTTCGGAATGGTTGAATTTAATTTAGTATATTGCAACAACATTTAGGGCGTTGAAACAGTTTATTGTTACAACATTTAGTTTTTTCGAACAAAATTTTGTGTATTGAAACAGTTATTTTAGTTTGTTCAAGCAACATATTCAGTTTATTGCAACAGCATTTAATTTATTGTTACAACAATTATTTAGTATATTAAAACATTTAATTAATCCTTCATTTAAAATTTAAAATTCCATTAGAGTCTAGGAATAAATTTAAATTAAAGACAAAGGGATATTTATATTTTGTTTAGGTGAAAAATCAGAGACATTTATCATGACATAGCTTTGTACATTACTAATAAAGCACATAAATTAATAAAATAAGAGTCGTTTACACGTAAGCATGTTTAGAAGTAGAAATTGATTAAAATTGCTTTATGTTAAAAAATAGACATGTTCATATCTACCGATAAGGATTTTCCCTTCTGTACTGTTCTCAAACAGCTCAGAGTTCAACACAAAGATTAAATATATGTTAAAATTAGGTTCTTGAAATAAATAAATAAAATGTATTATGCGCACGTCATAGTAAGAAACGTTGCATTATATTTTAAAGGTTTAATAACTAGTTTTGATTGAGAGAAATTGTTCAGGGCACAAAATTGCGACAATATAATCAAGTATGTAACTTGTGGGAAATCTATCATTCGTTAAGTTTTCTTTGCAACTAAAAATATTTTGTTAATTAAAGCCTTAAATTTGGAAGTGATACTTTAAAACTAACACATTTTGTACGAATACAACGAATTCGGAGCGGAATTCCAGAGTTTTAAGATTTAATATAAACCATGAGAATGTTTTCCAATTTAGGAGAAAACTCTAGTTTTTATGGGTTGGATAGAAATATTACGGATTGTTTTGTAGAGATATGCTAATCAATGAGAGTAGAATGTTTTGAAAAGCAGGATTTGCAATTAATCCTTATTTTAACTTTCGTGGGTAGAAAATGGTAGAAAGCAAAGTAATGCAATCGTTATTTTTATACAAAATTAATCCCTTAGTAGCGGCAAACGTTATTTTATACATAATTATTTGTAAGGCTCTGCTCAGTTAATACGTTTATACTGTCTTATATTAATCTTACAAAAGAATTATAATAGAACTGTTGTAGTAGCGGTGCAACTAAAGCGAATATTTCAGTTTGAAAAAAAAATGGAATAGCTTTTAAAACGAATTCTTTTTAAGTCGTCATGAGTTGATTTTGTGAACAATTTAGGAGGTGCTGGTGTATTTGGCGACGGCTTTGGTTTCTGAGGGCAACAGGTTTGTCCATGGCAACTTTCTTAGCAACTTCAAGTTCAGGAACAATTTTAAATCGCTATCACAAGAATTCACAATATTTAATTTAAAGATTGCCAAGTTAAATATGCATCTGTTAAGAAAGGTTCCATTATAATAATTAACTTTGGATACTTCGTAGTCAATGGCTCTTAGTTGATTTTTATATAACGAAGAAGTAAAGGTTCATTTATAATATATTTTCTCTAGGATATTAAGGGACATGGTTATTTTTCTTTTATAGGTAGCTCTATTACACTTAAAAGAGAGGAATTTCTTTCGTATTTAGCCAGTAATTTCCTCGCCCTCTGGTTCTCCCATGGTGAAGTCTTCCTTAATAGTCATTTATGAAAAGATCTGTGATATCCTGGAGATGAATTAATATCTTCGGATAAGAATCCTTTAATATCCTTGAAAACGTTTTTCCATTGTGTTTTTTTAAAATTTTATCGAAAAATCCATTATTGGATTTAAGTTGTTTTTATATTTTATTTTTTAAGGCGAGAGGGCTCGTTTTTTTTTGTCGTTTCTCGCTATTTAGCAGTTCAAACCAATTTATCGATGCCATTTTTTTTTGTTGGTTTGTTTCAAATTTTTTTTTGCTGTAAAATAACGTGTGCATGTTCTTTGTCTTGAACAGTTTTGGAAAATGGGTTAGAAAATTGTCTTTCTAACACTTTTCCTTAGAAAAATCTTTTTAACACTTTTTTTCATAGAAAAGAACAATCTTTTGTAGCAGAACAACCTTCCGTTTTTTGGACGAAAGCAATTAAAAACCAACAATTTATTGCATTCAAAAACAAATTATATTCAATTATTACAAATACAATAAAAGGTAATACCTATGTCAGTTTCAAGATTGGCGGTTTCCAAAACGGTTTTCCTGGAGATGTTCTTTTTTGGTAAAGAAAATTAGGTAATCGAGGCGAGAAAAAGTGTTTCCATTGCTTTCAGTAAAACATTTCGACCTCCTCTTGTCCATTTATGTAATTTTTTTTTAATCTGTTCGTCGAAGGTTCTTTTTTTTTTTAGTATTTATATATCACCTCTCCTCAAGTAATAGTGGGTAATTTGCATAAAGTCACTTAAGCAAATTGCATAAAAGGTCTTGTTAAGAATATTTCCAACAAATTTTATTCCATTTTACAATTGGTGATTTTTAGCAAGTAAATTCCAGAACTATTTAGATAGTGATGTATCATTTTTTGTTGTATTTTTCATTGTTAAAAGAATATTGATGGCTGTAAAATTTGTTTTGAAATGCGACACATATAAAAAATGTGATGCAAGTTTTCTTTGTTGCAAGATTACTATACAAGTCGAGACGTTTCCTTTACAATTTAAATTTTTATTATTTTCTTCATTTGTTTTATTTATCTTATCTCTAGTTATAGTTTAATTATCGTTGTAAGTATGGATTTGTATATTTTATTTTTGTATTGTATTATAATTTTTTCTAAATTATCACAACATATAATTTTTGAATATTCTTTGTAAACTATTGCATGACGGGATGCGATTTGATCAGGTATGAGAGTTTTGGACTTAGTTTGGTTTTCACCATTTAGTTTAATGTGAGTGTAAATTATTTGTTTTGGTCGATTTATTTGCAGTTATTTCTGATTTCTTATATTTAATATTAATTCTTTTATATTCACTATTTTTTAAATCATTAGACATTTGTTTATTAGAAAAATTATCGCTAATTTGACTTTCGATGTATTTTGTGGACGATTTTGAAGTGGATTTAAATATATAGGTTTAGCATTTTCATACATGTATGGTTTATATTACCCTTTATCTCGATTAAGTGTGACGTCTAGGAAATTGACCTGTTTAATATTTCTAGTTATTTGTACCTTTAGACCTATTGATTCTATCATTACATATAATGTATATAAGGGTGAGTTTGTGACTGTTCGAATCTCTTGACTAGCAGTAATTATCACTGCATACACAGATGATTGCGAAAGCATGAAACAGTAGTATCCGTAGATGAATTGTTAATATTTATTTGACAATGTTATAATTATAAACATTTTAAGTAATTAAAGTTGAGCACTGTCTGGGGAATTGAGAAAAGGCGGTCAACTAACGATATGCAAGATTTCTACTTCCGGTCGTAAAATGCTCTCTGACTATTTACTACATTATGGCCATATTTGGCATTTATAAGTGTTTAATTTCCCTTAATTCTCATGTATATTGCCGGTGGACTAAAGGTTACGTGCTAGTCAAGTGTTCATTTGTAACTGGGTTCGAATCTCCTGACCAGCTGTAATTATCACTTCCTACACTGATGATTGCGAAAAAAAAATATTAGCGTCTGTAAGTATAAAAATAATTGTTAATATTTATTTGAAAACGTTAGAGAGAAAATGGGAGAATGATAGTGATCTATGTAGAGTGGTTTCGTCGTATCACAACTTTTTGTTTTGGTTAGAGATGGTGAATGAGTATTTGTAGTATTAATCTATGTCTACTCTATTCACTTGTTTCTCTGTTTTTTCAAACAGACAATAATCTATCTTTGTGGAATGGCCGAGGAATTCAGTTGGAAATTCCCAAAAGGTGTGCGAATACGACAAAATTCAATTAATGAATTCAGTTGTCGACATGTTATGAATACCAAAAACATGAAACAGATAAGAGACAGAAACGTGTAAACAAGATCGCAATAAATAAATTTTGTTTTACAATGAAATACTGCGTGAAAGAATTTTAAGCTTTCGTTTTGCGCATATGACATACTACATTCCCACAATTCGTGCGTTGCATAACACCGAAATACAATGGCCAATGTACACGATTGCTTTAACCCGTCAAGCAGCAAAATCTCACCTCTTCATTGTTAAGCTCCATAAATTCCAGAAAATCCTCTTTTATAATAGCCCAGACTGCTATCCTTTGGAATTACCTCCCTATTTCCTGCTTCCCTGACTATACTAATATGCAGAAGTTTAAATATATTGTGAACAGACATCTCGCTGTTCAACTCCCCACATAGTACCATGTTGACATGATCCCAAGTGACAATATACCTTTGTAACATAGCGCAGACAGCTATATGCAAATGCATGCAAAATGACATTACCGGTAGAGAAAAATAAAACCTTTTAAAAGATCACGTTAGAGACGTGGAGCACATTCGAGATCATGTTAAAGGCGTGGGTGCGGTTCGAGAAAACGTTTGAGATCACATGGGTGACGTTACGGCTGCAGCAATGAGGAAATAAATGTCGTTGTGACAAAGAAAAAGCGAGTTGAAGCTTTTTAAAAATTTTTTGTCTGCTTTACGAATGAAAACTACAACGTGTTGGCTTCCGGACAACGTTACATCTTGTTTCGTGTGAAAAAGAACAAAACACATAATAAACTATTTTATCATAACTGGAGAGAAATTATTACATGATAAAAGGGCTGGCCCCATTTTCATGTAAGTAAAAAAAAATAGGGAATTAGTTAAATGTAAATATGAAATAGGATAGTCAAGGATTCGAACTTGCGAAGCTAGATTTAAGTTAAAATAAATACAGAATGTTATTGCAATTGTTTAGCTTACATATCTGTATATGGAAAAGGAATGTAATAATGAAATTTGTTTCTGTGAAAATTAAAATAAGGAATTTAATCGTCAATTGAAATTGTAAACATATTTTGTAAAGAAGTTATTTGAAAAATAGGTTACTGAACTCGGGGTCATGTCAAGTTTGGCAACGTGACACATGTCATTCAACGTGCTTTATGAGCACATGTTTAATCATGCGATGACATGACGAGTTCTCAATATAGGAAAGAGTTCGAAGTTTGTTAGGGGGAGTTAGATCAGTCAGATCAGAGTAGCAGAGAGGTTCAGACCGATTCTCGGCACCCTCTGGAAGCGAGGGGGTTTAGAGATAACCATGTAACAACTTTGAATCCCTGAAATACAAAATCATGTCCGACCGGTCGAAGAAGAAATAAACGTATCATCATGTGGTTTTGTATCTGCGTCTCCGTGTTGTTATTCAACAGAAAAGGTATTGTCCATTTATATTATAAGAATTTTGTGAAAATCATCATCTCAAAACTAGGTAAAAAAAATATATGTATCAATATTTATAGAAACACTCCCGTTCATATAGAACTCTCTCTCTCTTTATATATACCTGTTTATGTCTCCAATATGCTATCTCTTACAACATGAACATCTTAAGACATATGAACACTCAATACATGAACACTCCTAAGACTCTAATCTCTCACTAAGACTCTCTTAAGACTGTCTCTAGATATCACAGTAAGACGTCCTAAAACGAACAATAACAAAAATACTGAATATACGTCATCAATTTAATAACACCAGTATATAACATATACGAACATTTGGTGCTGTATTTGGTACTTCTAATAATAACACCCACTGCGTAACAAAATAATGTTCTTACTTTTCTTGGCTGTATCAGCATGTACATTTAACATAGTGCATATGAGCACGTAAGAAAATATCATCAGCAGCAAAGGATGGCTGGCTTGAGAAGAGATTAGCAGCAGCCAAAAAAACCTACACATATGCAAATTAGGAAGTGTGCGCGAGAGGAAAAAAAAAGAAAAAATGCACCATTTGGTCGCAGAAGCAAAGTGCACGTCGAAAAAAATAGATGTGTAAAGTCCCGGACGAGAATGGGCCAGCTGTGGCCGACATGCGGTCGGAGGAAGGAGAAACGCTATTTAAGCTAAATGAACAAAAACATGTGGCAGCGAGAGACTTTTTAAGTGGCGTCCAGACGGGAGAGTAACGGTAATACAGGCTTTTGTTAAAAAATAAAACAATGCCGACTCGGATTTTTATTTGTTTCCTTTGTTTGTTTGAAACGCCGACATTACATACATAACCGCAAGATATCTAATAGAATTTGAACTGCGCTTGACCAATTTCGCATTAGAATATTTTTCAGCAATGAAAACCCACGAAGGGAGAAGATTTAAGTGTTTCATGTATCGATAAAACATGAGCAACACATAATTATGATGCAGCAATCGATTAAGCGAGCTAATCACAGTGGGTTCCATTGGTTCACTTTAATCTTCTCGGATCAAATAATATTAACACCTTTTTTTTTTAACCATTGAAGACTTTTGCGATAGAAATATGCCCGTTTACTTTCATTGGCGCCATTCATATTATGGCCAATTTCTGTGGACATTACGACGGACATTAGCTGTGTAATCACATTAGTTATTTTCATACTGCTAAGACATCAAAGAATCAACTCCCGTTACGAAGACTTAATTGAACGTTTAAACTGTGTTCTTTTCTTTAATGTTACAAATTTGCCTTTCTGTTTCATTTCACCATTAGATATTTTGTAAAATGTTAAGAAAACTAAATAATTTAAAATTCAGACACTTTTTTTATGGAAATCGCCCCAGTCAAGGCAAGAAGCCACTTGATATAAAGGCAAACAAGAATGAAAGAGGATTATCGCAAACACATATATTTATTAGCCTCAGTTTTTAAAAGACCAGTTTTCAAAGATAGAAGGAAGACAGTCACCAGGAAGAGTATCCCACAGGCCTGCATTTCGTGGAAAGAAGCTACTGGAATAGGAACCTGCATTAAAATTTCAATATAAAACCATTTGTCAAAATTTAAACATGTAAAACACCTGTCTGCCAAACGGTATTGAGTACATTTTAATGTGTGTTGAGTCATTGAATTAGACTGATGACTATTAGACTCAATATTCATTTGAACATAGAAGGAAAAGTAAGTATAAAATTTACTATTACCTTATTTCATCTAACTTATAGATTTGAATCACTTGCAGTTTGTAAATTCGAGAGACCAATCGTAGTCAGAAGAGAGACACTGAAGCCAAACATGACTAAAAATTTATGAAGAGGAAAGCAAAGTCATCAACTTACGTGGAATGAGAGTTAAAATAACAAAATCAACATCGGAAGATCGGGAAACTCCAACAGCGCGTATTGCAGATTACAGTAACCTCTTGGACCGGTTAAATATCGATATATATAAACTCTGGGTACTAATATTAAGAAAGAATGGACTAATAATAATAATAATAATAATATTAGGAACCCATGATCTGCAATACGTAGATCAAAAGATCCTAAAGGAGGTAAAAAGGAGAACGAATTTAGCCATGGATCGACTACAAAAAGGCGTACGACAGGATCTTGCAAGCCTGGATAATAGAATGCTAAAAAATGTATAAAATATCAAGTAGGATCATCAGCGTGATAGAAAATGCAACGAGAACAGGGAAACTGGAATCGACAACAGATGGACAACACGTAACAGAAATTAACATACAACGAGGCATCTTCCAAGGAGATTCACTATCACCATTGCTGTTCATCATAGTCATGAAGCCCCTGAGCCATATACTGAGAAAATGCCAAGCTAGATATAAGTTCTCTAATGCAGAGGATAAAATGAACCACCTAATATACATGGTCGACCTGAAACTTTTTGCAAGGACCGAAAAGGAACTAGAGACACTAATAAACAATACAAGAATCTTCAGCCAGGATATCCAAATCGAGTTTGGTATGGAGAAGTGCGCACTACTAATTATAAGAAAGGGAAAACTGGAGACGACGGAAGGCATGCTACTGCCCAACCAAACGGGGATGAGGATGTTAGGGGAACAAGACGCCTATAAATACTTGGGAGTTCTGGAAGCAGACACCATCAAAGCCACAGAAATGAAAGAGAGAATTGGAAAAGAATACTTCAGTAGAACAAGCAAACTTCTAAAAAAAAATTATGCAACAGAAACCTTATAAAAGTTATAAATACATGGGTAGTATGACTAGTAAGATACTCAGGACCGTTTATAGGATTGACCAACGAAGAACTGAGACAGCTCGATCAGAAGACCAGAAAACTCATGACCATGCACAACGCACTACACCCAAAGGACAATGTTGACCGACTCTATATGAAAAGAAACGAAGGCGGAAGAGGACTAATTTGTATAAAAGGCTGTGTGCTTGACACACACACACACACACACACACACACACACACACACACACACACACACACACACACACACACACACACAAAGAATTTAAAAAATACATAACGCAAAACACGGAAAGGATAATCATCATAGCGAGAAACACTGAGAAAATCGACAAAACAGAAAACAGAGATAAAGGATCAGACGAAAAAAGAAAAATGTGAAGAAAAACATCTACACAAAAGATTCCTAAGGATGACAAAAGATGAGAGCAACGAACACACTTGGACATGGATGCGAAAAGGACACTTAAGCCGAGAAACTGAATCCCTAATAACATCAGCACAATATAACATAATAAGTACGAACCACATCAAAGCAAATCATGACAAAACACAAGAAAATAGCAAATGCAGACTCTGTGGACAAAAAGACGAAACGATAAACCATATAGTAAGTGAATGCAGCAAGCTAGCCCAAAAGGAATACAAGAACAGACACGACCAAGTGGGAAGAACAGTACACTGGGAATTATGTAAACAACTACATCTCGAACACACAGACAAATGGTACAAATATAAGCTGGCAACAATACTTGAAAACGAGAATCACAAAATCGTATGGGACATGAACATACAAACAGATAAACTCATCCAAGAAAGAAAAGTCTTGTCAAATCGTAGATTTTGCTGTTCCTGTTGATCATAAGGTGAATATCAAAGTAAAGGAAAAACTGAGCAAATACACTGAGCTAGCCAGAGAGCTAAAAAGGGATATGGATGATTAAGCAAATCAGGATAATACCTATAATAGTAGGAGCACTAGGAACAATTCCGAAAAGCTTTGAAAAAAGAATGGGAGAAATTGGAATCACAGGAATGGCTGGAAAGATACAACAAATAGCAATAATGAAAACAGCTGAAATATTAAGAAAAACCCTTGAATGCGGAGACTAATACACATGAGTCACAAACTGTTGCAGAGACAAAGCATGAAGAAGCGTTACATGGAACGAAGAACATTAAAGCTAAATATCTATTAGTTCTCTATTCTCCCTCCCATCCCTCCCATTGCCCCATCACCGCCCACCAAAAAAGCGATACCAAATAGCCGAGAAGGGTCAAGGAAGATGGAAAGACCAAGGAGAGAGCACTGACTAGACCTCTGCTGGACAAGTGCGAAGAGGCCTGGGACCACGGGGATGTTTATTGCCACTTAAATTCCAGTGGAGACCAATGGCCGCTGTCAACGAGAAACCAATGGTAAGCGGTTGTTGTGATAACGGAAATTCATTTGCAAATGTTATCGAAAGAGGTGAAGACTACTGGAAATCTAGGGAGACTTGTTGTCACTTAGCTTCCAGGGAACACCTCTGTTTTTTTTTTCAAGGAGAGATTTTTAATGATCTATGTGAAAGCTCCTTGTGAGCCAATAATAATAATAATAATAATAATAATAATAATAATAATAATAATAATAATAATAATAATAATAATAATAATAATAGGTGTAAGTGTATAACGCCCACGTTTTCTCATTCCCTCCTAAAAATGCTCCACAATCGATATTGTAGGTTGAAAATCAGGCAATTGTGTGATTTTTTATCATAGAAATACGAATATGTAGGTCAGCACTTCAAAAATCTAGAGTGATTTCTTTCATTGAAATATATTTATTTACAGAAATAATTATTAATAGTGAAAATAAATTTAGTTTTTATGAATATAAAATATCTATCCATAAAAGTGAGAATGTGTGTGAGGACACTTTTTAACCTATATACTCGACGAATTTTTAATCTACAGTCTTGAAATTTGGTATACATGGTATTCAAACATGTGGGAAACTTTAAAATCAGTTTTGATCCAGAAAAAAAAGGCTGCTGAGGGGTCAATTTTTTTAAAAAATCAATTTTCACCCCAAACAAGGCACAGTGCCACTTTGAAGGAGAGGGAGGAGGGCTACTAGAGGGGACATAAGTTGCAGGGGCATTATGAAGGGAAATGAGTAGCAAGATGTTTATTCAAATTACACTTGAACTTCTGCATATCAGTACAAGTGGGAAAGCAGAATCCCGGAAGCGAGTTCCAAAGTTTAGCAGTTCTGGGGAAGAAACTATTGTACTCCAATAGTAAAAGGCTTTCTTACACCTAGGGATCTCTACTGTAAAGAGGAGGGACTTAGTTGCTTGTTGGGTTTATCGGGGGTAGTCACGCCGAAGAGGTATAGATGCTTGTAGTTCGTCAGAGCATTCACCATTAAAGTACTTTAGAACAGACAGAGGGATGCAACATTTCATCGATGGGACAGAGGCTGAAGCCTAGATGATAGTTTTGGCAACTCTCTTTTGAACCCTGTCCAGGAGTGAGACAAGCAGCCCAAATGTGACAAAAATACTCTATACATGGACAAATGGTGGCCTTGTAGTACAGGATACTTTGAGGCGTAAGTAGTTTTCTAGCATGGTAGAGAGAGCCCACCTCCTTCGCAACAGCCCTGGATATGCTTTCAATGTATCTGTTCCAACTCATATTCCCTGTGAATGTTAATCAGAGGAATTTGAAAGAATACTTTCAGGTAATGTGCTCTTGGCCAATGCTATTGGTGGTAGAGAAGGTTTCTTGTAATTATTGAAGAAAATAAGCTTAGTCTTGGCAGCATTGAATGTGACTATCTATTTTTGTCCCTATTCCATCACAGATAGGAGGTCTTCTAGCGTTTCTGCCATTTCCTTAGATATGTGTTCATTTGTTTTCCACTCGTGCCTTTTATAGCGCGTGGTGTCATCAGCAAATATACATATCTCAGGGACAATTGTATCAGAGAGGTCATTTATGAATATCAGGAATAATAAAGGTCCAAGGATAGACCCATAAGGTACTCCCACATTTATATCATATTGTTTATGTACGATCGTCGAGGACAACCTGGATTTTTCTCTTAAGAAGGATTTAATTATGTTAATTATTCATCCAGTGATGATCTTATTTTCCTGAGAAGACCATTGTGACATACCCTGTCAAAAGCCTTAGATATATCTACTGCAAAAAACAAAACTCAATTAGCAAAATGTAAAGATATTGCATTTTTTTTATTATTCCTATTTCCCCCTAAACAAGGCACCGTGCCACTTGAATGTAGGGGGGCACTATTTGGGAATAATTAACAGGGACACTATGTAGGGAGTTGAGCAGCAAGATGTCTGCTCACATTACCCTTGAACTTCTGCATGTCTGTACAGTCAGTGAAGCAGAAACCCGGGAGGGAATTCCAAAGTCTAGCAGTCCAAGGAAAGAAACTATTAGAGTAAAAGGATTTCCAGCATCTAGAGATTTATACTGTGGAGGGGTGTGAATTTGCTACTTGTCGGGCTAGTTGCGGGTATTTACGTTGAGGCGGCACAAGGGCCTGGAATTCGTCAGAGCACCTTCCATTAAAATAAAATAGGGATACAACATTTCATTGATGGGACATTTGCATTTCTCTTTTCAACCCTTTCTTAGGGCAGATGACTCTAGAAAGATTTACAAACATGATATGTATTACCAACTAACATTTAGGTTACAAAATTCTATGAAAAGAATACAAGTAACGACTACGTCCTTGCCAATTAGTCTGGCAGTCTCGGTCATTTTTTATGGAATGACCTTGCATCTGTCAGGATGAAGTGTGGTTCTGAGTACTAATAGGAGGTCCGCCCTCCCAGGTCATTGTCTTCCGTCTTTCAGGTGGAGTAAGTTTATTTATAATCGCCGGAGGCATCCCTACTAGGGAATGCTGATGAGGTTACTCAAGCAATTTTTAAAAGGTAAGAGTGATCCTCCTTTAAAAGCGTTGGATTGACTCTCCCCATATTCTGACCTTGTGTCACACCTCCCTGTGTTTGGAAAGAAGTAAATACCTATTATGAATAAGAATTCGAAAATAAAAACAATGAAACTATATTTATATTAGAGAAGAAACTGTATAGCCAAATGTCAACCATTTCTGTCGCTGCAATAACTTCACAAATAAACCGTTTTTCAAATTATTAGTTCCTACAAAAACCAATAGATAAATAATAAGCAAATAAATTCTCAACAACATACAAAAAAAAAATTAACTTCAGAAAAAGAAGATTGCACCTCAGTCACCGGAAAAAACAAGAATATTACACAATATACGGTCGTTTTAACGACATAAAAACAATTAAATGCCACATGGTGATGTCATAAGTTCGTCAAAAATTATTGTAAGGTTTACACACATTTCTAACTTCATGGATATACAGGGTGAGTCACGGGAAACGGATGTTTTCAAAGAAAAGCAATTTAAAATCAGTAACTGACTAAAACAAAATTTAAAGTAAAAAATAAACAAATAACAACAAACTAAACGGCATCTTAAGCAGATTTAAAGATTACCTTCCTCACTTACTCAAGGAAAACAAGGAGCATCCTAAAAGCATCCGTTTCCTGTAACTCACCCTATATATATTATATAATTATAAAACTCAAATGACCTTGTAACGATGTATGTAACCCACTTTACGGTTTACGACATCCGGTTGCGCATGCGCGCATAAACATTAACCCATAACAACGTAAACAAATAAACACAAATCGCTTCTTTTGCAGATTTTGACCTGCGCACCGAAATATTAACGTTATTATTTTGAAATTATTATTTAACATGGGAAGAGTGGAGTCTAAAATAACTTAAACGTAATACAGAAATGAACGATGTAAAACAAAGCAGATATATCAAAATTTGAATTTAACTATAATAAATATTATGGTATCTGTTCAGTGCACATTTACCTATAAGTATGGCCAACCACTTATAATTCAGTAACTGTAATTTTTTTTTTCAAAAATAATCAATTATAATAAACAGAACGACTCATAGAAATCTATCTATATTCTTTTTTCATTTTAATATACTTTCATAGTAATGTTTCTGTTATGTAAAAAATAAACCTATTTTCTTTACGTCACAAGTGTCACGCTCATACATGAATTCCATAGCTAATATAACGTACTGACTAAACGGGTCACAGGTAGTCTAGTCTAGTCTAGTATATATATATATATATATATATATATATATATATATATATATATATATATATATATATATATATATATATATAGCCAGTAGAGTCTAGTTTCCTAGAAGTACATCCAATGAAACAACATGTGTCTACCAAAGAGTGCTCAATGAGTGAACAGAGCAGGTATAATATATATATATATATATATATATATATATATATATATATATATATATATATATATATATATATATATATATAAAACTTTCTGAGAACGTGTGTATTTTGCTTAATGGTTTATATAGCTGCAAGTGTATGTGGTTATTAGACATTGTCCAAATAAAATATATTCCTAATCTTGTTTTTATTCAAATAAGTAAAACGAAAAGAAGAAATGGAAAAAATTATTTGAGAAATTTGCAGAATAGAATAATTACCCGACAATTATGAACAAGAATAGAAAACACAATTCGTGAACACCTCGTGATCCTAAATAATACGCTATTAAAAAAAGAAAAGGATATTGTCAGTTAAAAAGAAAACAAAAAGAAAAATAGCTCAAGTATTACTTGACATTAACTCATAAAATGTCAACTGTTCTTATAAAAATGAATGTCACAACCTTGGAATTATAAGAGTGGGGGATCATTCCCGCCTTCCCGTTGACATTCCTCACCCTTCTGAACTCCATACAGCAATAAACGGGCGAGAGACACGTTTTTCTCTAATTGAATAAATCAAACGTAATTTTTTTAAAAGTATAGTCGCCCGAATATTTTTTTTATATTAGAATCGAAACAGTTTTGTAATTTTTATTACTTAAACTGATTTGAGAAGCAAAGATTTTCGCCATAGTCTTTCTCTATATAAAATTGTAGCATTCGTGTGTGTGTGTGTGTCTGTTTCTGTGTGTACAATTTTCCTACAGTCCACGCCACTAGACCGATCATGACCAAACCTGGCATAATGATGGCCCTCCAATCTAGGTATGGTACACACTATTTTCCAATGTAAAGGTCAAGGTCATTGTCTATGTATATATATTCTCCTACAATCCACACCTATGGATCAATCATCACCAACCCCGACATGACGATAGTCTCCGACTTAGAGATGGTGCACACCATTTTTCAAGGTCAAAGTCAAAGTCAAAGGTTAAGATCATATTTCGTGTGGCTCTTCATAACCCCCCCCCACCTAGAGATGGTGCACACCAAGCTGGGGGTCGCCACCATGCGGGGAGCCGCCACCATGAATTTGAATCAGATCACCCTCCTCCACCTCCATCCCCTCAACCAATCTCGATGAAATTTGGTATGACAGTGGTCCCTAACACAGGCTAAAATTTATTGCACTGTATCTCTTAACGTAGACCCGAGTGCATAGTAAATTCCTGCGCAAAGCGCGGCCATCTTTGCTATATCTTTGATAAAAATGTGCTTGTGATACAAGACAAATACAACCATTGTGAGTCTTTGTAATTGTTTCAAGTTTTATGTGTAACGATATAAGTGTCAATTTTGATATAACCTATTTACTTTAAAGTTCATAGTTGGACTTCATTCACTTTAAAAGGAAGTTAATTTTTTTAAACACCTTAAGCAACAGTTGCTCTTATAACATCGACCTCAGAAGATCCAAAAATGTATGCTCAGCCATCCATGTGCATTTGGTAAAAAGAAACACTTCCAAAACTCTTGTACAAGCTTTCCTCATCTCGCGCACAACTATACAAGCACTAATAAGAACAAGGTAAATCAACGTACACATACAGGGCCAAGTTGCTTAATAATCACATAAGCATGTGACCCACGTATGTATATTTACACTAACAAATATATAGACTCACACAGCCCGATCTTTCGTATCTGATATCCATTTTTTTCCTGTGCAAAATACGAGTTTGTATAAACTTTCACAAATGAACATTTCTGACAAAAACTAACTTTAATTTTCTTGCGAACCTATAGTTAAATAAATTCTTTATTATTTATGCATAAAAATGAATAATCTTACAAAAATAATCTACCTTCGTGGAATATAATAAAAAAGTTCAGTTCGGAATTTCTTAAAGATTCTGGAGTTCGATTTGAAGTAGTCCAAGTAATGCAAATAATTTCGATTATTAATCTTTATCGGAAAAATTTTGAAACAGAAAATTTGATTTATTTGAGACACAAAAACTATATGAAAAAAAACGATTATTTTAGAACGATCATCCATATCGACATTGTTGTGAGATTGAAACTTACCTGCATCATGTTCTTCTCCAATACTATATTACGATGTGAGATAACACTCTCTGAGTGCAGTATCGTAATGCCGTAGAATTAGCAGGAATACTAGTAGTACGCAACGGGTACGACTACCCATAATGGACATCACCGGACAGTAAGTTTCGCTTATCCTTTATCCTATCATGGTAATCTTTTCGTTAACATATCTTTCTTACACCTGATTTGTGTTCCGTGTTTTCCTTCCGTCGTCCCAACCTTGGGGCCGCATGTGATATCGATATCGTGAGTTAGTGAGTTTGTTTTTCAAACTAGATTTTTTCAATTTCTTGAAAAATTTATTTTTCAAGCAAGAATGCTTTTAATCTTTTGAAAAGTGTGTCAAACTCGAATGTTGTCAATTTCTTGAAAAGTTTCTTTTTATAGGTAAAATGTCAATTTCTTGAAAAGTTTATTTTTCAAGCAAGAATGCTTTCAATCTTTTGAAAAGTTTCTCAAACTAAAATGTTGTCAATTTCTTGAAAAGTTTATTTTTAAAAGTAAAATGTTGTTTGCTAAGTTTAGACGAGTTTGAATAATTTTGTTTCTTCAAAGTAATTTACAATTTGTTTAGGCTCCACTTCTTAAAACACCTTTCCGATATTTGCTGTCTCACTAATTTATAAGTAACTAAATGGTGCAGCCACTTGAGATTTTCCTCAAAGGCAATATCTCCAACAGTTGAATGGATAACCTTCAACTTGTATTCGATGAACAGTAGAAGGCGATATCGCGACCTCATCTTCACCATCAACATTTTTTGCGACAATTATAATGTATCGTGTGACCTTTTCCTCTCAGCGTCATTGAAAGTCGAAGATACTATGAGACAACTTTGGCTTAGTCTGCGCAATGTATCTTTTTCATTTTGAGGCGTTGGATAGCAAAACAAGCTACCGGAAGCAGTTTTGAACCCACCGTCGTCCGAATAGTTTAAGGCGGTGTTGGACGTGTCGTAGCCTCTAATCTGTGGAAATACATAACCTTATCTCCTCTGTCAGAATCTATCTTTGTATGTCTCTTACGTTGTGCTGGTCTTTTAGTTAAACTGACAATCAAATAAGAATATATATGTAAATAAACACATAAAAAGACATTCACATGATGTTATTAAGAGTCGTATTTCAGGTAGGGAATATTCACGCAAGTATTTTCAAAATACAGAAGAAACCAACAAATAAAAAACGTTATTAAAATTTTAAATAAAAAAAATAGTTTATTTAAAATACCCCAATCCCCCTCACACACACCATTGTACGTGAAATAAGAAAAAAGAAAACAAATTTATAAAAGAAATAAAGAAAAAGCTTTAAAAAAACAACGGGTCGTGAAATATCACGCAAATATGGCCGTCACTTTAATACGGTAGGACGTTTATGCAATAAATGTCAAATTCGTTGATGAGCTAAAGAATGTTTGATGCTTGGTTTTAAGCCAGGAAAATTATGTCTTTTTATATTTTGATGTTTCATTTCGAGTATCAAGTGATTGGTTGTTTGGTTGTTTTTGTTTTACGGCATATCAACCCTTTTCGAGTTATTTAATGTCGAATCCAAAGATTTTGAAGAAAATTTTTTTAATTGAATATATTTGTTGTTTTCAAGTCGGTTTCTATTTAATCTGTAGTTGGGACCGTAACAGGTAGACCACTCCGGGTCAGAGTGGACCTGGGATCAATGGTAATTAAAGGGTGGCTCCACACTCCCCAAAGCCCGCACGCTGGGGCCTCACCACTGGATATAATTTAAGGTCATATTCAGGACCCGAGTATTAAGTGAACAAAAATGTACGATCAATAATCAATAATCAATAATATATATATCTATAAAAGTGAGAATGCGTGTATGTGTGTGAGGGCACTTCTCAACTTATATACTCAACGAACTTTTGATATACAGACTTGAAATGTGGTATATAGGATATTCAGGCAAGTGGAACACTTTTAAATTGGTTTTCATCCAAAAGAAGGGTTGCTAACAGGTGAAAATTGAAAAATTAGTACTTGGAGATTCATCGGATTGTAATCTGTTTGCCAACTATTTCATGAGGTTTGAAAAACACTTTTTAAAGACGTGGCAAGCTGGTATAATGGTTATCGTACTTGACTCACATTCTTTAGGTTTTGGTTTGGATTTTTGTTTTGACTTACAAGAAATGAACTGTTTAGTAAAAACATAATACTTGCATGCACATATCTCGGTTTCTTTCCGTTTTTCTTTCTTTGTTTTTTTTAAAGGGAATTTAACGTTACGTTTAATACCGGGCAACGCCGGGTACATCTTCTAATATATTATACAATCCAATCATTGATAATTTTCCAATTGATTCTACATGTGATTTCTTTCTTTTTTTTTCATCAAAATTTTGTTTATACTGAGTAGAAGTACAATATCAGAGTTATCATGAGTATATAATGCATACATGAATTAAAATGGGAAAGTGGAGACTTAGAATCAAACGTTACACCCAACTCTTGGGTTGGCTTTTTCAAGAGAGAAAAGTGAAAAGTAGCAGAAAAAAAAACTTAGGTTTTCTCTGTAAAAGCCAACGTGACCGTTAAGCAAAACGTTTAAAAATTTTCGCTTTCCAATTTGAACTCGTTTTTATGTATGAAATATTATTCTATAGATATGTTTACAATATCATTCTATAGATATGTTTACAATATTATTCTATAGATATGTTTACCATATTATTCTATAGATATGTTTACAATATTATTCTATAGATATGTTTACAATATCATTCTATAGATATGCTTACAATATTATTCTATAGATATGTTTACAATATCATTCTATAGATATGCTTACAATATTATTCTATAGATATGTTTACAATATCATTCTATAGATATGTTTACAATATTATTCTATAGATATGTTTACAATATCATTCTATAGATATGTTTACAATATTATTCTATAGATATGTTTACAATATTATTCTATAGATATGTTTACAATATTATTCTATAGATATGTTTACAATATCATTCTATAGATATGTTTACAATATTATTCTATAGATATGCTTACAATATTATTCTATAGATATGTTTACAATATCATTCTATAGATATGCTTACAATATTATTCTATAGATATGTTTACAATATCATTCTATAGATATGTTTACAATATTATTCTATAGATATGTTTACAATATCATTCTATAGATATGTTTACAATATTATTCTATAGATATGTTTACAATATTATTCTATAGATATGTTTACAATATTATTCTATAGATATGTTTACAATATCATTCTATAGATATGTTTACAATATTATTCTATAGATATGCTTACAATATTATTCTATAGATATGTTTACAATATCATTCTATAGATATGCTTACAATATTATTCTATAGATATGTTTACAATATCATTCTATAGATATGTTTACAATATTATTCTATAGATATGTTTACAATATCATTCTATAGATATGTTTACAATATTATTCTATAGATATGTTTACAATATCATTCTATAGATATGTTTACAATATTATTCTATAGATATGTTTGCAATGCGAATTCCAAATAAACTAACACAACTTGATTTAAAAATGTATTTTGAGAATAAAATATCTTATTCGAAAAACACTTAGTTGTGTTATTTTAATTTAGGTTTGAATTGCAAAGGCTTCTGGCACATAATGCTTTCTAGTTTGATTAAATTTTTTCAAATGAACAGCAACATTTTTTTTCAACTATATGACTTGTAATGGCATGTGTAAATGTTGAGAATTGACAGCATTTCTAAAATTCCTCATTAATACCTCATGGTAAGATCGGTACTATAAAAAAAAACAGATTTGGAGGCAAAAAACAAAAATTCTTAATTCTACCATGAAGAAGAAATGTTATCTTCGAAATAATAAAAATATTTATTAATAACTAATAAGGTTTGTTGTTATTCTATTTGTAACAGAGAGCATATGAGTGCGTGGGAAAATATCAGCAGGAGTTGCAAGATAGCCAGCTTGCAAGCATATTAGCAGCAGTAGACGAAAAAAAGCACTTATTAAAATTAGGAAGTGTTCTCGGGCTTGCGTCTAAAAAAAAAAAGAAGAAAAAAAGGACACAACATTGTCGGCGAGAAACAAAGTCGGTACCGAAGGAGATGGACATGTAAAGTGAAACCGAGAATGGGCTAGCTGTGGCCAGCGTGCGGTCGGAAGAAAGAGAAACACGCTCAGGTGAGATGGATATGTGGCTCCACAAAGAGAGACTTTTAAGCTGGCGTCGAGACGGAGAAAAAAAAAAACGGTAATAAACGATTTGTGTTAAAAAAGAAAGAAAAGCTGAGTCGGATTTATATATTTTTGTTTGTTCCTTTTCGACGTTGCCAGACGACAAGGGGTCTGAGAGAAGTTTGAACTGTAATAAGCGTAACGGCCAAGCTTACATATTTAAAACTCGCTATTCCACGCAATAACTGCAGAGTTTTAGTAATATAGTATAATCATATATATATATTTTTAAAAACAAACAACTAATTCAAAACGTAATATCTGTTCTGATCGCTTTCAAGAGGTAATTGTGTCAAACATGACTACTTTCGAAAGGAAGAAAGCTTGATTTATCGCTTGTTGTCCACTCTTTCACCAGAAAATGCTAAAATGACTTTACAGACTATCTTTGTATCCGTTCCGAGTGCTCCATCTAGAAGGAGTTATATTTCCACAATAAATTGACCTTGCGCCTTGAAAAACAGGCAAACAAAATATGTGAATAAAAAAAGTCACATTTAATACATTCTCATGTGTATGAATTTCTAGAATTGAGCAATTTTGTTTCGGTTAATTTGGGTGTTTGTATTGTAGTGTTACATTATTTGCTTTGCCTTAAAAAAAAAAGGACTGCATCAGAAAGATGTTTTTAGTACATTTGTAAATTATCAACCTTTGCAATAATATTCCCAAATAAAATTCTACTTTTGTAGAGGATTATTTGTGAACACTTTCGAAAACATGGCGGAATAATAAAAAAACAAACTAACAAACAGTGGAAGATCAATTTCGTATATAAATTTAAGAAAAAAAAAATCATATTTTGGAGGCATTCTAGCGTTTTATGACAGTTAACACTTTTTATCACTTATCTGGAATCCTTCTGGCTGATAGGTTAGATTAGGGTTAGATTTGGGCTTATTATTAGGTTACAAAACAATAAATATTTAAAAAAAAATTATTGGAAAAATGTTTTGAAAAATAATTTATTGGAGAGGATAAAATGTAACTATATCATTACAAATTTGATCGAAGGTGTTCACATTTCTGTGCTTTTGTTGCCAAATAAAGAGTTAAACCTATTCAGTACAAAATTGACTTGACCTCGATAAAGGGAAACAATATAAAACGGAAAATAATCGAAACCAATCCTATTTAAGATTAACTCTTGCGACGCCGACTCTCTCGATTATTTTCATCAACACTAAAATAAACAAACAAAAAAGAATTTAAAAAAAAAGTCTGAAGTGATTTTCCTAAAATAAATATCGAGAGCATAAGCACTTGAACGATAATTTATAATATAAAGCTGAATGTGCGTGTGTGTGTGTGTGTGTGTGTCTGGTCATGCACGACAGCCGAATCCCCAAACAACTTTTCTATGGGGAACTCAGCCAGGGAAAGCGGAATGCAAGGGGCCAAAAGAAACGATATAAAGACTGTCTGAGAACGTCCCTAAAAGACTTTGACATCAGCCCCCAGTCTTGGGAGAGTCGCGCTGCTAAACGTTCGGCCTGGCGTTGCGTCATCAGCCTAGGAGCCGACAGGGCAGAGAATCAACGCATGACACACGACCAGCAGAAGCGCAAGAGGAGGAAGGAGAGAGCTGCCGGTTCACAGCTTGCCGATACCGCCTTCACGTGTCCAGAGTGTGGAAGAGTCTGCCGAGCACGGATTGGCCTCATCAGCCATCTCAGGACCCACAAACCCCTGACGCCGAATTGATTGATACCTTGGTCATCGTCGATTTCGACGGACGAGCAAGAAGAAGAAGTGTCTGGTCACGAATAGGCTCCTATATGATTGACTATTTTAAAAAAAAAACTGATTAGATATAATGATAGAAGATGTACCGAGACACAGGAATGAGTATGTTTGATCTGGCAGAACGGTGGTTCATTAAAATTGTGGGGTCTGCGTTCGCGCCTGGCCCACAAAGTATGGAAAAAAAAAAAAAAAAAAAAAAACGTTTACAAGTGTTTTTAATATAGATGTACACCAGAATACTTTGATAAGTATCTTTTAACTTTAATAGGGATGGTAAAATAAAATTGTGGGGTCTGCCTTTGCGCCTGGCCTCTATAGAATGGAAATAGGCACAAACTTTAATAAAGACATTTCATAACTATATGCGTAAGTATACTTTGATAATTATGTTTCAGTTTGAAGAAATATGGTATAATAAAATTATGGGATGTTCGTTCGCATCTGACCTCCATAGAATAGAAATATGTCACAAAGTTTAACAAGGTTTTTTAATATAGATCCAAAGAATATTGTGATAAGTGTTTCAGTCTGAACAGGTATGATATAATAAATTATGGGGTTTATCTATTTTATTTTTACTTTCATCATATTTTGCTTTGGTTTTGATACCCCCGAATTCGAAGCTATCTTTTTACAACCCTTCCTTTTCATAAGCTATCATACTTTCATAAATCAGAGTCCATTTTCTGTAGGCTGTTTTTGAACCCAGTCAACGACGGGTACTTTTGCTAGTACACAAACACACACACACACACACACACACACACACACACACACACACACACACACACACACACACACACACACACATATATATAGAATATTGTTTAATCAGGTTGAGAATAAATGAAATGTTTGTAGCAGTGGCTCTATGACTGGCGAAAATGGCTTACCTCTTTTCATTACCTTCTTCCCACCGCATGCCGGGCACAGCCGGTCAATTCTCGTCTGCGACTCCACACATCCATTTCCTTCGACGTCGTCTTTCTTTCTCCTCGAGCACGTGTTGCATTTCTTCTTCTTCTTCTTCTTCTTCTTCTTCTTCTTCTTCTTCTTCTTCTCACGCACACTTTCTAATTTGCATATGTGGGATTTTGACGGCTGTAGCCCACCATCCTTCACTGCTGTTGATACTTTCCCACAATGCACTATTTTTCTATTCGTCTTTTATTTCTCCTATTTCGTGAACAATGCCTCTGACAAAGTGGGAAGAATTGCTGTTTTCTGGGTCGGAATCTATCAGTCTTACACTTACTGCTAGCTAATATTTTACTTTGAAGTATTACAAAATGTTTTCGTTCCTACATTAAGTAGCTTCATGCTTTGTCTGGGGGGCATTTCCATAAAAACATTAACATTGAATATGTGTATCTTCTTTTCTATGCTCCTTTTAAAATGGCGCTGTCTGTTACATGAAAGTTTGTAATAACATTTCCGTCAATCTGTTAAACTCACGGACTACATTAAAACATTCCTACATCATTCTTATTCAATTCTCCTCCTCACTTCCCCTTCTTAATATTTTATTTTACACTGTAAAAAGCTCAGCTACTGCCGTCCCTTTTCGATGAGATTTCCATGCATGGATGTTAATCATGGAACAAATATGGAATTTTAGAAACCTTTAAATAATCGGGTGACTTTGAGATTTTCAGAGTTTTTTTTTCAATTCTATGAGAAGGTGGATTGAAAAATCGACCTTGATTTCACCATGCGATTCAATCCAAATAAATTCTAAACGGTTTTAATAACGGATTTATTTCGGCTAAAATCAACATTGAATTTTTTATATAACATTTATTTGTTAATACCAGTGAATGCGTTACAGCGATTGATATTAATCAAACAGACCCCCCACACACACGCGCACACACACACACACACACACACACACACACACACACACACACACACACACACACACACACACACACACACACATGTATATATTAGTGTTGGAACGATGAATCAAAATTGGGAATCGGAAAAATGGGAATTTGTTGGGTTATCGGAATCGGTAATTTTCGATTCTAAAACAATTTTTTCCATATTTTTATCAGTAAAAAAGTAAAACAATCACAGATGTATTTATTTATTAGAAGTTCTTCATTTACAACATAAGATTAAGCGCCACAGAATGGGTTATAAATTCCGTTTCCAAATTTTATATTGATTCAAAGAATCTAATTTATTTCTTTTCAAGTACTATAAACAAAGTAAACATTCGAAAATTATCCTGTTATTATTATTGGCCCACAAAGAGCTTTCACACAGGTCTTCAGAGATCTTTCCCTGAAAACAGCCTGTGGTGGTCACGGGAAGCTGAGTGACAACAAGTCTCCCCAGTTTTCCAGTACTATTCTCCTTTTTCGATAACAAACCATGCATAAAAAAGGCTAAATTTAACCATCATAAGTTTATAAATGACATATATCCTGAATTTTGCAATTACCATCATTAAAAAAGTCTTTAATAAATTTACTAATACACAAATTAATGAATCAACATTAAAGGAACAGACGAAAGAGAAATTAATATTGGGGAGGTCCAAAAATAACCGATTTTGTTTAAGTAAAATAAAGCAGAGCTATTAAATTATACCACCTTCTCTTCTACTTTTCTTAGTCCCCCTTCCTCCTCCCCCATTCCATCTCCCCCTAACACCTTCCTTCCTTTCTCTTTTTTACGCCTCTAACCCCCCTTCCCTCTCTTCAACCGTTCACTGGAAGCCCAGACAACATTCAACAGACCCGGGTAAATTCCTAACCTCTTCTCAGATATAAGCATATTAAATTGAAATAAACTTTTTTAAAAAGAGAATTTTATGACACATTGAACCTTGAAGGTCTCAGACATGGACCAACGAGCAGCCTCTCGCTTGTTAAAGATAACATCTGTATAGCCCTTGATTTAGAACCAAATCCCCTCAACCCATAAACTCTAACCCCTAAAACCAACACGAAAATGAATAACGTCACCGATAAATAAGTAAAAAAACAGATACGAGAATGAATAAACTAATAAATTCGCACCCAATTCAACCCTGTTCTTCACACTCATGATAAAAAAAACCTTCTTTTGCCGAGGATAGATTTTCGCTCTTCATTTAGAATTCCGTTTTCGAAAATAAGTGTTGTTTCCTGATGAAGTCTCTAGTTAGTAAATACTAGCAGACCGAAACATGCTCATGACTGTGTAGCA
Source organism: Euprymna scolopes (assembly GCF_053919585.1). NCBI lineage: Eukaryota > Metazoa > Mollusca > Cephalopoda > Sepiida > Sepiolidae > Euprymna > Euprymna scolopes. Next base: position 120,648,583 of record NC_136494.1, read on the forward strand.
ACAAACTACTGCTTATGTAACGACAAATGTAACCTGCTCTGTTTCTGTATTGACCATTCTTGTATGAACTTCGTTATTTTTCACTGATTACCCTACCTTTGGAAAATAGCAACCTCAAATTATATATATATATATATATATATATATATATATATATATATATGTGTGTGTGTGTGTGTGTGTGTGTGTGTGTGTGTGTGTGTGTGTAATCATTCAAACACCACCGTGTTTGAATATATGGTTAAGTGGCAATCTTAGTCATTCAGAACTGCTTTAAAATTCACCGCTCACTCATTTTTCAACCAAATTTCAACCCATTGTTACAATTTATAGATCACCTTCTCAGTTATATTGTGAAAAAATATCAATTTTCGTTTAGTAAAACGATAGTTATGATGAATTTTCTGGTGTTCAAAATCGTAAAAATATGTAAGGAGGTGAGCGGCGCTTTTTATGACTAGTTTCCATAGCAACCATGTCGTCTCAGTGACTACTGTCGTTACTACTTCACTGCTGTCTCGAAAAGAGATGTAACAAGTGAAACAGAGAATGAAAGCATGAAAGGGAGATAATTGGAGGGGATTTGTTGAAAGCAGACGAGTGTCGTACATTGTTATTACATATGTGTTTATGGGGGCAAAAAAAAAAAAAAAGAAAGACTGAAATTAAACAAAGAACAAGTGAATTTATTTGAAGCCTGGAAAAATCATGGGTTACAATAGAAAAATTCGAGCATGGAAAGTAACATGGTTACGCTTAAACATGGAAAAGTAAAGGACTAGTTGTTAAAACGGGAAAAGAAAAGGACAAGATATTCTAGTAAAAATATTATGAATTTATAATTTATAATACTGCATCATTAAGAATTTTTTTAATGCTGCAATATTTTAAGCTATAAATTTATTATATTTTTACTAGAATATCTTGCCCTCTTCTTTTCCAGTTTTTACAACTAGTCCTTTACTTTTCCATGTTTAAGCTTAATCATATTATTTTTTATGCTCACATTTTTCAATTCTAATCTCTCACCCTTTATATATATATATATATATATATATATATATATATATATATATATATATAAAGGGTGAGAGATTAATAATTGTTAAATTATCAATCAAGTTTTCATAGGAGGAAACAACAAAATCAAAATCATATGTACGATCGTTTCGGAAACGATACCCTTTTAATCATTCAATATTTACAAATAAAACCATCGAGAAATGAGTAAAATATTTTTGGATATCGTCTCCTCATCATGATACATGAGTGGGTGGGGGTGAGGGAAGACACCAAATTTTGACTAGCTTATTGAAGTAAATGTACTTTGTGAACCTAGAATAATAAAAAAAAATTAAGTGGAATTAAATTCTTTTTGTTTATATGATTACTAATAGATGTATTTTCAATTATATTTGTCATGACATAATGTCTATGTGATGTGTGTCTTTTTTGTTGAAAGGATCTTGATAAACCTAATCGAGAAAATATTGGTTATTTCTCCCGCGAATAAATTTTACCATCATTCGGTTAACAACGAGAAGTGGAATTCGAAAGTTTTTAGCAATTTGGTATTAATTTCCAAGGGAAAGTCCGTACTTACTTGTATTTTATGAATTATGCACAATATTGGTATTAATGAGATGAAGATTTGGCCTCTAAGAAGCAGCACTCTAGACTATTCCTTTCATTGATCGAGGAGAGAAAAAAATGTAGTGCCAGAACAGATACTATGCTTTGCTCGTAGCCCAACGGCCAAATATTTCATGTGTACTGTTTATGCGAACGTAATTGTAAGCAATGGTTTGTTGTAACTCACATTCCCACTTTTTTAAGCGTTGCTATTAACAAGGATAAAAAAGTAAAAAAGAAAAAAGAAAGAATGAATCAAATACGACAAAGGAATGCAAGACAGTCGCTTATCCGGCTAATAATTAACTTCGCTTACTCGAGCTACAATTCCCAATTGCCCATCTCTTGCATTTGTGATTACGTCCATGGGAAAGGAAGTTGTTAGACACATTCTTACAGACAGTAAAAGAAACAGCTGAAAAAAATTGTCATGAATTTATAATACAATTTTGTCTTTTGTACGGAATAAACTAAACATATTTTAATAATGCATCGTAGAAAATGGAAAACGAATTTGTCATAAAACAGCAAGCAAAATAGAAACCCAACCAAATGACAAAAAAAAAAAACAAACAACAAAACAAAACAAAACTGTTCATTTTCATGAACGTGACATACCTTACAGAGGGTATCCATTGTCTCTTGAGACTGAAGAGAGGAATCGGTCGATCATCGATATAAAAAGCAACAGTAAATAATAACATTCACAATAAACCAAAAATATACATAAAACCGTGCAAATTCATTTCTATTGTCTTTTCTTTTAGTCTATGCTATGCTAGGGCTTAACACGGAAACAATCAAACCAAGTGCTAGTACTGACTTTCCCCTCCCACCACGGAAAGGTCTGGAAAAAAGGTCGGAAGTTGGAGATTGAAAAGTCAGCTCACTAGAGGAAGTACACTCTGGCCTACAAAAATGTTAATTTAAAAAAAATATATATATAGATTACTAGCATATCAACCCGGCGTTGCCCGTGTGTTTGGAGGTGTATGTTAAGCAAAAAAAAAAAAAAAAAAAAAAAGCGGTCAATTTTTTAAAAATTTTGACCCCTATTATGACCCCTTAACATTTATGGTTTTGGGCTCAAATCATGTTATTTAGTTCGATCCATGTGTAGGAACCTATATCTAAAATTTCAAGTGTTTAGACCCCAAATTGTCGGAGGAGTCTGGTAGAGTTCTCAAAGGTCAAATCGTTGAACTTTGACCCCTTAACAGCCAATTTTCTAACCGAAAACCAATCAAAAAGATTTTTCCAAATCTCAGTACACTGTATATCAAATTTTGAGTCTGTAGACTAAAAATTGACAGAGTTATTGCGTAGGGAAATGTACACACACACACACGTTCACTTTTATAGATATACTAGCATGGGTGCCCGGCGTTGCCCGGGTGTTTGAAGGTGTATACTGAGCAAAAGAAAAAATAAATAAATAAAGTCAATTTTTTAAACTTGACCCCTATTATGACTCCTTAACATTTATTGTTTTGGGCTCAAATCCAGTTATTAAGTTAGATCCATGTCCAAGGAACCTATATCTAAAATTTCAAGTGTGTAGACCCAAAATTGTCGGAGGAGTTTGGTAGAGTTCTCAAAGGTCAAATCGTTGAACTTTGACCCCTTAACAGCCAAATTTCTGGCCGAAAACCGATCACATAGATTTTTCCAAATCTCAGTACTCTATATATCTAATTTCGAGTCTGTAGACTAAAAATTGAGAGTTATTGCGTAGGGAAATGTACACAGACACAAGACACACAGACACGTTCACTTTTATAGATATATAGATATAGAAAACCAAATAATTAAACACGGGCAGATAACTCTTGTCACTTCCTGTCTCACGTTGACATTAAAACGTCAGCGTACACTTCTCAGAATCGGATAACTGTACGTAAGTGTTAAGACGAATCGCATTTTATTATTTATTACCGATGTATAAATATAGCAAGACTATAATGCTTTTTATTTATTTTGTTTGCTCGTCGCCATACATAATTTTCATCTTTACATGGAGGGTTTAGTTATAAGTAGGAGGAGCGAATAACGTAAATAAAGGTCGAATAATGGAATGAATTGCTTGTTCCCTGTTTTAAAAAGAGTTGTAGATTTTACTCTTATTTGAATAATATGATAAGGCCAAGTTGAAATGCAAAAGTGATAGACAAAACAATTTCCACGTCGTTTTTACTCTAAAAGTTCATGATTGAGAAAACTGATTAAAGATCCACAGGAAACCATAGAGAAGCCATCTCATTGATCTAGCTGAAGATGATACAAAGTGCAGCAGGATTATTTTTACCCCCTGACAGAAGGGCCAAGCCACTTCAGAAAAGCTGTGGATGAATAGGGACCGCGACTGTGAATCGGTTCTCCCTGATGAGGGTATAGTGTTGGATCTAGTAGCAGAGCTGGCAGCTGCGAAGCACACAAAGATTGTGCGTGTATTGAATTTATATTAGGCAAAATGTGTTGCACACAAATTCACTTTACAAAACGCATTTACGGCTCCAACAAAACGGCCACCATATCTGATGGTGCCGTTTTATTATGGCGGTATTTGTGAAAGACCTAATATGCTATGCTAATATGTCCGTGGAGAACTAGTAGAAGGAAGCAAATGATATAATAATTACTAGAGAGAGAGAGAGAGAGAGAAAGAGAGAGAGAGAGAGAGAGAGATTTACCTCCTTGCTAGGATGTTAGACACAAGCTTAGGTGTGGTTTAAAATAGCCAGCGCACTTGGATTAGCGCACTCTTTCCTATAAAAATGCCTGAACTGCCTCGTCGGAATTCCCTGGTAGAAGCGTCTCAGACGATTAGCAATTAACTAACCCCTTCTCAAAGAAAAGGTAAAGTTTGGGAGGGTGGGCCTAATTTTAAATGTATGACGTCACAAATGAGCTTTGATTTTAAAAAGTTGCTAAACGCTAACATTCATCCAATGTAAATTCTTGACAAATATGATTATGAGATTTGTTAGTAAAACTATGTATTTAATATATATACCACTACTGCCCTGTCGAGTCACGGTGGTTTATATATATATATATATATATATGTGTGTGTGTGTGTGTGTGGGTCTGTGTGTGTGTGTGTGTGTGTGTTGATGGGTACACGTACACGTTCGTCGATATTAAAATATATCAGCGAGAAAGTAAGGTGTCGTGCACGTGTTAATGTATTCTTGGAAATTAATTACAATTTTCGGATTCTATTTTAAGAGTTGATAACGTGCAAGAGAAATATGAAAGTCGCCTTGAGAGCAAAAGAGTCCTTGTTTTTCCTTTTTGCCGAAGCGAAGATATTTTCGTTGCATGCGCAGTAGGGAACAAATATTTCGCCTCAAGTCAGAGCAGGTTTATCTGCAGTAAGAAAAGAAAAAAGAACGCGATGTTTCCCATTCCTGAAATGTCGACATTTTTAGCTCGGCTAATCTCCTCCTACGCCTAAAGAAAACCTAATGGATCATACAATGCCTGGATCACACGCGTCAAGGTTGGTTCAAACGGAATGAACATCGGGTCAGCTTGTAGGTGGCTGCCATATTTGAAAGGAGCTGAGAATCAATTTCGGAGTGTCGGAAGGAGAAATAAATATGGAAAATTCTTTTTGTTTATAGAATTGAATTTCCTGACAAGAACGATCTGTTTATGAGAGTGTGAAAAATGTGTGAGAGATATAATGCTCCTTTATATATATATATATATATATATATATATATATATATATATATATATATATATATATATATATATGTATATATATATATATATATTTGTATAATATATACAGGAATTTACATTTATATCGGTAGTCGGTACCGACGGTTTCAAGCCCGGTAGTTGAGGACTGCTCTTAATGTCCGCCTCAGGCTCTCTTCAGCCGACTCTCATCTGTCTTTAACCGGAACCGGAACTCTATATATGCCCACCATAATTTTTATTTATTTATTTATTTATTTTATCCTTTATTTTATTTATTTATTTTTTTTGTATGCTACTTTAATAAGGTAATACATTTGAAGCAATAAATTAAAAAGTATGGGATGATGCCTTCTATATTATTATTTTTCTTTAAGCATCACCCCCCTATCATTCAGTTTAAGTCTCGTTTAAAAGCGTTTTAAAAGTTCATTTTGAAGTTATGTCTAATCTCGTTTAAAAATAGGGTAATAAAATTTAGATTGAAATAGACCTCACTTGTATATGAAGCAACTGTAACGAATACATCCACAAACGTAACTAATAAATACATTGGAATGACGAAGGGGCCGTTTAAACAGAGATATTACATGCACATGAGCTCTTTTAGAGCAAAAGAGAGAAGTAATACGGCTTTAGCAAACAAGATCTGACAGTTAAAAGAAGAAGGTGCACCTTTTACGGTGAAATGGAAAAAAATCGAGCAAAAACCTTCATACTCCCCAGAGCTAAAACACTGCTCGCTCTGCAATGCCGAAAAATATTATATTTTAAAAGCAACCCAAGAAGATGGATGCTCAAATGTAAGAAATGAATGCTTGAAGGAATGTATACATAGAAGAGGATCGCTTCTTATGAATTGGGATAGAAAAAAAGATAAAACGTGAGGATAAAAAAAAAGGGTTTAGTTATAGACACATGTCAAAATATTTTATTTTATATTACTGTAGATCTTATCTCCAATTTTAAACGAGATCTAGAGATAATTTTTAAGTTTAAAATTTTAAATGTTTTAAAACGTGTTTTTAAATAGAGCGAGATCATGTTATACTTAATATACTTAAATATAAAAACTCCAATTTTTGACACCGTTTAGACCTATTTCAATCTAAGATTTATTACCGTTTTTTAAAACGAAATCACATATAATTTTAAAATAACTTTTAAATAATTTTAAACGTGAAACGAGACTTAAATATGCCATATTTTTACACAATTTAAGTCTATTTTAACTAAATATTATTACCGTAATTAAAACGAAACTAGAGATTATTTTAAAATAAATCTTAAACGTTTTTAAACGCAAAGCGATACTTAAATATTAGTATATACCATCCCCTGGGCACTTACTAGGTGTATTTCAATCTAAATTTCATTACCCTATTTTTAAACGAGATTAGACATAACTTCAAAATGAACTTTTAAAACGCTTTTAAACGAGACTTAAACTGAATGATAGGGGGGATGCTTAAAGAAAAATAATAATATAGAAGGCATCATCCCATACTTTTTAATTTATTGCTTCAAATGTATTACCTTATTAAAGTAGCATACACAAAAAAAAAAAAATAAATAAAAAAATAAAAAAATAAAGGATAAAATAAATAAATAAATAAATAAATAAAAATTATGGTGGGCATATATAGAGTTCCGGTTCCGGTTAAAGACAGATGAGAGTCGGCTGAAAGGAGCCTGAGGCGGACATTAAGAGCAGTCCTCAACTACCGAGCTTGAAACCGTCGGTACCGACTACCGATATAAATGTAAATTCCTGTATATATTATACAAAAAAATATATTGCTCTTATTTCGAGAAAGGTTTTTTCCCTAATAATAGAGCACTGTATGGGATTTCTTTTTCTACAAAAAAGTCAAGTATATATATATATATATATATATATATATATATATATATATATATATATATACATATATATATATGAGCAAACAGTTAATAAAACATGTTAAAAACAGTTTGAAAAAGAGTTAAAAACATATTTAATCTGAAAAGGAAACACTTGATAAGTGGATAGTCCTTAATACGCGAAGTTATATATATATATATATATATATATATATATATATATATATATATATATATATATATATATATATATATATATATATATATATATATATAGTAAGTTATAAATATATATGGCGTTTAAGCTGCACTGAATATTCCGCGTTTCATCCACTCTAGGATTCTTCAGGCTTATACGAGATTTTTGTGGTTATCTCGTGTTTTTATATAGGCTCCTACTATTGAGTTCTGTGTGAGCCAATCAGCTTTCTAGTATCCACCGCACCCTTCCTAATTAGCCAATGAGCAGGCACTTTCTGGACAAAGGCCCATTTGACCTCCAGTGGACCCGTTCCTTTGTGTGTGCTATTTAGCCTAGATATCTAATGTCTTGGCCGATTTTAAATCTAGATAACTTTTTTTTTAATTTAAAAATTTTTTATATGCTAATTTATATATATATATATATGTGTATATACGTATACATATATATGTGTGTGTGATAGTTTATGTATATGCATGTTTATTTATTTATTCGTTTATTTTCTATTGTTTATGTTAGTTTTAAAAATATTTTGTATCTGTATCCTAGAGTAAATTTTATCCTGTGAACACAGTTGTTCGCTATTTCTCTCCTACAGTTTAATAGATGTTGGGGTTCTTTAAAGTATAGGATAGCAAATTTTTCATGAAGGCATAATCTACATGGATCGTCTAGGTCTCTACATGTGTTTGCTTGTCTTATTATTTTCCATTCGACTACTGGCGAACGTCCGCTTTCCTTGAGTTCCCAGTATTTATTTGCTAGCGTTGTTTTCATACGGTGTTTTTTTATCATTGAATGTACTTCTGTGGTCATAATATCGAGTTTTGAAATCTAAGGAAGTCATACCTACGTAAAATTTGTTGTTATTCTTTAATGTAATATGTAAATGAGATTACTTCTTGAATGTAGGTTTCCTTTGAATAAATATTACATATAGAAATCATACTGGAATAAAAATGTATAATTCTCATTTTTAGTACGAAAATTAATTTGTGAAACAGTGTATATCTTGTACATATTAATCAAATCGAATTATTGACAGACTATGACCACCCACAGTAGGGGTGCCTGCGCATGGGATTTTTGTGGCATAATCACGTTGACACACCGGTTCTCGTCAGATCACCTGAGTTAAGCAACGTTGAGTCTGGTTAGTACCAGATAGGTGACTATTTGTGAGTTCTAGGCACTGTATGTACTCTCCGTTCATCTCGGCATTGTTTCCAATCGTCTTGAACCTCCATTTGCCACTGGTAGTTAACAACCTCGACTCAGGAGAGGTGTGATTGGAGATTGCGCAATGGGTAGATATACATACACACACACGCATATATATGTATGTACATATAACACCATAGTAGTCTGAATTCTTTGTTTAAAGCATTTTTTTCATAATTTTCTACATACAATCGTTTCCCGCCGCAGCAAATCATACATTGTTTTTTTTTCAGTATATTTCTTCATTTGTTTTAATGCAAACAGAAACAAGGAATATAAATTTATTCAAACAATAACAAAATATCGGTTCATTTTCAAATCTACTTACACAGTTAACGTACATCTCCGACGTGTTCATATTACATCATCGTACTCGATCACAGCAAATCCAGGCATGTATTGATTTTTTTTTTGCAAACTGTTGTCCTTATCTTCATAGTTGTGTTGTGTTACAGGGTGTACGGGAACAATACCTTCCACTGTACATGGCGTTCATTAACCTCACAAAGGATTTCGACTCTGTGAACAGAACTGCTTTGATTGGATGTCTGGACAAGTACCTAAACATTTTGATACTTCTTGATGACGACATGACGGCATTTGTGGTCTGCAATGGCGACTTGGAAACATCTCCCTTCAAAGTTGACACCAGTGTCAAGCAGGGCTGCGTCATTGCCCTAACCCTATTCGCCATCAACATCTCCGCCATCCTTCACCTCAATAGCAAGAACCTAACTGAGGGAATCAAACTCATGTACAGGACAGATGGCGGGGTCTTTAACATCAGCAGGTTTAGGGCAAAAAGCAAAGTCCTCACATCGTCCATCATGAAGATTCTATACGCAGATGACAATGCGCTGATTGCTCACTTAGAAACGGACCTTCAAAGTATCTTAGATGCCTTTGGGAGAGCCTACCGGCTTCTGGGACTTGACCCAGATGCTACATCAACAATCTCCTGGCACACACCTACAACCGCCAACAAACTCTGTGGAAGGCAACACCTTAGAAAATGTGGATCAATTAGCTTACCTTGGCAGTCTTCTCTCCACAAGATCTATCATCGATGCAGAGATTCACCACTGCATCGGAAGCGCCAGGCTATAAAAGCGGGTGTTTGAGAATCGGGACATACAGAGCAGAGTCAAACTGCTTGTCTGTAAAGCGGTTGACTTGCCATTCTTCTCTTTGAGGCCGACAGCTGGACCACCTACAACAGATATCTGAAGGCCCTGGAGCAGTATCACCAGCGTTGTCTCCGCAAGATCCTCAGGAATGGATGAAAGGATCGACGAACAAACGTAAGCGTCCTGGAAGAGTCCAAGTCCTATCTGTTTATCCTTCAGCTAACATTCACGTATGTAGAGACTTCAATGTTCACAACGTGGAATGGTTGACCCACTCAAACAAGACCGATGATGAGGGGAGGTTCTGTTATGATTTCTCCATTGCTTATGACCTCATTCAGATTGTTCACGAACCCACCCGTGTGCCCGACAATGACGGCCAGTATGCAAGTCTATTAGACCTTTTTCTCACAACTTGCCCTGAACTATGTTCAGTTCTGTTCTATCTCCTCATGGCTCTTCCAACCACTCTGTTGTATCAATTAAGATAAAAATGAAATGTAATAAGTCCCCAGACGTACCTCTCCATCGTACAGTATATCGATACACTAAGGCTGACTGGGATAGCTTCCGTGTATTTATATCGGATCTACCTCTGAGTTTCATGTTTAAAAAGGATGTGTCCTCTATAGTATCAGACCTGACGGAATGGTTAATTGTAAGTATAGACCGTTTCATACTCTCGAAAAAGTTCGAGCAAAAACCTAACAGCCATCCATGGTTTTCTCCAGAATGCGTTGCTGCCATTGCGCACAGAAATCACTTTTTCCACTGCTTCCAACGTAATAGATCTATGGAAACTAAAGCTGCTCTCAGGACAGCCAGCAACCATTGTAAGAAAGTAATAAAGAACGCAAGAGTGTTGTATCCTCAGTCCGTAAAGTACAAAGTAGCGGCTTGGTTCCTACCAGTTTTGGCAAATAGCAAACAGAATTCTGAACAAAAGGGTGCGCTCTATCCCAACTATCATCAATGGACTTGAGGTAATCTCGTCAGCATCAGACAAAGCCAAAATCTTTGTCAAGAACTTTGCAGCTAATTCTACCCTTTGTGACCAAGGCCACCAACCCCCAATATTTCCTTCTGTATCAGAAAACATGCTAAGTGATATGCATATATCTGTACGTGATGTTGCCAAGCTAATCAAAAACCTTGATTCCAGTAAAGCAACAGGCCCTGACGGTATTCCAATTATAGTACTCAAAAAACTTCAACTAGAACTAGCGCCATGCTTACAAAACTGTTTAAACGTTGTCTTAAGGAGAATAGTTTCCCATCTCCCTGGAAAATCTCATCAGTATGTTCTGTATTTAAGAATTCAGGTGATCGCTCATCCCCCTCTCAGTACAGGCCAATAAGTCTCCTGTGCGTCATGAGTAAGTTGCTGTAATCTGTGTTAAATACAGGAGTAATCAACCATCTAAACAAAAATAACCTTCTTAGTGACACTCAATATGGTTTCCATTCTGCTAGATCTATAGCAGATGTGCTTACAGTTATATCGCATAGGATTAGCGAATCTCTCGACGGAAGCAACCTTTCTAGGGCAATTGCTCTTGATATATCTAAAGCCTTTGATAGGGTATGGCATAACGGTTTACTCCACAAGATCTCTAGCTACGATATAGCTGGAAATGTCTTCTCAATTATTAAATCATTTCTTTCTGATAGGTTCATAAGAGTAGTAGTTGAGGGGCAAAAATCAGAAGCTCACAGTATTAATGCCGGTGTCCCTCAGGGGTCCATCCTGGGCCCAACTCTTTTCCTGATCTACATTAACGATCTTCCAAATCACATCCTTACATCATTTGTAGACATTTATGCTGATGACACTACCATTTATGGTAGCACATCTTAGACCGTAAACGACCAAGTTCTCTCCGATTCTCTCTCCTCTGATCTTGAGCACGTGGTACAATGGGGAAGGAGTGGTTGGTTACTTTTAATGCATCTAAAACCAAGCTTCTCTCTTTACATCATCAACACTCTGATCCACATCTGACATCAATTGAAATGAATGGCTCTCGTCTTCAGGAGGCCTCAAGTTTTGACAAGATTCTGGGCTTGACCGTTATTCCTGATCTTAAATGGAACACGTACATCAAATCTGTTGCCAAGGCCGCTGGAAAAATGGTGGGATCTTTCTATCGATCCAGTAGATATCTCACTGCTGATGCAATTCTCTATCTATATAAGAACCAGGTACGTCCAAGGATGGAATACTGCTGCCACATCTGGGCAGGAGCTACGTGTCCTGCCTCGATAGAGTTCAAAATAGACTTCGTAGCCTCGTAGGAGATGTCCTTTTCTCTTCCCTGCAATCTCTATCTCACAAAAGAGATGTTGCGAGCTTGTCTCTGCTTTATCGTTATTTTCATGGAAAGTGTTCGACTGAGCTTCAGTCTATGGTCTCCCCTCGCCAAACTTTCACAAGAAACACTCGTCTAGCTGAAAACACTATCAATAATTCCTCCCACTCTTTATCTGTACCTAAACCTAAACGTAGATTCCATGAACAAAGCTTCTTTCTTAGAACTGCACACCTGTGGAATTGTCTTCCGTTTTTCTGCTTTCCAGCTGACTACAATATGGTTGTCTTCAAGAAGTTCTTGATTAGCCGTTCCATATAAGTTAACAAATTTACCGAATTGATTACTATATTGTCCAATTTCTACTGTACACTCTATAACCCTTATCCTCGAGTGGCCTCTTGGCCTTGATAATGTGGTAATGTCTTTGTAAAAAAATCACCACAACCATCATCTGACACCAGCTGTGCTGAACGGGCCATGTTATGCTCATGCCTGATAACTGTCTTCCAAAGCAAATCCCCTTCGGTCGGCTAAAAGAGGGAAACCGATCCCAAGGAGGAAAAAAAAGAGATATTAGGACAACGTAAAGGCAGTGTCACTTCAGCCTCCCCAGTTGGGAGGATGCTGCTCTTCAGAGGGTCATGTGGAGCAGGATAATCTATGAAGGCACGGTTCACTCAGAAAAGGACCCATACAGAGCTACAGAAAACAGGAGGACGCAGAGAAAAGAGAGATCTTCAACAAACACAGCTCCTTCGGCCTCTTCCACTACCCACTCGACCACACACACCTGCCCCCACTGCAATAAAGTCTGTGGGTCAAGAATCGGCCTCCACAGTCATCTGAGGACTCACAAATGACCAGACCCACTTTCATCGACAGAAGAAAAATCATACTCGTCACGAGTGATTGCCGATGATCATGAGGATGACATATGAGAGGGATGTATAACGGCATTTATAATAGAAGGGATATACATGTGAATAGAGATGTGTAATGGACACGGAGTGGGGAATTAATTATGGATAAGGGGGATACAGTCAATACTTTGGAAAGGGGCTTCATATAAAGTTCATTATACAATACTGTGGCAGTGTGATGATACAGATAACATAAGACAACCCATTACCTTTTGAAACAACGAATGAAGACAAAGGCTTACATAACAATACGAAGACATTTATTTTTCAGCTGGTGATGAGAATGATGAGAATCCGATGCCGTGTTAGATTGCTACATTTTTCTTCTCCTCCTCCTCCTCTCGCTTCCTGAACTCTCTCTCTCCAACTGAACTCTTACTGCCCTGTCTCTCCTCTCTCAACTACCAAACTGATTTCGAACCCTAACTTTACTGTATATATTGAAATATATTTCTTTGTGACGTCAGAACGTGGCTAACATATGCATGTTTTGCACGTGGATATTGCATATACTTTCAACACGTGTCCTGGCGACACAGAGGACCTTCCTTAATTAGAGTGTTCATTATTCCTCAGATCTAACTTTGTTTTTTATAGTTATTGCTAACTACAATGGATAATTTCACTGCATTCCTGGAATCGTATCTAAATAGGAATATGTATTCATTTTACTTTTGATAACTGAGTTCGATTCCAGCATTCTCCTTTAATAATAATTATCTCCGACCCTAACTTACTTCGTTTCTCTAAATACAGGGAGCTGTCCCCTTCAATATACAACAGTTGTTATTGTTTCACCACATTTCGGCCAACTATTCCTCTGGTCTACTTCAGGTAGTTAACCGCGACGGGATAGGAATGCTGAGTTTTGTAACTGAATCACCTTCCATAATTGTTGTTGTCTCACCACGTATGCGGTTACCATCTGGAGAAGGCCAGAGGAATAGTTGACCGAAACGTAGTGAAACAACAACAACAACAACAGCAACTATAAAGATGAGGATAACAGTCCGCAAAATATCAATACAGACATTTTGAATCCTCATTTAAAAGGATTTCCAAAAAAATAATATAAAATCTAGACATTTATATTTCATTCACTTAAATAAGAAAAGAAAAAAGAGAGAGATACTCATATTCATAACTTGACGACAATTTCAAGCATTGGTTGGCTTGATAGTATTCATTATAATAAAATAAGGACATTTATTAGCAACTTATTTTCAATTGATCCTTGACAACAAATAATTTCTTATAATTCTGTTTGATACGAGAGGCGTACAATAAATAATGCCCCTGACCCAGTTCCCATAGTAGTAGAGCAACGAAACTTGGCACAGTTATTAGTCTTTCTCTACATAGGGACCACCCAGAGTTATGCATTTCCGCCATCGCTTGATGCAGATCTGGGGACCGTTTTTGTAGAACACCTCAGGTTAGTCCTCCAACCACGACATGACTTCAGAAATTAAGGCTGCATCATCTGAGAAACGCTTCTCTTTCAAAAACAACTTCATGGCTGGGAAGAGGTGAAAGTCAGAGGATGCAAGGTCAGGAGAGCAGGGAGGATGAGGGAGAATTTCATAACCGCACGCTCGTGCTTCTGATCTGGCGACATGTGAGTTGTGGACCGGAGCGTTGTCCTGCAGGAGGAGGGTACCTTTGCTGATCTTGCCCCGCCTCTTGATTTTGATAGCTTCCCTTAATTTCCTCAAAAGTGAAGCATAATAGGCTCTTGTAATTGTGGTACCCTTTGCCAGGAAATCTATCATCAGTACTCCGTCCTGGTTCCAGAAGACTGTGAGCATAACTTTGCCAGCGGAGGGCTGCACCCTTGCCTTCTTTGGAGGTGGTGAGTCCAAGTACTTCCACTGCATTGACTGGGCTTTGGTCTCTGAATCATAGTGATGGACCCAGTTTTCATCCTGTGTAATCAGTCTTTTGAAAAACTTTGACTCATCTTCTTGGCACATCTCCAAATTCATCCTCGAGCAGTGGACGCGTTCTCGCTTCTGGAATGGTGTGAGCAACCTGGGAATCCATCTGGCAGACACCTTATGCATATGCAAATGGTCATGAATGATAGTTTCCATAGACCCTGTACTAATCTTGACATCTTGGGATATTTGGTGAATAGTAATGCGCCGATCTTCCAAAATGGCAGCCCCAACTTGACGGACAGATACCTCATCAACGGCAGAAGGAGGGGGGCAACTAGGTCTGGGCGCTGTTTCAACAGACTTCAGGCCATATTTGAATTCACGATGCCAGCGTTTTACAAGGTCATATGATGACAAGGTCATATGATGACATTATCACCATAAGTTTCTTTCATTTCAAAAGTCTCCTGTGGTGTGCATCCTTTCAAATACAAAAACTGGATCACTGCTCGACATTCAACAGGCTCCATTTCACACCTGACTCAGTTCAAGCACCTGTAAAACAGAAACCACAATTATTTCAGAGCTGTAATTTGCCACATAACCCGTAGAGATATAAGTCATTGCACATGCAAAATTTCAACTAGATCAGACAACTGGAAGTGGGTCAGGGGAATTACTTATTGCACGCCCCTCGTATGACGAATAAACAAACAAATCCAAGTAACCGTTCACATGTCGATAATGTTATACTCCTATCAATTTCAGATCATCTCCATTTACTCCTGCAAACTTATTTGCATCTGATTTTTGCTTTTTAAAAAGCTTATACTCCTATTAAGCGTGACACTTGTCTTGTGTGGCCTGTGTCACAATGACTTCAACTTGAATCCGTTAATAAAAGATAATAGCATTATCCATTCGCTGATCTCGCATTTATGCTGATTGTTAAAACGCCTACTTACTCCTTCTTGTTTTAATTTTATCATTTTGTTTTTGCTGGAATGGGGCATTCTACTGGATGCTAGACATTCACCTCCTAACTCTATAACTCCAACCGAGAGATCTTTTTTAAGGTTCTTACCGTCCTTTTGATTGCAATTGCATGTACTTCTCTTGCACTTGGTTCACCGGTTATATTCGCCAGGTAATTTTTGACATTTTTTTCATGAGTTCGGTTGCTCCTATAAGCACTAGAATAAGGAGATTAGATGTATAATGAAAAATGATTAAGCGTCAAACAATGACAGGCGTAAGAACGCACAACTTAATGTTCGAAACAGAAGTGAATGTCCACGTGATCAATTAGCATGATGGAAGATTTCGTTTAGAAACAGAGCGAAATAATCGTTAAATTATAAGTTCTGAGAAACTGGCCACCAAACCCAACAAAAATTCAAGTAATGACCTGGACCCTGTTGATTTTGAAATGGAAGTTTAGTTCTGTGCAGTTCTCGGAGCTGTATCCTCCCAGGATTTGCTATCTCTTTTTGAGAAGAGTTTGATTTTTTACTAATCGCCTGTAGCGCTCTTGCCGGGGAATGCCCACGGGGTTGCCAAGGAACTTTTTGCAGGTCAGAGTGCCCCTCCTCAGGGGCGCAAATTTCTCGATCCCACTTTCCGACCCTTGTATCCAAGTTCTTGCAGTGGGAGGGAACCAAACAACAACTATCAGTCGTCAGTTCTCTTCATTTCTCCCACTTCCCCCTCTCTTTCACTCTCTCTCACCTTCTGTCACTTTCTCTCACTATCTCTCCCAATTTATAAGCAGTCTAAAATTAGAATATTATATATTCCACTCGATAAAATTTCATGGCGACGTACATGATGAACATCTTATTTCATCACAGGCGCCATCAAAGAAAGCAAGGGTGTAGTCGTCCGCTGGCAAGGCCATACTCATAGTCTTCTTGTACCAGGACAGGGCGGTGATGACAGACTTCCTGACAAAGGGTAACACAATTACAGGAGTCTATTATGTTTCACTTTTGAGGAAATTAAGAGAAGTTTTCAAAATCAATGTCTGAGCAAGATCAACCGTATGGTTATGAAAGCCGTCCTCATACTTCTGCTCTCTTGACCTTGCAGTTTTTGACTTTTATCTCTTCCCAGCTATGAAGTTATTTTTGAAAGGAAAATGTTTTTCAGATGATACAGGCTTAGTTTCTGAAGTCACATTGTGGTTAGAGGACTAACCTGGGGTGTTCTACAAAAACGGTGTCCAGCGCTGCTTTAAATGACGGGAGAAATGCATAAACAAGCGTGAGAGACACACACAAAAACGAGAACACACACACATGCGCGCACAAACTGCCGCATAAAAGTCTACATTATAAACATTTAAACTCAAACGAGAATAAAAAAGAGTTCTTAGAATTGTATAAAAATATATTTTGGCAACGCAAAAAATACTTTGTATAAAAAATTGCACTACTTAAATGTTTAAAAATTGCACTACTTAAAAGTTTAAGAGCCCGTTTCACTGCCCAGAAGCTAAACCTATCTAAGATAAGCAAGCTTTGTAAAAGCATGTAAAAAACTAGACCAGTCATGCCTGGTCAGCCTTCAGCCTTATTCTGAAAAGAGACTGCCCCTCGATTTCCAATCTCGTACCACGCACGAGTCTTCGTTTTGTTGTGCTTTAAAACTGAAGATTCATTTCTCACTCGTGTGTTCCATAGACCAGGGGAAATAACTCAAAATTAATTCAAATGCCGAAATTCGTGACTATACCGAACGGGCACTAGACTATACTAGATTTCTATATTTTTGAATATAAATGGCCTTGTAGTTATTCAATTTAAAAACCAATGATTCAGCCACTGGCAGCCACATAGAGAATCGCCACCAGACACGTACCATTCAGGGTTGCAAGAAATACATCCAAACAGAATACATAGTTTCAATTCACCTAATCAATTCGTCAGATTGTCTCAATGAATTCTTGACGGTGAAACTCCGAGAAAGAAGCAGGACGCTATACAAGACGCAACAAATTTCTGACAACTTTTCGTATAAATGTTGGTGTTTCAGACCCTGATACACACTTATGATTGCGCGTAGATATTCTGTTGCATTTGATAATCGCGAGAAAATGTCATTTATATATGAAATGTTTCCATTCAATTAAGAGAGACAACTTAATGTTGTTCTAAAAGATTTTAGACATTTTTAAAACGTTTCATCTATTTACCTGCATTTCTGACAAAAAACCGAGAAATCCATCACATTTGTCCTTTCTCTCTTTTTTGTTCATTTTGCTAGTCAAGGTCACTTATTTCTGGGTCAAGGTCAAACATCGCTACGCTTTGAATATCGATTTAAGAGAAAAATGCAGAGTTGAAATTAATAAAAAGCTTTCCGTGAAATGACACGAATTCTTTCGTGTGTTGTATAGGGCCCTTCGCATAGAGAAACTATTTTCATTGAAAGCGCAGTTATTTAAAAAAAAAAAAAAATAGCAGGGTGTCCCGACGTTGCCCGAATGTGAATGATGATAAAAACATATTACATACTCACATATTTTTATTGTCATCGAAATCGGTGAAATCGCTAATTTTTCAATCGAATCGATTAATTAACTGCTCTTGCTGGGGACCCATCGCGGTGCACCTAGAGAAAGCTGACATGCCTCTTGCAGTTACTTAGTTCACAATGCATCTTAGTCTACATTGCACCGTAGAGAAACTGCTGTTGATTTTATAAAATTATTAGGTTGAGAAGGAAGTTTTTGCGGAATTTTTAATTTTGAATTCAAATGATGTATTTTCAAATAATTTTTCGGTATAATACCTTTACTTTATATATCATTTTAATTCTAACTGTTTAAATGACAATCGTTTTAAAACAATTATGTCTTCTTTTCAGAACGTTGAATACAAGATTCTCACAATTTTCTTGTTTCGATTCAAGCTAGTTCAAAAAGCTGTTGAAACAGCTTGCGATATCAACGAAGTGTTTGGACCAGGAATCACTATTGAACGCATAGCACAATGGTGGTTAAAAAAAAAAAAATGAATGATACATAACGTATACGACGATTTTCAAACACTTGAGAGAGATTGGAAAAACAAAAACAAAGAAATTGATAAGTGGATTGAACGACAACCAAAAGAAAAGTCATTATGAAGTGCCATTTTCTATTTGTTTACTCAACAAGAACGAGCCGCTTCTCAACCGGGCTGTGACTTACGATGAAATGTAGGTTCTTTACGACAACCGGCGAGACTCAGCTCAGTAGTTAGATGCCGACGAAGCTTCACGACATTTCCCGAAGCCAGAGTTGCACAAAAAGAAGGTTATGCTGACTGTTTGGTGGTCTACAACCGATCTAATCCGTTACAGTTTTTTTGAATGCAGACAAAACCATTACGGTGCAGTACTCTCAACAAATGGATGAAATGCATCAGAAACTTCGACAACATCCCGTATTAGTCAACAGAAAAAGCACAATTGTTCTCCACGACAATGCCCGACTATCGTTGCTAAACCAGCCCTACAGAAGTTGAACGAATTGAGCTACGAAACTCTGCCTTATTCGCCATACTCGCTATACCTCTCACCTACTGACTACCACTTTTTCAAGCATTTAGACACCTTTCTGTGTGAGAAATGCTTCAAAAACCTAAGCGATATCAAAAACACCTTTAGCAACTTCATCGTCACGAGAACGCAAGATTTTTACGTTACTGGAATAAATACACTCGTTTCGCGTTGGCAAAAGTGCATTTATTCTGATGGTGCTTATTTTGTTCGGTTAAGATTCACGTCTGTGGGAACTTTAATGTTCACAATGTGGTGTGGTTAGCCCACTCAAACAAGACAGATGATGAAGGAAATTATATCTTGATTTCTCCATCGCCAATGACCCAACTCAGACTGTTCACGAGCCAACCCATGAGCACGATACTGACGGTCAGTATGCAAGTCTCCTAGACCTTTTTTTTTTTTAAATCCTAACTCGTTCTGTCTCCACTGGAATCTTCCGATCACTCAGTTGTCTCAGTTTTGATAAAAACAAAATGTAATGAGTCCTCAGGTGTACCTCTACATCGTATAGTATATCGATACTCTATAGCTTACTGGGATAGCTTCCACACATTTATATAAGATGTTCCTTTGCATTCCATGTTTAAATAAAACGTGTCCTCTATATCTTCAGACCTGACGGATATTTCCTCCTGTGTATGAAAACACGCTATGGGACAAACAAATATCTGTGCATGATGTTGCCAAGTTTATCAAAAACCTTGATTCTAGTAAAGCAACTGGCCCTCACGGCATTCCAATTATAAGGCTAAAAAAGCTTCAACCAGAACTAGCTCCTCTACTTACAAAGCTACTTAAGCGTTGTCTTAAGGAGAAATTCTACCCAACATCCTGGAAAACCTTATCAGTATGTCCCGTATTTAAAAAATCAGGTGATCGACCAGCTCCCTCCCAGTACAAACCAATCAGTCTCCTGTGCGTTATAAATAAGTTGCTGGAATCTGTGTTAAATAGAGAAGTAGTCAACCACCCAAGCAAAAATAACCCTCTCAGTGACATGCAATACGGTTTCCGTTCTGCTAGATCTCCAGTAGATCTACAGTTATCTCATTGGATTAGGGAATCTCTCGACGGGGTCCTCGTCGTGGCAATTGCTCTTGACCTATTAAAGGCTTTCGATAGGGTATGGCATAAAGGTTTGCTCCACAAGATCTCCAGCTACGGTATAGCTAGAAGATGTATTCTCAATTATTAAATTATTTCTCTCTGACTCTAGTTATAAGAGTAGTGGTTGATGGGCAAAAAAATCAGAACTTCAATGCTGGAGTCCCTCAGGGGCTCATCCTGAACCCAACTCTATTTCTGATATACATCAATGATCTCCTAAATCACATCCCTAGATCATTCGTAGACATTTATATTGACGACATTATGATCTATGGCAACACTTCAAAGGCCGTAGATGACCAAGTTCTCTCTTATTCTCTCTCCTCTTATCTTCAGCACCTGATTCAATGAGGAAAAATGTGTCTGGTTAATTTTAATGCCCTTATAACCAAGCTTTTATCTTTCCATCATCAACGCTCTGACCCCCATCTGTCATCAACTGAAATAAATGGTTCTCGTCTTAGGGAGACTTCATGTTTTGACAAGCTTCTAGGTCTAACCGTTACTCCTGATCTGAAATGAAACACGTACATTAAATCGGTTGTCAATGTCTCTGGAAAAATGGTGGGATCATTCTCCCGCTCCAGTAGATATTTTACTGTAAGTATATTATCGTGATACTTCTAGTGTGTGTGTATATATATATATGCGATAAAGTCACCACACTTTTTTCTGATTCTTGGTCTTCTCTGGGATCGATTCTTTCCGTCATTGGTCGATGATGTAAGGAACATCTAATGAAAACATAATGCTGAATGAACGGGAGGAAACCATCGCATTGTTGACTCAAGCTTTCATGCGTTTGTTTCTTCAGCTCATTCTGTATCCCTCGACACATCTGTTTCGCCTAAACTCGGAAGCCAGACTTCCTTTACATGCGAGCGAAAATATATCTTCCTCTCTTTTTCTTCATGGCCTCTCTTTCTTTCTTTACACGTTTTTTTTCACACGAACCGAATGACATTTTTCAGATACCACCGTCGACCCTAGCTACAGCGTTTGACATACGTCAACAACTTGAGCGTTTTAACTCTTTTGCACTAACCAACCTGAACAGCAAAATCACAATTTTCAACATGCCGACGTAACTATCACCTTGCATTCATTAACCCCTATCCTCGAGTGGCCTTTAGGCATTGATAAGTGGTGACTCCCAACGGGGAAAATATATTCCTTTATTTGAGTTAAGTTTTCCTTACTAAACGTGCAATTTCAACCAACTCGTCTTCAAGATATTCGTTCTTATCCCTTTTTAGGATTATCAATATATTGATTAATGGAGAAAAATCACATTGTTTTAATTTCGATGGCAATCGACAAATTATAAATAAGTGGATGAAAATGAAAATAAAAAGAAATGGTTTAAACATTTTCTCCTTTTTCTAAAAATAATAACACAAAAAATATCTGCACGCATCGCAAACTATTCAGACGACACCAGCTTTTCGTATTAAGGTGAAAAGGGAAATTTAAAGGGAGATTTTCAGAGAGTAAAAGCCAATAAAAATGGGGGAATGAAAGACACGAAAAAATCCTTTTTAGTTTTGTCTTTCTACCAGACAAATAGAGAACATCGCCATCGAATTGGCATCGATTTTTATTGTTGTTCATAAATTTTGATAATCTTTCGATTAAAAATCTCTACTATTATATAAAAATCACTTTGTGTGTGTATGTGTGTGTGCTTGAATTCCTTCCCCATAGATTCCGAAACGGCTGAGCATAGCTTTTGCAAATTTCACACAATGCTAATTTATATGTCTGGTAGTGTTCTTAGATGTTTTGTACAGAAATTCATCTGATAAGTATCGAAAATTGAAAAAATCCAATCTAAAAAATAGTCTGTTTTTCTTATAGACAAAAAAATTTACAGAGAAATATTTTACGTTACACCGCTAAAGGAAGACAATAAAATCTTAGCAAATCATTTATTCGTAAAAATACAGAATTACTGTCAGTGGTAGAGCATTCGACTACATATGGAATGATTCCGGGGTCAATCCCGGGTGTACCTCAACATTTTATTTTAATTTTTTCTTATTAAGGAGTTCAATTTACGATAAAATAAGAGGTATAATTTAAAATCGCTGCAAATCATTTCTTCATTTGCATATCTTAAAACTAAACATTAACCATAAGTGACGTTTTCAAGGGAATTCATTGTCAAGCCGAAATATTAGCTGACGTAATATTGTAAACAAACACAGATGGAATTTGATGAACGACATTATCATTATTATTTTTGTATTTTTTTTTTGCAAATTACTCCTCATAATATATAATATTCAATAGAGAATTGATTCTATAATAATACATATGCAATTTGTATACATTAAAATATCATGTTTAAACGTCCAGCTAGTAATTAATAATAAAAGAAACAAACTGATGAGGTGCAGAAAGGAAGAAAGGAATGTCTATTGTTATGATTATAGATGGACGAGTTCTTGCTGTAAATGCTTTACAAGGCGAATCAGAGATTGATGACCAGCCAAGAGCGTATCACTAAAATAAGGATAGAGTAGAGCGACGTGAGGCTGCAAAAGAGGGAAGAGTAGATTGATGCTGTCTTATATTTTGCGTTTGTAATTAGTATCTATTAAATGTAGGTATTTTACTGCAATTAAATAACTTTTAATACAAGTGATCCCTTCTTTTTTTACAATTTCGGTTGGCTATCAATTGTGACGCATTTGGAGAATATTTGCTGACAATATTGGGTTATACTAATAGATACTACCTCGAAATATAAAACTGTCACGAGTTTCAATCTAATTGTTGTAGAACATGTTTGAACCTGGAATTCCTAACCAGTTATTGGAAATATAGTAACTTTATACAGTTAACTGCATTCGATGTAACAATGCCGATAAGCAGTGTTAAATCGACATTAAATAACAAGAACGTTTAATATTCCAGAGAACAAATTTATCCAATTCGACAATGTTTAAATTACATTTTTCATCAATTAATGTTTGACAATTTTCCTTTTCGTGGCAACCCAGGTTTTAGTCTCTTTTAGAAAGAAACCATGCCGTGCTTTTTGAGTCTCATCGGTCTTTGTCATACTGGAAATTGAACTCGTTGCTAGTATAAGACAAGAAATAATTTGAAAATAGTTAAAAGTAATTTATCAAATATACTGCTACGACAAAGCTGGTACAAAGTTTCTTTTCTTTAAAGTATTCATGAGAAAGTTAACTGAAGTGTAAGATGTCTAAAAAAAAAATAACTTGGACATCATGACCGACAAAAGCTGTTTGCTGTAGAATAACTCAAATTAAAGAAATTCTTGCGTTTCTAAATGACACCATGAAGATTATCAAGAAAAGAATGATAAACTGGTTTGACTACACCGTAAGAATAAGTCCAGAAATCAATGAAGAATTTCTTGATAATAGACCTAGTGACACACTTTTGAAGGATACATTTTAGGATTTCAGATTGGAATTATAACATGGTGTTCCCCCAGTTACAGGTCATATGCTGGTCAAACTAGACCAATACAACATAAGAGATGACCAGCTGTACCACTATAACATTAAAATCTATATGACAGCAGGTCACTAGTTACACACGAGGATAGTTCTGGGTGGTTCAGTTCGAACACCCACAGATGTCCAACGGCGCAGTCTCAGTCGTTTATATGATAACTGAATTGATATAACGCTGCGGGCCGTATGCTGGACAACCCTCTCTCTCGCTGGCTGTTCGTTAAAAAAAAAGATCACTCAATGTTTTTTCTTTTTTATAATCACACAATAGGGCCTTTTTCTTGTTTTTAACTTCTCCCGAAATCCGAACAGACTCCTCAAAACTCCAGAAACCGACTTTTTCTGCTCTGTAGCCCTTATAATATAAGGGGTGAAGTAGGTCGGAGCGGACCTGGTTTTCTCATCCATCCAATCCCCGTCCATCACTTCATAATCTGGTTCACCTGATTGGTTAATTAGTCACCTTCCTCATGCACCCCAACTAGGTAACTTTCCGTTGGGAACAAAACCGGTTTATTTCTGGCCTTGACCCCTTAAGGTAACTTGTTCAGCCTTAAAATGGCTAGATGCTTCAAAATAATCATTTTCACAGCAATATTGTTTAATGTTCTCGAGTTTGTATTTTTCCTTTTACAAAGAAAATGTATTTCACATCCGCGATCAAGCCGTTTCTCTTTCTAACCAGCAGAGTCACCCGGCAATCCCCCGGGATTGCCATCTAAATAAAAGATTCTAATTCAGTTCTCACTAACCCTCTTCTAGGACAATTTTCGACCACAGCTCAAATTCAGCTCTCTTTAGCCCCCCCCCCAGTAGATTTTAAAGGAAACCGGTTCTAGGTAATACTTAAATGTAAGATGAGGAGAGAAATGTTATATGATGAATAAAATGAAAATAATGAGTACAAAAGCATCAATTCATAAAAAAAATATTTTTATGTTTAAAATAGAAATTTACATCAAAAGGAAAACAGAATGTTTGTTTATAATTTGAGAGTTCCTGTAGAACAAAATATAGTCATCGCGGAAGCTTGAATCGATAATTGCAAGGCTCTAACTTCAGGTCGGAGAATTTGTAATAAAATTTTTCTTACTCACTTACAGAAATTGCATTTGGTTAAAAGTTATTAAAAAGAGTTAATATTAATTTTTCATTGTAGAAAGGAAGTTCAGTGATAAATGTTTGGAGTATTAAAATGCATAAGTTTATACTTTTTTATGAACAGACGACAGTGTGAAAGATTTAATTATCTGAGCGTGTTCGTTAGTGTCAGAGTATTCGTATTCTTATGACATCGTGCGTGCGTGAGTTGAGAAATTGCCCTCCTTCCCCAACCACACAATAGAAGGACGAGGAAAGTTTGTGTAAAGCAAATGTTAGTTTTGTCGTAGAATTCTGCTTCAACTTTTTATTGAAGAAAGCTGGCTTTTTATTCACTTGGGTTGAATCAAAACAGTAAATTTAATAAATTTTAAAGAAATGCATCAAATTGACTTTAACATGTTATTATTATTATTATTATTATTATCATTTTAATTGTGGCGAGTGCATGTGTCAAGCTATACGCGCAGAAACGATTTTAAGCCTTTAGATTTGGGCACGGAAAGATAAACCTTATCGCCCACCTCAGGATTCCAAAACTCGAAACACACAATAGTCAGATTCGCAGTAATGTAAAAAAAATATTTCTTTTAATGGTTAAAAGATTGGCAAAACTTCGAACGGAATGATTGTATCACCAGAAAGTGTGCGAAGATCCTATGGATGACAGGATGTCCTGTTTATGCTATTGGCGACCCCATCCTCTTGTGTTAATGAATGGTAGAGTGATTTAGAAGCAAGGGTCGTATAAGAAAAAGACGAAACATACCGATATACAACAACAAATAATGTATATTTATTTACATCAAAATACATGAGAAGGAATAAAGATATAGATAGTAAGAGTTCATTGAGAAGAGAGTAACGTCACTTGCGGGTTAGTTTGGGGATTTCAATCCCACAATCCTCTGTGGATTATCAAACAAAGTAATGTTTTTACCTAATTGGAAACAACATTAAATTTTCAATAGTATTCTGATTCAACATTAAACATAAAACAGGGTTGATTTTACGTGAAACAGACAAAACGAAAACACATCTTTGCTGATACAGAAAATACAGAAAACAGCTGACTAAAAGACAATGTTTAGCGCATGCGCAGCTATTAGTAATGAAAGCGCGCATGCGTGTTCCTCTCATTTCTGTTTACAACAATGGCAGAAGATTTATCAATTTTGAACATATCAATATTGACATATCAGATGGAAGAGCGAACATCTGCCTGCCGGATGAAGGTTAATTGTAAAAATCGATACCTTATTTTCGCATGTTCTGCTGACATTGGCATATAAGGGAGAAAGAGAGACGAAGAAAGATAAATAAAGAACGATAGAAAAAGTCAGAAAAGATATAGAGGAAAAAGGTAGTCAGAAATAAAAGAAGGCATAGAAAGAAAGAAAGGAGGAAAGAAAAATAGAAATAAAGGGACTAAAAAATAGAATAAAAGCTAAAGAGAAAAACGGGAAGGTGACGAAGAACAGAACATATTGTTAGCGGATTTGTTGAATTTAATTTTATTCTGACATAAATTCTAATCAGTTACGAGTTTCAACAGATGTGAGTGCAATGTTCTCAATGCACTTGGATCTTCTTGAAATGATCATGAAAACTCACCAAATTTCTCATTCAGACTTGTTTTTGTCCTGATAATTTTCATCAGATGTGGCATCGTTATTATTCAAATGATTACATACTAACGGGAACTGTGGGAATTCCATAGCGCATTTATTCATATATAATATGTTAATGTTGGCATTCTGTCGATGTTAAGCGAAAATGGGGACGCCCTGATATTATTGTAGTTCTTTTGTTAAAACTGCAAAACTATTTATCTAAGCTAGCAGGGACGCCCGGCGTTGCCCGGTCGCAATTATGCTTAAATATATTTTAATTCTTACAGATTTCATATATATTATTATAGAGTCAATTTTCTCCAGATTCTTATCTAATATAAATGTGTGATTTCAACATAAAGAATATATAGATATGACTTCAGTGCATAAGCATGAATCGAAACCGAAACCAAAATTTATGAAAAATTCTTTAGAAAAAAATTATTTATTACAAGATATGCAAGGTCATAACAATTAAACGACAGTCACTCGGAAGGAAAAAGATGTAAGCGGGACACACAAAAACACACACGCTATATTATTAATATATAGATTTCAACACACACACGTTTTATTGTCGGGTAATATATATATATATATATTACTAGTGGGGGGTGCTCCCGGCTTTACCCGGCTTTGCCCGATCGTAAAATACACTTAAATATGATAATTTGTCCAGATTTCGTATATATTTTTATAGAGTCGTGATTTTAAGAGTAAAAAAAAAAGTATTTGGGTGGAATCAGCTAGAATCGAAAGCAAAGCTGTAGCATTCACAGTTGATGACGTTACCACTGTGCTAACGTTGCACGCATATGAACTGATTAAAAATTAAAAATTAAAAATAAACTAACATGAATGTACAAAATGTATAACGATTTTTTTTAATTTTGACCTCTTTTTTACCCCTTAAAACACTTTTAACCGGCTAAAGACCCAAAATCAATGGACCATAAAACTCCAATCATTTGATGCCCCTAGCGCCGCTCTGCGACTTTTAGTTTCGGAAGAGATAGAATTTGAAAATATTCAGACAGAAAGACAGACAGACATAGTGGGTTTATAAATGAGATGTCTATGTGTGTTTGTAGATATACACGAGTCTAAATTCGTTCATCGTCTAGTGGTACAAAATGTTCTAATGAATGTATGCATACAGAGTGTGTATATGTTTGTATATACGTGTTGTAGTCATCTATATAACGTATGTATATGCATGCGTTCATCTAATGTAGTTTTTCTATTGTTCGTTGAATTGATGCGTGTATAACACTCACGACAGTAGTTTAACAACGTTGTTGTAACATTTATAACAGAAACATGGGGCAAATAACAGTTCTTCTAACATCGGGACGATCAGAGAAAAATACTTGGTCCATCTTTGGTATTGTTTGACAGAAAACTACAAAGAAGATTCATCGCAATGAATCAACAAATCTCGGGTTGTACTTTCAGCAACTTTATTACAGATGTTTCCCCATTGGCAAGTTGCAACGCTGATTCTGACTATCGCCATTTCTGATCACCTTTACTTTGAGCCATCCTGATCTGAAATAATCTCTCTCCCTCTGGCTTCTGACTCGGTTTTCTCTCTCTCACTGCCAACTCTTGATTATCAATGATACGTGTCTTTCAAGTTTTATCCTAAATCTACGTCACTACGCCAGACTGAAGGTCAAACCTATTTTTAAAATTATTGTTTGTTTTCTTACATTCTTTCCTATTAAAACATTTTAATATAAAAACTTTAATTGACATTTCCCAGGCAATATCTAAAATATACAAACACACAAACACATACAATATTAGTAGGATCATAAACTTTGCTATTTAGCACACATATTAAAAAAAAACTACAAAACTTGTATTAAAACCATAAAAGAAGCCAATATTAAAAAAAGGTATTTCATGGTGTTGTTAGGTTCAATAAATGCACATTAAAATTTAAATATTTAAACATTTACAAAAAAGTCCTATAGATTAAAGGGGTGACGTATTTATATATGTAAAAAGAAGGGCTGGTAACTCCCCAAACAGTTAATATTGGTAAAAAAAAAAAAGAAATAACTACAGATCTTACACACACATCGTTATATATGTATATATTATTTTTTTAAATATAATTATCCACTGACACGTGTTTCGTCGTCTACGACTCATAAGAG
Source organism: Euprymna scolopes (assembly GCF_053919585.1). Taxonomy (NCBI): domain Eukaryota; kingdom Metazoa; phylum Mollusca; class Cephalopoda; order Sepiida; family Sepiolidae; genus Euprymna; species Euprymna scolopes. The sequence goes on from NC_136494.1 coordinate 120,677,476, forward strand.
TGGCTGAATCTAGCGAGACTTGAAATCGGGACCCCATGAAAAGAAGCCTAAACCTCTACCACGCGGCTGCCTCGCCTGACTACTAAATGTACCGCGTTTTTATGTAGATGTTTTTATTTGTTTTTGTTAGCGATATTTTCTTGAATGAATTTAAGTATTTATACGAAAGTGCATTTTTACCTAAATGCTTGTTGGGAATAATTTTCCCATTGACCAATCTGGTACCCCCTTAATGGGGTGCGGCATATATGTTATTTTTTAAAATATGCTAACAGGCCGCCCAATCGTGAGATACACTTAAATATTATATTTTAATTTATGCGGATTTTCTATTTATTTTTATAGATCAACTTTTCTATCGATTATTATATTGTACCTAATACATAGTACTGATTTCAAAAGTAAAAAGTAATGACTTGTATGAAAGCAGCTAAGAATCGAAACTAAACCGTAAAACTCTCCAGACCTTTTGGTTAATGTATGACCTTAATCAATACACATACAAATACTGCAAAAATAACGTTGTTTAACTTATTACTTTTAATTAGTGCATGAGCAGAAAAACGGCTATATTTGACTTACGATAGGCCCAGGTAAATGTTTTTTTTTTTCAATTTGAAACGTTTAGAAATATTTTACCGGATAAAACCAAATCGATTCAAATACATTATATATCAAATTTCAAGTCTGTAGACCAGATATTCAGAGGGGAGTTTGATAGAGACTTTTCGTACATGTCATGAAAGTCACTTTGTGTGTTTGTGTGTGTGTGAGTTCTTTCCTCATAGGTTCCGAAACGGATGAACCCATCTTTTGCAACTTTCACGCAAAGCTAATTTATGTCTGACAGTGTTCTTAGATATGTTTTGTACAGAAATTAATCCGATAAATATAAAAAATCGGAAAAATCCGATTTTAAAAATCGCTTTTCTCTTTTATATAAAAAAATAATAATTTTTACAGGGAAATATTTTATGTTACACCGGAAGGGAAGATAATAACATTTCTGCGAATCATTTCCTCTTAAAAACATTTAATATAACCTGGAGAGATACATCTTAGTGGTAGAACATTCAACTATAGATCGAAAGATCGAATGATCCTCTGCTCAAGCTTGAGTGTACCTCACCATTTTATTATTATTTTTTCTTATTAATGTGTTCAATTTAAAATAAAAGAAAGGTACCATTTAAAATCGCCGCAAATCATTGCTTCGTTTGTATATTTTAAAACTAAATGTCTATCAGAAGTGACTATTCTAGGGCATTAATCGTCAAGCCCAAATATCAGCTGATGTGATATTGTAAATAAACACGGACAGAATTTGATGAACGACATTATCATTATTAGATTTTTTTTTTCGAGAATTAGTCCACCGAGCAAATTATTCCTCTAAATATATAATAATCAATAGAGAATTAATTCTATCTTCTTCTATCTTCTTCTATCTATCTATCTATCTATCTATCTATCTTCTATCTTCTATCTTCTTCTATTCTATCTTCTTCTATTCTATTCTTCTTTTCTATCTTCTTCTATCTTCTTCTATCTATATAAATAAAATAAACTCATTTTTTCCCGTCTCATTTTGACATTAATAGGATTAAAAATCAAGATATTTCATGCAAATATAATATGCACAAACGGCAGAACAATATCTGAGGTGTGTTATAGGCTTATTATTTCTCAAATTCCTCGATAATCTTAGATTTCTATACTTTTTCTGCTGAGAAGTCACGGCCAAAATCGGTTAAGATCAATGGAAGTGGTAAAATATTTTCTCTCTAATAAATTCCTCCTCCCCCTGCCACCACTTAACACCGTTTGGGGATCTTTCACAAGGAACAGTTGAGAAGAGAACACCGGTTTGGCTTCGTAGTTCTTTCATGTGAAGTTATTTAAAATCACTAAACTAAGCTGCAGTGCTCTGTGGCGTAGTGGTTAGCGTGCTGGACAATTCACATTATATTTTCACGTTCGCGCCGACCTACCGTAGTCGTTTTTTTTTTTTTTTTTTTCCTAAACAACTGGAATGGACTTTTCTTGGTGGCCGAACTGTTAACGTTGCAGATGTTTGTTTTTTTTTTCACACTTTATTTTCCTACTTTTACTCATGACTCCGGGTTTGATCCTTCCTACTTACCTACCATAACATTTTTTAAAACTCCCCCCCCCCGTCCCGGAAACAAACACTCGGGCAACGCCGGGTACCCCCGCTAGTAAGAATATATATGCAATCTGCAAAAATAAAAATATACTTTTTAAGCGTATTGTACGACCGGACAACCCCGGACTGCTTATCTAATATATATATATATATATATATATATATATATATATATATATATATATATATATATATAAAAGTGTCTGTGTACGTGTCTGTGTATCTGTGTGTCTGTGTACATTTCCCTACGCAATAACTCTGTCAATTTTTAGTCTACAAACTCGAAATTTGATATACAGATTACTGAGATTTGGGAAAATCGATGTAATCGGGTTTTAGCCAGAAATTTGTCGATTTAGGGGTCAAAGTTAAACTATTTGATCCTTGAGAACTCTACACACCTCTTTCGACAATTTTGGGTCTACGCACTTGCAATTTTAGATATAGGTTCTTTGGACATTGATCTAACTTAATAACTTGATTTGAGCCCAAAACAATAAATTTTAAGGGGTCATAATAGGGATCAAAGTTAAAAAAAATTGACCTCTGCGGTCTTTTCCAAATTACTCAGACAATTTCTGGTCTAAATATTTGAAATTTTACATAAAGGGTATTCAGAGATAGTGCAAGCTTTTTCATCAGTTTGGGTCGAAAATTTTTAGTTACCAATATATAAATGTATGTATGTATGTACGTCTGTTTGAATGTCTGCCTTAAACTTTCAATAGAGGCGACGGATTTTACCAAGATCAGTATCGTTTTAAAGTTCGATCTTTCATACGCCAAATATCGAAAAATTGGCCCAAAATATTAATATCTTCCCCTTCAACTAGGCATTTGTCTACAGGGGGGGGGGTCACTTTTTTCGCCGATATTTTTTAAAGATATTCTCTCCTTTAGATTGTCTAGCCTTAATTTAAAAAAAATGTTGCTTCCGGTTTGGCGGTGGTCGTAACAGCATAAACGTTAGGTTTTACCCCGTTCTTTTCCTCCTTTGCCGTACGGGTTCGAGCCTGCCTTCCTATTACCACTTTTTTTTTTGCTCAACATACACATCCAAACACCTGGACAACGCCAGGCGCCCATGCTAGTATATATATATATATATATTGGTTTTGCGCTACTAAACAGACACTGTCATTAATTGTAAATGTAAACTGAATTAAAGGAATGAATTAATAGATAGTCAGCATCATGAATTTTGGAATATATTTGTTTGTCATTTATTCACTATATTGCTCTGTAATTACATTGACCTCCTTAAATAAAGAATAGACTGTCCGTGAACCTATGGAATTCATGTATGAGCGTGACACTTGTGACGTAAAGAAAATAGTTTTTTTTTACAGCGGCCGCAGTTTTCTAGCAGAGCTAGACTTTCTCAATGCGAAAATGCGGCTATAATATCAGGATCTTAGAACCAATTGGTCATTATTTTTATTTTCAAATACAGACAAAAGTTTGTTTTGTTTTAACATATTTTGTCCCTTAAATGATTTATATGTTTTGTAAGTGAAAATACTTAGTATTTATTACATATAAAAACATTTGTTTTCCTTTTTTAAAATAGTAATCTCGACAAAAACAAAAAAATGTATGTTGACATTTTTAATATAAGGAACAAAATCATGTTTACACCGTTTTGCGATTTGTTCATTTCTACCACATAAACGCTCGACATTTTTTAGAACAAAAGCATATTATATAGAAACCCTAACAGATCGAGCGATTTTATCGAAAACGTTTTGTTCTAATCACGTGTTACTTTTAATAGGTAAGTGTGGAAACATTACATCTTTTATTTAACTTAAAATGTTTTGTTTTTGTTAATTTATTTTCGGCAATTCTGCAGTATACGGACGGCGGCTATGGTGGTGGTCTAATTATATAGAAACATATTTCCGAATTAATGGCATCCGGACGGTTTACTCAAACATGAAAAAAAAATGTTTCCTAATCGTGTAAAATTACCTATTTTCCCGAATAATCGCCCTAAAATTGAAAATTAAACATAATTTTCCTACGAATCGAACGCCGATGACATTTTTTACAGCTTTATTTAACAACTTATGAAGAATTTAAAATATTAAATTTGTTAAAAGAAATGTGTAAAAAATTTGACCGAATAGATTCAAGTATTTGCTGTTTAAAAAGCAACAAAAGAAAAAACTGTTTAATGTAATAGGAACGTTTGCACTTACCGATCCGGATTTCCGTTTGGCGTGTGCAGATAAAATACAGGAGTATGAGAAGCTATGGTAAGGTTAATCAGCTACTGGAAAATCGGCAATAGGAATGTAAGCAGACGACTTTTAAAAAATTGGAAGAAGAAAAAAAAAAAGATTTTAATCACACGCTCTAGTTAAAAAGGGCCGCATTAGTTCCATTATTATTAATAGTGTAAGGGGGATAACTCTGTCCAATTGTCTAAACATTAATGTTTATGCGCGCATGCGCAACCGGATTTTGTAAACCGGAAAGTGGGTTACATCACTCGTTACAAGGTCATTTGAGTTTTATAATTATATAGATTGGTATATATTATAAGAAAATATATTTCTACAGAAATATCTATAATTCTATATATAATTTCTATAAGAAAAAAAATATAAGGCAATGGGAATGAAATGTTTATCCAATAAAAGCAAGTGTAAACTTCAAGCTGATATAAATATTAATATCTATAAATCCCAAGCAAATAAAAAAACTCAATACAAACACAATAGGAAATAGAGCTTGTCTTAAAGGAAATAAAATCAAGATTTTAAATAAAAATTTACAAGTAAATTTATAGTTCGATAGAATACTCCAAAATCAATAAATTTACTAGTAAATTTAAGGTCTTAATTTCTTTTCCTTATATATATATATATATATATATATATATATATATATATATATATATATATATATATATATATATATATACTATAATAATTTTTAAATACCTATAGACACTACTGTTTCATCCTTTCAGGAATCATCAGTGCAGAATCATGATTACCGCCGGTCCGGAGATTTGAACCTTGCCACGAAGCCATCTCTGACTAGCAAGACACGACCACACGACCAACTTGAACCGCATGAAAAATCGTTGAAATTTAAACATTTATTTTTAAATGTCGAAACGTCCGTCCATAGTGATCTAATGATTATAACATTTATAAAAAAACAATTTATATTGGAGAAATACATTTACAACATGAAAAAAATATTTGAATATATTATTTTATTTGTATGTATTATCTTATTTTAATATATTATTTTATTTGAATGTGTTATCTTATTTAAATATATTATTTTCATTGCAAGTGCTCGACTGAACTCCAATCTATGATTCCTCTTTGCCAAACTTTCCCCAAAACACTCGATTACCTACAACCACTATATACGATTTCCCCCACACTCTATTTGTGCCTAAATCTAAACGCAGATTCTATGAACAAAGCTTCTTTCCCATAACTGTCCGCCTGGGGAACACTGTTGCGCTATCCTCCCTCCTGGTTGATTACAACATGGTAGCCTTCAAATCCAATGTAAACAAGTATTTGTTGAGCAGTTTCCATAAATAATCAAATTCTACCCAATTTACACCATTAACGATCACTACACTACCATTTTACATTTATTAACCCTTATCCTCGAGCTGCTTTAGGGCCCTGATAAGTGGTGACTCCCAAGTAAAAATTTTTTTTTTTCAAGTTGTAACATAAAACTTTGGAGTATTTATAACAAAATAAAATGGAAAATTTCAAATTAATAATTTTATTTCATTATCTATGAACTAATGCGTATACAATAAAAAACAAGCGAAGCATGCATGGTCCCCGTAAGTGCACAGTGAACGAGGCATAAAAGAAAACGACTAAGTTCAGCATTTGCCCCCCCCCCCTCCCCACATTTTGCCCCAAAAGTTCCCAGAGGACGTCACATCCCCAACAATGAACAAACGGTGCAGTTTTAGGCCTTAACATATGTAAATTTAAGTTCTGCACTATGCAAAAATGAAATAATAAGTCCATCATTTGCTTCCCCCATTAAGCCCCAAAAGTCCCCAAAGACTTTACATATTTAAATTTGAGTTCAGCAACATACAAAACTGCTAAATAGACATACACAGAAAATTTCGGACAAATATGGTAAAATAGTTCCAAAAAATGGGGCACACCCAAGAGTTATCGCAAAGTATAAACCAAAACAATTATATAGAAATCAGTTGGTTACAACTTTTCAGAATGTTTTTATAAAAATACAAGTCATCAATTTTTTTTAATAAGCACAAAAGTGTCAATGTTAACCCGTAAGGCACCACTAGGGGGTAAACCGGAGTTTTCCCGGAAAATCAGTTCTCTTACGTTTTTACTCATATCATGTTTAATGTTTGTGCAAAATTTCTAAAAAATTTCAAGGCGTAGTTATTGAGAAAAGTGCGGACAGACAAACGGACGGACAAGTGTGAATTTACAGGTCCACCCTCCTTTTGCTCGGGGGACCAAAAAAGAAATAGCGCTGTTAATAGTGACATAAAAAAGGATAATAACAGCATAGGAGAAATACATTTACAGCCTGAAAAAATATTTGAAAATATTAAAAAATTGTAGCATAAAACTTTTGCTAACATCACTAAATTTGGTATTACAGTAGAGAAAAAGAATTGATATGCCGTAAAGCAACCAAACGAAATCTATTTTTGAATCCGTCAGAAACTGGCGCATCGCACGATATGCTAAAAATAAGACATAATCACTGATATTTATTCGAAAGACAATAAAAAAATGATTCTTTAACGATCTTAAACAACATAAAATCATAGAAAATCGATTTTTTGTATCTGACATGTATCTGTTTCTATCAATTCATCCGTATTATTTTCCTTCTGACCATCAATGCAGAGAAAATGGACAATTCAGAAATTCTTCAACGGAATTCACTAATTTTTGCAATTTCCTCCCGAATCGTGTGATAATAGATTTCACTGAATTTGGATTTTTTCCCTTAACGAATAAAAATAATATCAATAAATACATATCGAAAAAATAGATTTTTAAAATGAACTTCTAATGTTCGTAGTTTTCTTTGCGTGCGAGTGCGTGTGTAATTGGCAAGACTTTAGGCGAGCTTTTTCTTGGAATCTGAATTTTAATAAATCGATTTATCAAAGGCAATGAGGAATAAATGTGTAATCAGATTTAACAGTAATTGTTACAATAGAGCTTAGTCAAAGCTTTTATGTGAAAGAATGCTGGGAAATTCCCGATTGCCTTGCTGGCTCCCCATTGCTAGTTGGTGACTCAACTCAAAACACAAGGAAAAATAACTGCAGTTGAACGTACGTGAGTTGATAATAACAATTGAATACTAATAGTATTTTGCCAATGAATTAATAATATACTGGGGAATGGTATTAGAATATTGTTTTCACTTAAGTTCTGTGTAACGATTCTCCCTGGCTCACCTTTCGCAGAAACTATTGGCGTGAGAAATTCCTCGATGGAAAATTACTCCAGGGGGATACTTACGTAAGATTAGAAATTGAGTAATGGGAACGAGCCTAAGCGTGACGGGGCGATCTCCTATTGGCTGGAGTGTACGCCAATAGCGTTCTACCCTCCCTGATACCCAATATAAAATGACGTGCACGAGCAAATTTCAACAGTAAGTAAGAGTGATTAAGTAAGAGTAAAGAGTTCGCGACAGTCGAGTAGGAGCAACAGAAAGAGTCAAGAGTGCGAATCTGTGCAAGCTCTTTCACTGCAGACCGACAAAAGGAACCTTCCAGACTGGAGCACGTCAACTGCGTTCCGATGCAAGAGGAATGCTAATTTCGTTAAGTCTACTGCCCGATCAGTAAAGACCAACTGCATTCAAACATCCCTGAAAAAAAAGAGAAAGAAAGTTTATCCCAGACAGAAAGAAAGGGGAAATACGAGCTGACATGTGCTGAAAATTTTCAATGAGTTATCGGATATTCAAACCAAAAGGCTTTCTTTCTAAAGGACTAGCAATGGACGCGTTCTATTCACGGTATACAAAAAAGTGGTATTTCTTTAAGATTGTTGGCCTGACGCTCTTCAAATATATATCGAACCATCTTTTGTTGCAATGGCATTGTATATTGTAGAACTTTTTAAAAACCTTTGTAATTATCTAGTTCCGACAATATAATCTTTGTATAGATACCGGACATTTTTTGTATTGTTTTCGGAGTTAACGTGCTTCAAATTGCAGGACCACCACCATCAAATCCGAAGGTCATCTCCTGGGCTCTTCCTGCCGAAAGTGAAGGACCCAAAAGCGACCAACCAACCAACTCTGTCCTTGCGCTGATCGATCACGGCCAAACTATTGTAATATGTGAGCTATTTTGGTGAGTAGATAGCTGTTGAACTCTGTCCGAGTGTTCAGTAATTCCGGATACACCTGGATTCGAACTTTTAAAGAAGTGAACACCCGTTGAGGTCTTCTTTTGCTTATAACTGTATGCAACTACGTATACACCCCACTAGGTTCACACCGGTCTTTTATATAAACACGTCAAATATTTACATCAAAACCCATGCATTATTATGTACTCATTGGAAGTTTTCACGCCATCATCAAATATTTCGGTTATTGTTAAGCTATAGTCGACAGACTGACTTTTTTTTAAATATGTAGTTTTAAGCAAAAATAACAGTACTTACTTGTCATGTCGAAAATATAAATATATTAAAAAATTACGAAACTTCATCGAGTAGAACAACTGCTATTCTGTTTTTAGTAAAAAAAAAACTCTATCGCTATAGGCTACAAATGTCGGAAATCAGTAAAGTGGCGAAAAGGGAGATAAGTATGTCTCTTTTATTCGCAATCTTCAATTGCCCCCAATTTTCAGTAAAATTACTTTTAATTATAAATAATTTTCTAATCGATGAATTTTCGTAATATTTGAATATATTACTATTTTCGACATGAGAAATAAATATTGTTGTTTTTGCTTTAAACAACATGTTAAAAAATTGATCTGTCAACTCCATCTTAACAAGTATCAAGATTTCTTCTAGTGAACAACCTTTGATGTGCCCTGGAGTCTGAGAGGCAACAATTTTCCCCAGATTTCCAGTATTCTTCACCTTTTTCAATAACCTTTTGCAAGTGAATTTGCATTATCGCAACAACCATTAAATATGGATTTCTCGCTGGAAACCACCATTGGCCTTCACTGGAATTTTGGTGGCACTAAGTCTCATCAAGGGCTCAGTCCTCTTCGCACTAATTCAGTGGTGGTCTGGTTAGAGCTGTCCTTCCTCTGGGTTTCCACCCTCCTTGACACTTCATGACTATTTGATGTGATGCCAGTTGATGCCAACACTACAATGTTTTGGGGGTTTGGGTGGAAGATGAAAATTAAACAGTTTCAGTTTTTTTTGTTCCATGCGGTGTTCCTCTATCTTTGTTTTACTTCTTTTGCAGTTTTTTATATATCCGGTTAGCGTTTGTAGCTCGTGTGTCTCTGCAGTCAATGATTTTTCTTAATATTTAAACCGATTTCATTATTGTTATTTGTTGTATCTTTTAAGCCATCCCCTCCCCCCGATTCCAATCACTTCCATTCTTTTTTCAAAGCTTTTCAGGATTGTTCCTAGTGCTGCTACGATTGTTGGTGTTCTATTGGCCATCCTCCTCCTCCTCCTCCTCATCATCATCATCATCTATCTATCTATAATATATATATATATATATATATATATATATATATTTCAGTCGAATAGTCTTTTGACTATTTTAGTGTCTATTTTTTTCTCCTTGCATCGATCTTCCCCCAAATGCTAATGACTTCACTTATCCTTTTAAAAACTGTAATAAAATTTTGTACCACAAAAACCTTTATATATATATATATATATATATATATATATATATATATATATATATATATATATATATATATATTGTGTACAGAAAGTTGTTAGTTGAGACAGATCATTGGTACTGTCGGTTTCAAGCCCGATAATAAGGCCCGTTTAAGGTATCCTTATCAAGCTCTCTTCAGCCAATATTCGTCTTTTCAGAAGAGAGCTTGATAAGGATACCTTAAACGGACCTTATTATCGGGCTTGAAACCGACGGTACCAATGATCTGTCTCAACTAACAACTTTCTGTACACAAAATATAAATACGCTCTTACATTTTGGATTTTCCTTTTAATTGAGCACTCTGCTGGAATTCTTTAAAAAAAAAAAACTAATCATATATATATATATATATATATATATATATATATATATATATATATATATATATATATTAATAACGTAGTACTTTAATAGACGCATGTACGTACAAGTACCACGGTTTCCAGATTATATATTATTTGATTGGGAGATCCTATTTATAAAAAAGGAGGATAGTACATACAACGAACATTAAATTAGTATATAAATACGCAAATTTAATGTTCGTATAATGCTATCACTTTATATCCTCCTTTTTAATAAATAGGATCTCCCGATCGAATAATCACCGTAGACACATTGTAGAAAAATGATTAAATGAAAATAATAATGTTGATTTTGGGCTGTACGAGAAACTAAAATATACAGTAGAACCCCGGGATATGGTGGCTCTAAGATGCATTTTTTGTGGAATACAATATTTGTTGGCCCCTGGTTACGGTATTCGCCCCACTTACGGTGTTACTTATAATATTATTTGATTATATACATGCGTATTATATACTGTGCTGTTATTTGTTACTGATCTTTAATGCCGTATCCCGGAGTTCTACTGTACCATCTTGGTCTTTTGGCTAGGATCCAAGGGTATTATGTGTTCTGCCTAAAGATGGTATAATGATATCGTTGGGTTTCCGTTAACGTCAGGCACCCATACAATGGAAATATGTTACAGATTTCGGTAAGGAAATTGGAGATAAACCGTAATAACCAGATATATTCTGACACTACATTAACCAGATTACTTAGATAAATACTTTTACAGTTTTAACAAAAGGGGTACAATCAGATCACGGGGTCCCCATTCACGCTGTACTTCCACAGAATGTCCAGTAGCAATATATTACATATGAAAAATGCGTTTGTGGAATTTCCACAGGTCCCGCTAGTTATTATTATTATTATTATTATTATTATTATTATTATTATCACTAGGCGTCTTTACAAGCGTCATATCAGTGATTAGCAAGTGATGTTTCCTGAAGTTTGAGTGATGACAAGTTTTGCAGATTTCAAGCATTCTCCATCTCTTTGAATAAACATAGCAAATGAGTTTGCTTGATCGCAACAATCGTTTACCATTGATTTATCGCTGGCAAACCCGTTGTCTCCCTCTAGAACTTGAGTGGCAATAAGTCTCCATAAGTCTTCCTTCATGACCATCTTTTATCGCACCAATCTGCGCTGGTGCCCACCACATATATGTACGTTTGACTTTTTGCAAGAGTTGAGGAGGTTCAATGTTATTGAATGGCTGGAGTTTCACTTCTCGTATACTGTCCTTTCTATCTTTTCTGTTTTATTTATTTTTTTTTAATTTTTCGTTGATTTACGTTCGTCTGTTATATTGGTAGGTTTTCGTACTTGAAGATTTTCCTGGGTATTTCGGCTGATTCATCATAGCCGCATGTATATTGTAGATTTCCCCTTAATTCAAATGTCGTATGGCTTTTTCTTGTTTTTTTTTGTGGGGGGGGGACTCTTTTTATGTTCCTATAATTATTCGTATTACAGTATAGAAATTTTGCAAAATCTATCAATATCATACATATGTAAAAAGCCATAATTTGGCCGCGCGTGGTGTATTGTTACTAGTGTTTGGACAATTACTAAGAATCGACATCGGGAATCGAAAAAATCGGAAGATTTGGGGGTATCGGAATCGGAAAAAATGATGCCAATTTTCCGATGCCAAAACGATTCTTTTAATTATCTATTTTTTATTTGATTTTGTTTAAACTAAAATCTTCCACTGCTGCTAATAATGATAAAATAATAAATATTTAATGGTTTTAAATAACCAGTAAAGCTAAAATCGATAGATCAATCCCCAAAAGTGTATTTTGATGGCTATGAAAATTTCTGCATATTTAACATATTTTTACAAAAATCAGGGGAAATAAGTATTTTATAGTTAAATAATTAGAGATTTATAAAGAATCGGAATCGGTAATTGTGTCGGAATCGGGAATTTAGCACGGAATCAGTAATTGTATCGAAATCGGGGAAAATATTGGAATCGTCCCATTACTAATTGTTACCAAATCTGGTGTAATTTACTAATCAGTATCTTCTTGCACTCGGGCAGGGTACAAAAATAATTTCTAACCTAATAGGTCGCACATTGTCTGCTACAATCCGTATCGCTGCAGCGTTGCGTTCATCTAATAACATTTTCTGCTCAACTCCCCACTCAGATACTCCATATAAATCTGACCACGTATACAATCACTATGCACTTAGCTGACAATATGCATATATTTGATCGAATAAAAGTAAAAACGAAAGGTTCTACATGTTCCGTATTGCTTTCATTTTCTGAGAGGTTTCATATATTTGATCCGTTTCTCTGCGTCGCTGATCTTCACTCTGCGATCTACTAGGAAAGCGAAATTTACAATTTGAGGTACCCTATTTTTTTTTTATTCTTATCACGGCTAGTCTTCTTGTCATGATGAGTTTGTCCCTGTGTAACTCCACTTGTCAGAAAACGTAATGCTTTTCATTTTCAACTGCTGTTTTCGGTTTGTATATGCACCATTCGTCTGCATGTTCATAATTTAGACGTTCGCATAGTTCCTAGTCAACTGCTTCCTATTCAGCCGTGTATGATTTTGTATTATTCATGCGTTAGTTTGATGCATTCACTTATGTGATTTACTGGCTCGTCTCTTTGTTCACATAGTCAGCATTTATTTTTTCTAGTATTTTGTCTATTTTAGCTTTGATATGTGTATTTCGTTCTGATCGAGCTTTTTGAGGAATACAATTACAAAGAATTTGAAAGCTACACAATGGTGGACAATTATATACCTGTATTAATAACAACCAAAGTAGACGTTCGAATATAATCAATTAACAAATAAATAAGAAGTCAAAATGTCATTTGAACAACAGCCGGTTAGTTCTCAAAAGTAATCATGGAAATGAACTTTGCTTTCACGTCAAATAAAATCAGTAAAAAAAACGGAAAACAAAATTTATAAAAAAAATAAAATAATACAAACTAAAACGAAAAAAGCTAAATACAAAAAAACAAACAAACAGAAAAAATGCTTTTCGATTTGAACGTAAATGCATACAATTCATTCTTAAAAAGAAATGAATCAAAAACCATTTCCCCCATTAGGCACTTAGTGTGTGTGTTTGCTTGTGTGTGTGAGTTTATGTGTATGAGTATGTTTGTGTGAGTGTGTTTATGCGTGTGAGTGTGTTTGTGTGACTGTGTTTATGTGTATGTTTATGTTTGTGCATTTGTGTGTGTTGTGTGTTTGCGTGTTTGTGAGTTTGTGTGTGTGTTTGTGTGCGAGAGTTTGTGTGTTTGCGTGTGTGTGTTTATGTGTGTGTGAGAGTGGGTGTCTCTCTGTATATATATGTCTGTGTGTGTGTATGTGAGTGAGGGAAATGTTCTCTTCAACTCCGGGGAAAATCTTAAAAATATATTTATCTTTTTCATGAATTCATTTTGTATTGGTTTGTCCGTGCAAGATTAATGACGCTTTTGTGCGGTTACTTTCGAGTGTTCCAAATACCAACATTGATTTATTTGCAAAAATAAATGCTATACATTTAAAGAATTATTATTATTATTATTATTATTATTATTATTATTATTATTATTATTATTATTATTATTTATTTATTTATTTATTCTTTTTTCTTTTATTTCTTTTTCGTTTCTTTGCTTCTACTGTTTTTTTTAAATCACAAGCAGTTTTTTTTACACAGTGGTCACCACTTATCAAGGCCCGGAAGCCACTCAGGGATAAGGGTTATTGCAAGTACATTACGTTAGTGTGGAGATTTTGTGAGTGTGTTTATGCGTGTGAGTGTGTTTGTGTGACTGTGTTTATGTGTATGTTTATGTTTGTGTATTTGTGTGTGTTGTGTGTTTGCTTGCTTGTGAGTTTGTGTGTGTGTTTGCGTGCGAGTTGTGTACAGACGGGGGCGGGACGATAGGGTGGTAGCCTCTGGCATTCATTTTTTGGTTGAAAAGGGGATTCGATCATATTCAACCGCCCCCCGGCCCTTAATCATAATATACGTTTGTACTAGGACTTTTTCTTACGTTTTTCGGGTATCCAATCAAGGAGTTGTCCCCGGGTATCAAGGAGTAGTCACACAGGCCATCATCAAAGATTTCTCTCTGAGGACACCTTGTGGCGTTCTCTGGAGTCTGTGACAACAAGTTTCCTCAGATTTTCAGTACTCTCCACTTTTTTCGATAATCTTTGTAGATGAATTTGCGTTATTGCAACAGTCGCTTACCAATAGTTTCTCGTTTGCAGCGACCATTAGTCGTCACTGGAATATGGGTGGCAATAAGCCTCCCAAAGGCCCAGTCCTCTTTGCACTCATCCAGCTAGATGGGCTAGTGCTTTCTCTTCTCGGTCTTTCAATCCCCTTATTTGATGTGCAGCCAGTTTATGGTGTCATACACATAACTAGAAGGGGAGGCAAGGCGCATAGATGAGTTCAACTTAAAATTATACAGTTTCAGTTTTCATGATTCCATGTGGTGTTCCTTTGGGTTTTTCATCTGTAGTAGTTTCTGTCTGTCCAGCTTTTGTCTGTAGCTCATGTGTATTAGTCTCTGCATTCAAAGATTTTTCTTAATATTACAGTTTTTTTAAAATCTTTATTGCTATTTTTTAATCTTCTCAGTCATCCCTCGATTCCAATTTCTCCCATTTTTTTAAAAATTGTTCTGAATTGTTTCTAGTGCTACTACGATTATTTTTATTATCTTGACTTTCTTCAACTTCCGTATTTCTCTCAGATTTTCTGGCCAGTTAAATTTATTAGCTTCGCTTCTCCGTCTTCTTAATATTCAACCGGTGTTCTGCTGGAAATCTGGTAACAGAACTTTCGTTGTTGTTAACTATTATGACATCTGATCTCTGCTTGGATGGGGTTATCCATTTGTACGTCCGTGCCGCATAGAATTTTATGATTTCCGCTTTTAAGTACGACTACATGCTTGCTCAAGATTCAGTTGCTTGCATAGTTCTCAGTGCACTGCATTTCCCAACTGGTCATTATTATTATTATTATTATTATTGTTGTTGTTGTTGTTGTTGTTGTTGTTATTATTATTGTTATTATTATTATTGTTATTATTGTTATTATTATTATTGTTATTATTATTATTATTGTTATTATTATTATTGTTGTTATTATTATTATTATTGCTATTATTATTGTTATTATTATTGTTATTATTATTATTGTTGTTACTGTTGTTGTTGCTACTGTTGTTGTTGTTGTTCTTCTTCTTGTTTACTCACTAGCAGTTATCAGTGATTGCTTACGGATAATAACCGGTAGTGTTCCCTGGAGCCGAGAGTGACAAGAAAGCTCCTCAGATTTGCGGTATTTTCTACTTCTTCTGATAACCACTGCAAATGACTTTGCGTTACAACAACAACCGTCTACCGTTGATTTCTCACTAAGAACCATCATCGATCTAGGATTTTGGTGGCAACAAGCCTCCTCAAGGTAACAGTACCCTTTGCGCTATTCTAGTGGAGGTCTCAACTTCAATGTTCTAATAGGCACGGATGTGCCACTGTGACTGAATCATAACTAAGCTTTTAGTCTGTCTACTTAGAACTAACGCCATAAATATTCGGTTGGTTTTATAATTTCCCGGAATGATTCTGGAAGTAGCCATAGGTAATGTTCTATGCAAGAACCGCTATTTGTAATCATTTTACTTTCGCGGCATATCCCTGGGAATAAACTACGAAAAGTAAATATTCTATGAATTCGTTATGCATCATCGATAGGTGTTTTATAATGGTCCAGTAGATAAGCCACGAGTGATTGACACGCATCGTGTATCGAAGCTACCGATTGGTAATGATATTCTTGCATGATATTGATCCAAGGGACGTGAGATAGATGTCGATCGAATAGTAATAAATGTTATTCAGCACAGAAAGTAGATTTGCTTGAATGAATCTTGCATGACATTATGAATGGCTTTTAAAAGCTTTCATATTTTTCTTAGTTTATTTATTTATTCATTGAAAACATTTAATCATAAAATTGCCGCGTCACATGACCTTTGCATGGACGTTAATACGTGGCTGATTTCAATATTTCCTGAAATGGATATCGATTTATTGCTCATTGTCCATATTGGAAGGAATGTTTTCTGTATTTATCAGTTTGATTTGTTATAGTTTTTATTTTATAAACTATACACTACTTTGTTAGATTTTTGGAGTTTATCATGGATGGCAATTAACATTTGATTTTGACTATCCATTTTTATTTGTCTTGAGTTATTTTTTTTCTATACAAAAGAAAATTCTTCTTCCTAATAATATGAAATACTCGGCACATTTTTAACATGAATCATTTTTTTCATTAACGGTCTTAATAAAAAATTAAAAACCTAATTTCAAAACGTTCTAAGGGGATTATTTTAAATTTTTACATCCTGAAAAAGAAACAAACATTGGAATATAATTTCTGCTCATCACTTGTGAACTCATGCAGCAGGTGCACTCATGTAATACTCTGTTTTGCTTTTTTTCTAGGATTAAAACATTTGACTTGCGTATGATTTTAACAATTATTTCGTGTCCCCAGATTTTTAGTGGGTGTGCTCATGCATACCTTTTCCAGAAATGGATGATTTCGCCAGCGTTGTGGAGATTTGTGTAACCTTATTTTGAATATTGTAAATATCTCTTGGCTTACAAACATAATATATTACGAGATGAATCCAAGCAAATTTTCCCCGGAAAGTCAATTTTTGCAGCGCTCTGGAAATCACCCTCATTTTTAATATGTATCACTATACTTAAAGTATAGAACCCTATGATATGGTATTAAAAATCAGTAACAATATACAGTTCAGTATATAATACACATGTATACGATCAAATAACATTATAAATAACACTGTAAGGTGGGACAAATACAGTAATCAGGGTCCGGAAAAACATCGTATTGCACATCGTAACCTGAAAAAACCGTATCCTAGGGTCACCGTATTTCGGTGTTCTACTGTATTGTTAGATTAGGTTGCTTTGTTTTACGGCATAGCAACGCTTTTCGGGTTATTTAATGCCGAATCCAATTATTTTGGAAATAGTATTCATGTTGCATCCAGTTATTTTGTAAAACGTTTTAATTCTGCAAGTTCTTTATAGCTTCGATTGCTAGTTTGTAGTGTTTGGTTTGGTTGTTTTATAATGGATTTTATCGTTTTTGTTCCCTGCCCTGCAGAACATGAATGAGTTTTGCAATGGGAGAGGGAAAAGGTTTACAGTATTAATGTTTGGTACATTTCAAGTTAGAAAACCAGCCAGGAAGTGATGAAGGAAGAAAGGGAAAAAAGAAAAAGAAGGAAAAGGTGTGTTGTTCTTGTTTTTGGGTTCGCAGAACAAAATCAAAAGTTTGGCAAAAGGAAGAAGAAAAACAAAAAGCATCAATGTTAGGTGCATTTCGTCTCAGGAAGCCAATATCTTCAGGCAGCCTGATCTGGTAGTACCAGTTACTTTATTGGAAGGGCATATTTTACACAATGACTTTTAACAACAACAGCATATTTTCATGGAGTTCCCTGATAGTTATAATTCCAGTAGTGCACTGGAGGCATCCTTAGTTTTACTTTGTGTCAC
This sequence comes from Euprymna scolopes, assembly GCF_053919585.1. Classification (NCBI taxonomy): domain Eukaryota; kingdom Metazoa; phylum Mollusca; class Cephalopoda; order Sepiida; family Sepiolidae; genus Euprymna; species Euprymna scolopes. The sequence goes on from NC_136494.1 coordinate 120,695,494, forward strand.
TGAACTCAAATAGTGTAAAAACAAATTATATACGGTGTATCTTAGCAGTAACACATTTTCATTGGCGTTTTAAAAGTATCCTTAGAATTAGTAAAATCAGTTTTAAATCATTCAGATTTCCGAATATTTCAATTTATATATATATTTGATTGGGAATAAATGATTAATAATGTATTTTGCAACACATTCAGTGAAATATATTGAAAATAGTTCGTAAGACTAATATTTTTTGTTAGTTCTTTCGATCTTTTCCGAAGGATTAGAAAACGGCGGATAATAATATTTTTTTAAATCATTTTCTGTTTTAGTTAATTCAAATATTATTGCATTTATTTTCTTTTTTGTCGACTGTTATCCTCATCTTCATTTTGTTGTTTCACCACATTTTGGCTAACTCATCCTCTGGCCTTCTTCAGGTGATTAACCGCGACAAGATAGAAATGCAGAATCTTGAAACTTATCTCCAGTAATTACCACCTTCCATAGGTGTTATCTCACCACGTTTTGTCCAACTAATCTTCTGGTTTGCTTGAGTGGGATTGAAACCGCTCCTTCAGACAATGCTCACCTGGTCTCCCGCTTTATGGTTTTTTAAATCAGAGATTTGCTTCTCCTAGAAAGATTGCCTTCCCCACGGCTTACAGGAGCCCTCTCCACCCCAGCACACACATACATACACACAAATACACACGGTGCTAGTTGGCCGTTGACCCCAAAAAAGGGTTCATTCGCCCTTAGAAAGGTCTTGTTTTTAATCCTTTAGGGAGACTAGCCGACCTCCTCACCAAACAAGATTGGTGGGTGAACCAGTTTAGTGTCCCGACCATGAGATAGGTAGTACTGGGTTAAATGGTACCAGTAGCATATGACATGACCTGACACATACATACATACATACATACATACATACATACATACATACATACATGCATTTAAACATACAGGTGAGATTTATATTATAGAAGATAACCTGAAAAGTTTGATATGCCGTAAAATAATAACCAAAACAATTTTCTGCGAAGAATTTGCAAACTTCAGCATTTGTTCAAGGTACCAATTCTTCATCTTTAAATCGAATTATTCCTGACAAGTATCACTTAACCATTGTTAAGAATGCAGTTCAGTCAGATGAAGGAATATATCTCGACTGTAGACTGAATGCGGCAGAATTTCCACACTGTCTGATTCTTCAATCTTATTGCTGTTTTTATCCTCATGATATTGGGCTTAAAACAAAACGTGTTTTTACCAAACAATCATTTAGTACTTTTTCACCAACTCATAGTAGACTCAAACAAGTTTCTCATAGTAAAGTAGTTAGCGTTAATAGCGTGGCATATTTGCACAAATTCTAACTGCATAATCAGTTTAAAGATAAATCATCTTTTTTTTTCTAAATGTGAATAAATAAGGAAAACACTGATGTAAAAGTGTTTTCTTTTCCCGATTTTTCATGAAACTCATGTAATCCTTATATATATATATATATATATATATATATATATATATATATATATATAAGAGCAAAAAGTTAATAAAACATATTAAAACACTTTGAAATGAGTTAAAAACATATTTAATCTGAATAGGAAACACTTGATAAGTGGACAGTCCTTAATCCACGACGGAGTTTCCTTCTCATCAGAGGGTAGGAATTAGCAAAATGCGGGATCGGATTTTGCATACAAAAGGTCTTACTTGATAACAAAAAGTGAAGCAGAGGGAAGCAGTAATTGTAATTTTTATTTTTATGATATATATATATATATATATATATATGTTTTATTATATATATATATATATACATATATATATATATATATATATATATATATATATATATATATATATATATGTGTGTGTGTGTGTGTGTGTGTGTGTGTATGCATGTTTCATTGAAGTGCAGAGACAACTCCTGTTTGTTTCTTTTGCAACACATACTTTCTTTTTGGCGGGCTAATATTCTAAAATGTCTAGAAAATCTGGAGTGGAAGAGAACCAAACAGGAATTTTCCCCGCTCTTCAATCAAACATGCATTAGAGAAAAATGTTGCACACATATTCTAATATATATATATATATGTGTGTGTGTGCGTGTGTGTGTGTGTACGTGTGTGTATGCGTGTGTGTGCATTTTACCTTTACATACACACACACACATATATATATATGATAAACATAAAACACATGCACACACACTTAAATATATATATATTTATATTATATATATATATATAGTCATTCAAATACAGTACTGTTTCGCTGTTTCACAGCTCATCAGTGCGGCTAGACAAGCAACTACCTGAAGCCAAGATCGAAACCAGTCGAGCTTCTAACCGTTGCGCTATACAGCTGCTGCTATGCGGAAAGTGAATTAACAATGTTTTGACACTGTCCAAAGTACCTAAGCTCAATTTGTTGACACAAAGAGCATCGCTTCATACGCCAATGGTAATTTGTTTTACACACACACACACACACACACACACGTATATATATATATATATATATATATATATATATATATATATATATATATATATATATATATATATATGTAAAGGTAAAACAAATGTTTTTGTAGGCAAGGCCTCAGTGCTCTACATTTCTCTTTTATAGATGAAAAAAATGTCTGAAAAAAATGTTTTTACATACATATTTAAATCGGGCCGCAGCAGTTATGCATCAATTGGGTCTTAGCTGTAATTGATAGCCATTGGTATCTGACAGTCAGACTGGGCGCATGGAAGAGCTGTCATTGTTTGTAATGCCCGTCTTACGTGCTTATCTGCTCGACCGACATTCGACAATACAATGAAATGGAAATAATTTATCGTGTTCAACTCTACTTTGTAAAGTGCGCAAAGGAATTTAGGACAGCAACTATTTTCAATTTTCGTTTTGTTTGTTAAGCCCTCAAAATAATTTATGAACACGACAAACATCATAGCATTTTTTTAATTAAGAGCAGACGTTATTTTCAAAATCTAAACGTCGCAGAAAAAGTGCATTCTGTTAAAATTAGTGCTATGACAATTTATTGGAATTGAGACTGAGATAAATTAATTTTTTTTTTTGTTTCGTTTAAATTTAAATTTTTAAATTGCTAATGATAAATGTTTACTGAATTTAATTTGCATTTAAAATTAAAAGCAAAGAACCGAATTAAGATAGAAGTGACACCAGAAAAAATAGTACGCGTAGAATAGCCTTATAAAATGGCACGCTAAACATTGCGTTGAAAAAATGTGCGCAAAAATTACATTGTAAAATGACGCACTAAAAACGCATTGTAAGATGGCACGTTAAAAATTGCATTGTCAAATGGAACGCTAAAATTGCATTGTAAAATGACACCGTAAATATTTCATTGTAAAATGACGCGCTATAAATGCATTGTAAAATGTCACGTCAAAAATTGCACTGTTACATGGTACGCTTAAAATTACATAAAAAAATGTCACACTTAACATTGCATTGTAAAATGGCTCGCTAAAATTGCATTATAAAATTACGTGCTAAAAATTACATTATAAAATGACACGCTAAAAATGCATTATAAATAGCATGCAAATATTGCATTGTAAAATGGAATGCTAAAAACTTTAATTGTAAAATGGCACGCTTAAAATTGCGTTATAAAATGGTACACTAAAATTGTATTGTAAAATTGCAAGCTGAAATTGCATTGTAAAATAGCATGCTTAAAATTGCATTATAAAATGGTACGCTAAACATTGCATTGTAAAATGGCACGCTAAAAATTTTAATTTTAAAATAGCACGCTTAAAATTGCATTGAAAACATCGTAAAATGGCACTCTAAAATTTACAATGCAAAATAGCACGCTAAATTGTATTGTAAAATGGCACACTTAAAATTGCATTGAAAATGGTAAACTAAACATTGCATTGTAACATAGCACGTTAAAATCGGATTGTAAAGTTACGCGCTAAAAACTATATTGTAAAATAACGCGCTAAATATGCATTGTAAAATGTCACGTTAAAATTTGCATTGTAAAATCGCACGCTAAAAGTTGCATTGTAAAATAGCATGTTAAAATGGCATTGTAACATAGCACACTAAAATTACATCGAAAAATGGCACGCTAACTACTAAATCTTTAAAATGGCACGTTAAAAATTGCATTGTAAAATGGCAGGCTTAAATTGTATTGTTAAATGGCGCACAAAAAATTGGATTGTAAAATGGCAAGGTAAATATTGCATTTTAAAATGGCACGATAAACGTTTCATTATAAAATGCCACGTTAAATTTTGCATTGTAAAATGGCACGCTAAAAATTGCATTGTAAAATGGCACGGTAAAAATTGCATTGTAAAATGACGAGTTAAAATTATATTGTAAAATAGTAAGCTTAAATTGCATTGGAAAATGGGATCGTAAACATTGCATTGTAAAATGGCACGCCAAAATTGCATAGAAAGATGTCACACTAAAAATGCATAGTAGAAAACGCTAAAACTGCATTGTAAAATGGCACACTAAAATTGCATTGGAACATGGCATGCTGAAAATTGCATTAGAAAATTACACACTTAAAATCCCATCGTAAAATGGCACGGTAAACATTGTATTCGAATATTACACATAAAAATTGCATTGTAAAATGGCACGGTAAAATTGCATTGGAACATAGCATGCTGCAAATTGAATTGGAAAATTGCACGCTTAAAATCCCATCGTAAAATGGCACGGTAAACATTGTATTGGAATATGACACATAAAAAATTGCATTGTAAAATTGCATATTAAAATGGCACGTAAAAATTGCATTGCAAAAATGGCACGCCTAAAATGCATTGTAGAATTGCACACTTAAAATTACATTGTCAAATAGATCAAGTGGATAAATAGAAAAAAGATGGCGCAAGTGAAATAATCCAGAAGCCCTCAAGATGATTTTTTCAAAATCTTCGATGCATTAAGTTTTTCAAATTAAATATATATATATATCTACAGTATAGGAACCTCAGCTAAATCTCTCTCCTCTAGAATAATATTAGGATTTTATGTAAAAAAACTGGGAAAACAGTTATTTTAAAATGGGAGATTAGTTTCGCAAATGAATTTAATGTTAAATGATCACCCATTTCAGGGTAAATGTGTAATCAAGTTGCGTTTTAGCGGATATAACTAGACTTCTTTTATACAGAAAGGTAAATATTGTGTGTTTTAGAGGTAAAGCGTAAATTGTACTCATAAAAAAATCCTCCCTTACCTTTACTGTTAATCTCAAGCTCAGGTAACAACAGACACCCATAAAGCAATATTTTAATACTTCCATTAACCGAAAATTTCGGGTGGCAACAGAACTCCTTCGTCCAAAATGATCGAACACATAATTACTTCTAGTAACAACAATTTAAAAAAAATATTTTGAGCATAATCTCCTATTGCTATGGGTAGCAAACCTTACCCCACCCATACTGATGTAATTTCCCTGAAAACAACTGATTAAATGCTTCTGTAATTTGGATTATTTAGACAACTGTTATCAAATTGGATGCGATTTTTCTAACATTTCAGCGAATGTAACTTCCGAATACGGACCTTTGATGCCTCAGAAATAATATCAAATCGGCATGAACCCGAATTAATAAATGAATAAGAATTAATACCCGGAAGTTGTATGCAATCACTATTTTCCTGTTAGACTTTATAGAGTTGAACATGTTTTCTGGGCTTACACGTTTGATTTTAAACTAAATAATGGATACTACAGTGAATTAAAATAATCAAAATAAAATTCTTATGTAAGGAGCAGAGTAGCGGGTTCAAATCCAGCTTAGAATCAAATATTTTAAAGTAGTCGGAATTGGAAGAATTCAAGGAATCGAAATTTTTAACCCGACTCCGATTGCTACTGAATATAGGAAGATTTTTAAATAAGGAGTCACACTCGGATATTTTGGAATTCTAAGAGCTGTTAGGTTTTTGTAATCGTATGGGGAAGAGCAGACCTTATACCTTTCGACTCTGCACACCTGATCAGGACACAAGAATGAAGTTGTATAATATTAGAACTTTGCCGCTACTCAAAACCTTTGTTAGCTTTCCTTATGCTAAATCCATACGACAGAAATTATTAGAGATTTATTGACCTTCTTAGTTGCTTAAGATGGCTTGAAACTGTGAAATCACATTTGACTAGGATTTTAGCAAATATTCAAATAGTTGTGTGTGAATCGGGTTCGATTGATGTTATCAACTGCGTAGAACTTTCACAACCAATTTAATGGCGAAATATTTTCAACTAAAGTTCTGTCATCGTTCGTTAATGTTAATGTTGCCGATCAACTCACTTGGTTTATAACTGAATTTAAAATACAAAAATTACCGTAATTTGCTTCCTTTCCACACATTTAATAACCTAAATTCACAGCAATGCACAATTGAAAGTTAATACAGTTCTTACTATATCGGGCGTATTACAATTATAACGCAATCATAAATAAGCATTTACTTGCAAATTGAGTTGAAAACTTCGATAAAACAAACACTAAAATTATTTTTCTTATTAAACTAATACAACATGTTAATTTAATCGCCATCAGCAGTTCTATATTTAATAATCGATATCTCAATCAATATTTCTTAATTTTATCGTTAAATTTATTGTCTTGTTTTAATGTTATTGTTATCTTTATTTTTTTATTTTTATTTTTTTACATAGGCACCACCACTTATCAAGGCCCAGAGGCCACTCAAGGATAAGGGTTAAAGAGTATACAGTAGACATTGAACAATATAGTAATCATTAGTAATGAAAATTTGGTAAATTTAATAACTTATATAGAACGGCTCATTAAGAACTTATTTACTTTAGACTTGAACATAACCATATTGTAGTCAACCGGAAAGCAGGAAAACGGAAGACAATTCCACAGGCGTGCAGTTCCAAGAAAGAAGCTTTGTTCATGGAATCTACGTTTAGGTTTAGGCACAGATAAAGAGTGGGGGCAATTATTGATAGTGTGTACAGCTAGACGAGTGTTTCTTGTGAAAGTTTGGCGAGGGGGGAACCATAGATTGAAGCTCAGTTGAACACCTTCCATGAAAATAACGATACATCAGAGACAAACTCGCAACATTTCTTCTGTGAGATAGAGGTTGCAAGGAAGAGAAAAGGGCATCTCATACGAGGCTACGAAGTCTATTTTGAACTCTATCAAGGCAGGACAAGTCCTTTCTAGCAGCTCCTGTCCAGATGTGGCAACAATATTCCATCCTTGGACGTACCTGGCTCTTATATAGATAGAGAATAGCATCAGCAGTGAGATATTTACCGGATCGATAGAAAGATCCCACCATTTTTCCAGCGGCCTTGGCAACAGATTTGATGTACGTGTTCCATTTAAGATCAGGAGTAAAGGTCAAGCCGAGAAGCTTGTCAAAACTTGAGGCCTCCTGAAGACGAGAGCCATTCATTTCAATTGATGCCAGATGTGGATCAGAATGTTGATGATGTAAAGAGAGAAGCTTGGTTTTAGATGCATTAAAAGTAACCAGCCACTCCTTTCCCCATTGTATTACGTGCTCAAGATCAGAGGAGAGAGAATTGGAGAGAACTTGGTCGTTTACTGTCTTATATGTGCTACCATAAATGGTAGTGTCGTCAGCATAAATGTCTACAAATGATGTAAGGATGTGATTTGGAAGATCATTAATGTAGATCAGGAAAAGAGTTGGGCCCAGGATGGACCCCTGAGGGATACCGGCATTAATACTGTGAGCTTCTGATTTTTGCCCCTCAACTACGAACCTATCAGAAAGAAATGATTTAATAATTGAGAAGACATTTCCAGCTAACTAGAGATCTTATGAAGTAAACATTTATGCCATACCCTATCAAAGGCCTTAGATATGTCAAGAGCAATTGCCCTAGAAAGATTGCCTCCGTCGAGAGATTCGCTAATCCTATGAGATATAACTGTAAGCACATCTGCTGTAGATCTAGCAGAACGGAAACCATATTGAGTATCACTAAGAAGGTTATTTTTGTTGAGATGGTTGATTACTTCTGTATTTAACACATATTCCAACAACTTACTCATGACGCACAGGAGACTTATTGGCCTGTACTGAGAGGGGGATGAGCGATCACCTGAATTCTTAAATACAGGGCATACTGATGAAATTTTCCAGGGAGATGGGAAACTATTCTCCTTAAGATAACGTTTATACAGTTTCGTAAGTATGGGCGCTAGTTCAGGTTGAAGTTTTTTGAGTACTATAATTGGAATACCGTCAGGGCCAGTTGCCTTACTGGAATCAAGGTTTTTGATTAGCTTGGCAACATCACGTACATATATACGTATATCACATAGCGTGTTTTCTGATACAGGAGGAAATATTGGGGGTTGGCGGCCTTGGTCGCAAAGGGTAGAATTAGCTGCAAAGTTCTTGACAAAGAGTTTGGCTTTGTCTGATGCTGACGAGATTACCTCAGGTCTATTGATAATAGTTGGGATGGAGGTCACGCTTCTGTTCAGGATTCTGTTTGCTATTTGCCAAAACTGGTGGGAACCAAGCCGCTGCTCAGCTACTTTGGACTTAACAGATTGAGCATACAACTCTCTTGCGTTCTTTATTACTTTCTTACAATGGTTGCTGGCAGTCCTGAAAGCGGCTTTAGTTTCCATACATCTATTACGTTGGAAGCAGTGGAAAAAGTGATTTCTGTGCGCAATGGCAGCAGCACATTCTGGAGAGAACCATGGCTGGCTGTTAGGTTTTTGCTGAAACTTTTTCGAGGGTATGAAACGGCCAATACTTACCATTAACCATTCCGTCAGGTCTAATACTATAGAGGACACATCCTTTTTAAACATGGAATGCACAGGTAGATCAGATATAAATGTACGGAAGCTATCCCAGTCAGCCTTAGTGTATCGATATACTGTACGATGGAGAAGTACGTCTGAGGACATATTGCATTTCATTTTTATCTTAATTGATACAACAGAGTGGTCAGAAGATCCAAGAGGCGACAGCACAGAAACTGAACATAGTTCAGGGCAAGTTGTGAGAAAAAGGTCTAGTAGGCTCGCATACTGGCCGTCATTGTCGGGCACACGGGTGGGTTCCTGAACAATCTGAGTGAGGTCATAGGCAATGGAGAAATCATGACAGAACCTCCCCTCATCATCGATCTTGTTTGAGTGGGTCAACCATTCGACGTTGTGAACATTGAAGTCTCCACATACGTGAATGTTAGCTGAAGGATAAGCAGATAGGACTTGGTCAATTTTCTCAGATATGCTTTGAAAGATAGTAACTCCGCTGTTATGGGGGCGATAGAGAGTAAATATAAATGCCGTAGTGTGAGCTAAAGCAACCCGGAAGCACATATAGGGTAAGTTAGGATCTTCCCTGGAGATGTCCCTACCACATGGAAAGCTATCTTTAATATAGGCACATATTCCATGCCCATGGCGATCTTGGGGGTCAGATTTAGAAGTTAAGTTAGAGTATCCTTTAATTGCGAACTCTTCTAGGGAAATAGCATGTCCAATGCCAGTTTCACTTAAAAATAAAAGGTTTGGTTTAGTCTCCTGTAATTGGGTTTCAACCTCTGGAAGGTTAGAACGTAGACCGTTGATGTTGGAGAAGGAGACATGGTAGTAGGGGTCTACGTTGGAAGTTGGAGAACCGGGTTTAATCGTGTATTTTTTCTTGAAACTTGTCATGATGAAATTTTGGAATTTGTGGACTAGGTCGTCAGATTTACTTAGAGCAGGACAGAGAGGGGAAACTAAGAGAGAAAAAGAAATGAAGCATTTTTTTTTATTTGTAGCTAATGATAAGGTAAAGCCGTAACAATTACCCACTAGTATGGCATCGAGAGGCCCCACCAGAAGTTACTGCATGGTCCAGAATCCATTCACCAAATGGCAATACAGCAGCCCCAGTACTTTGCACCTGCTGATAGGACAGCCTCCTTAGTGGCTAATCCAAAGTTCGGGTCCCTGACTATCAGGCGGATAACGTCAGCCCAGACAAAACGTTTACCTCCAGCACCCTTACTAGTGACATGGCTACAAGGATAGACATAGAAACAGAAAATTATCAGCATTTCTTGATACAATACTCAACATCTCTATCAGTATTTCTGAATTCAATAATCAACATATCCATCAGTATTTCCTGATACAATGGACAACAGCTTCCTCAGAATTTCTTACTTTAATGGTCAGCATTTCCACATACATTTCCTTAGACAACGGTCAGCATCTTCATCAGTATTTCTTACTTCAATCGTCAACATCTCAATCATCATTTCATCAAACAATTTCCGACATCTCCATTAGTATTTCTTAATTTAATAGTCAATATCTCAATCAGTACTTAATAATACAATGATTGTCATGTTCAGTAGAATTTTTAGTTCACGTGTTGACATTATCATCAGCATTATTTTCAAAGTTAATGGTCAACTTCTCCATACACATCGTAAATATTTTCATCGATATTTGTTAATTGAATTGCCAATATTTTTATCTCGATTTATCAATTTAATGGTCAATATCTCTAAAACGTTTACTTAAATGGTCAATATCATCGACCAGCTTCATTATCTGTTGCTCAAGTGAACATTCAAGATTGCGCTGTGTAGATTACAATTTTATTTCACTTTATTCATCGTTAACAAATAACAAGATATGTAATCTCAGTGACAAAATTATATACTCATTCAGTTTGCGATTCTATTCCTAGCAACTTCGAGTCGTCATCTCTCGGTAGATTACGCAAGCAACAGAAAAATTCCGAAATGATTACCCAATCAACTGTAAGCAAACACGTTTTAATGAAACCGTGAAATTAATTAAATCAGGAGCATTTTTTAAATTGGAAAATGATTTTCAACATGCTATGCCAACGTGGAAGCTCTTTTTCATCATGTTAAGAATGGTTTTCTAAATTGAACGGAAACGCCACGTTTTGAATTAATCTGACCGTTTTCGTTTAGGTATTTTCTGTCTGTACGCGAAATCGCTGAAGATTGGGTTGTAAACTGGATATGTACCCAAAGTTTTATATAAAAAAATTACAAAATAATTAGCGTCGGTTATCATAATCACCGATATCGATTTTCCGGTTAAAACGTTAATATAAGCAATTAAACTAATACTATTTATGCGATTTTCTATCAACATTAACGTCACGATTTGATTAGTAAACAGCGGTTACGGTAGTAGTAGTAGTAGTAGTAGTAGTAGTATCGTATAGGTTAAACCTCTATACCGCTCTTTTTCTGAGCCAGTTCGTGAAATTGTCATCAGATAAATGGGCTGTCGCATAGCCTCCTTCCAGTCGGGTGACTGGACAGTGTTGGATCAGGTGGTCTGTTCTTTGAGCAGATTGGGAAATCTATTTGTATCCACCTGTGTTTGTTTAATACAGTCCTGCATAGTCTTGTTTTGGTCTGGTTTGCGGCTACTCACTGCTTCCTACTATTTGTAGCAAAACCTGGGAGGCACAAAATTGGTTCTTCAATGATGTCCCCTCCTTTGAGAGTATTGTTTCTACATTCCTTCTTCTATGTCTTAACTGGGTTGAAGTTTTTGATTTTTGAGTTGTAGAACGGCTTTCGGAACTTGAGGTATCCGGAGCATCTTTTAAAAATTGTTGGATTCGTATGAGATTAAAACAAGCCAACCGGGAGGTTTCGTTATTCAAAACTAAATTAGACTTTTATGCTAACATACTTTAGAAATTGAATCTTTTAATCTTAGATGAACCTTTTTAGTCGTTATTGGTGACCCCACCCTCTCAGATACTGTAGTTCAACTAACGAAATGACGTTTAATAAAGACACAAATCAAGCATGCAAGGTCCCCCTTTACGGGTGAAAAACTTATGATATATTTGTACAAAATTTAATTTTTAAAGCGCCGTTATTGAGAAAACTACGAACAAATTAACAGATGAACGATCGGGGGCAACGTTACCCCTACAATGCCCGCCTAGAGAACCAACCATGATTAATGTTTGTGCAAAATTTTAAAAGTATTTAAGGAGTGGTTATTGAGAAAGGTGCAAACAAACGAAAGGATGAACGATTTTGATGCAATTTTACTCCTATAATGTGCCCGGAGGGGGGTAGTTAACCAGAGTTATCCCGGAAATTCGTTCTGGCAAAAATTTACTTTCACCATGACTAATGTTTGCGCAAAATTTAAAAATAAATCCAAGGCGTTGTTATTGCGAACAGTGCGAACAAACGAACAGACGAACGGACGAACGGGAGTGAATTACTAGGTCCAATCGCTTCTTTTATCGGAGGACCAACAAAATTATCTGGCTCTCGAGATGCGTATTACATGGCGAAAAATATCTACTTGACTTAAGATACGTCGGAATTTCGAACACAATGCGATATATGACCTCGTTTTATTGTAAATAAGCAGCACAGAAATTGTTGTTGGGCAAATGCAAATACGCTATATATTGAAAGCAAACAATTCTAAACAACATAAATATTTATCAATTGGAATATAGATTCTCGGACGTTTCTTTTATTAATATGACTTGTTTGTTGTCTAGTTAAAGTATTTTTTGCAACCTGATGACGTATATTATCATGTGGCCTAATTCACGAATGCTGAGGCGTAAGCTTTTATAAATTTATTTTTGGGTCATGAAAAAAAATCCTTTACCAGAACCTCCCGCCCCGAACATTGTTCCGCTGGGTTGATTCGCCGTTGAATACAACACGGTAGCCTTCAAATCCAATGTAAACAAGTTCTTGCTGAGCCGTTCCCATAAATAATAGAATTCTACCTAATTTACACTAACGATTACTACACTACCACCTTACATTCATTAACCCTTATCCTTGAGTGTCTGTCGGTCTCGATAAATGATTACTCTCAAGTAAAAAAATAACCTAGTTTGTGTTATCTATACGTTTAATTTTTATCAAAGAAAAATGAATTTTTTTTCGCGCCTAAAAATGCATGTTGCCACTGAAGCATGAGAAGTTTCTACGATAAAAATATATTTATCGGCGGGAGGCAACCTGGATGATGTTTGAGTAGCAATATGCTTGTTCGCGTTACATTTAAATTTCCGCATGATGACACAATCTGGAAAATGGAAACCAGTAAAAGAATTTACAATGTTAGCGGTTCGAAGAAATGCGCTATTATGGTAGAAAGTCTTTTAGCGGCTTTCTTTAAGAGTCGCATTTCTTTGTTTACAAAGCCATTCGGCGGAAGTGACGTCATACAGATTTAAAGTTACGGATGATCAACACTATATATAATTTATCTTTTTTAAAAAGCAAATATAAAAAAAGTTATATTTAAAACTGTTATAAAAATATTTATAGAACTGTTTTTTTTTTCAATGAGATGTTTAAAAATATTTATGAACAGTTTTTGTTTGATTAAAAAAAGTTTATAAACATATTATTGGAAAAAAACAGTTCATAAATATTTTTAACGGCTTTATTTTTATGTTTGATGTGAACAAAAAAATTACTAACACCTCTGATGCATGATTAAAAAAAAACAGCTCATTTTTATTTTAAGCGTTATAATAATTTTGTTATAAAAGTTAAAATAAAGACTGTTTGAATAAAACTTCTATTTTTACATTTGTTTTTAAAAGAAAAAAGTTACATTATATACAGTGTTGGTCATCCGTACCTTAAAATTTGTATGGCGTCACTTCCGCCGAATGGCTTTGTAAACAAAGAAGTGCGACTCTTAACGAAATACCATTTACCATCTAAATAACTCTATAGTAAAGAGGCAAGGCTTTTCTGCTAGTCTGTTGGTTGTGGGAGTATAAATATAGTAAGTTCGTGAGATCCTATTTCGTAGAAGTACTTGTACAATAAGCACACGGATGCAAAACTGCGACGAAGCAAGAGAGGCTGAAACTTAACAGACAGTGCGGACTCATTAGGTTATAAATTCTTGTTTACGCCCTATTAAGGAAGAAGAGGCTTTTGTTGTTGTGCACGGGTGAATAGCGGTTTTATATGGGTATTGTGTGTTAATAACGCGGTTAACGCGGTACAGGATTGAACCACCTTGTTTGTGTCCAAATTGAGTGCAGAGAGGTCAAAAAGTTAACACTGATATCCTTCAAACTCATTGACTTCTATTGACGGACACGTTGTACCTGTGTGATTTGCCACCCTACACCACACCGCAACATATAAAGAAGAGACGCACGTAGTTAGTCGGAAATCAGAGTCAGATTAGAATCAAGGCGAGTCAGAACGAGAGTCTTGCAGTCACGATGAGGATACGGAAAATAGGAAAAGCTGTTGATATCTTAAATTATTTGTAAAAGAAAATTATTTTAATTAATCATATAACAAATGATAAACAAAAAAAGCATTAAAATATGTCAAGAGTTTAGTGTTTGAAACAAGTTCAAAGATTGATGCCAAAAATGTTAGGTGTTTCTCTTATTTTGTCCAACCCCTGTATATATAATGTACTAACGTATATACTATATGATATTAAGTATCTGCTTGTATTAATGTATATACTGTACTAACATATATACTATACGATATTAAGTATCTGCTTGTATTAATGTATATACTGTACTAACGTATATACTATACGATATTAAGTATCTGCTTGTATTAATGTATATACTATACTAATGTATATACTATACGATATTAAGTATCTGCTTGTATTAATGTATATACTATACTAATGTATATACTATACGATATTAAGTATCTGCTTGTATTAATGTATAGACTGTACTAACGTATATACTATACGATATTAAGTATCTGCTTGTATTAATGTATATACTATACTAATGTATATACTATACGATATTAAGTATCTGCTTGTATTAATGTATAGACTGTACTAACGTATACACTATACTAACTTATATATTATACTATACTTCACCTAATATATGCACTATTCATTAAAATGCATTAACTTTAATGTATTAAAATAATGTATTTAATGTATTATTAAATACTATTATTATCGTATTGTTAAAATTTTATTATTTTATCATAAATTCATTATTTTATTATGAATTTTAATAATATTTTATTTTAAAAATAGTTAAGTATCATTACAAATGTACTATGCATTCCATATATGTGAGAATATATGTCCATGTTTGCGTGCTATAGAACTCGATATGTCAACAGTTAAAACATTTGGATAAACTTCAATAATGGTTACATTTTTCAAGGAATCGGAAAACATCATTAAATTCTTTCTTCAATACTATCGGAGTTGGCTACGTTTCATAAATATTGACTGAAATATATTAGAACGTAAAGAAGCGATATTAATTTTCTTCGTTTCGTGAAATAAAAATAAAATTAAACAAAGAACATATTAGTGAAGACTGTATTTAATAAATTGTTTAGACATTGAATCCATGTTTTTTTTTATTCGTATTTCTCATAATTTTCAATAATTCACTTAAAAATGTTGTTCGAATTCGTTTACAGGTAATTCAACCCACTTGCTATTTTACAACTGTCCATAAGAAGCGTAGGTTTTAATGACGCTACCGAGCTACTAGTTTTTTTTTATTACTATTATTACTATTATTTTTTATTACTTCTATATATATAAATCCCAAATGTCTGTGAGTTTGTATGTTTGTATGTAACGCTAAAACTTTTGAAAGACACAACCAGACTTGATAAATTTGGTATCATATCGAAGCCCCGTGTCCCGGATGACAAATATCGAAATTTCACGTCAAACGGACGAGGAGAAAGGGGTAAACGTATCAGTTATCTCCAAGGGGGTCCCAAAAAAAACTGTCATTGTAATGCTTTTTATTACGTAATTCTTGAATGATCCAATGTAATTAATACGTAAAAAAAAAAAAGCTTAGTCATGTCACGTGACGTGACGTCAACGTCCACTAATGGCGAACAATTGTTAATAAAAAAATCTTTCTCCGATACTTTTGCATTTTTCTCTTCGGCTCAGTTATATCTTTTTTTTTACTTTATGCCAATGTTTCCATCGTTATTACCTGGTTAAAAATATTATTTATACAAGAGTTTTAACGAAAAATGTCAGGAAAAAAAGTACGGGATTAAAAAAATTCACCTTTCAAAATATTAGACGATTATAAAAATATCGTAATATTTATGTAATGTAAAATAATTAGCCATTTTGTATATTACCACGTGACCTCATACCTCTTAAGCTGGAAGGGGGGGGGGGGAGTAAAACCAACACCGTCTCTCTCTCTCACACTTACTCTCTCTCTCTCTCACTTTCTCTATCACCCTCTTTCTATTTTTCTATTCGTTTAAAAACGCTTAGTCATGTCACGTGACGTGACGTCACGGTTTGGTTACTATGGAAACACTTACTTTTTGTGCTGCTTCGAAAAGGAACAAAATTCAACATACACCGCTTCCTCTTCCCTCCCTCCCTCTCTCTCTCTCTCTCTCTCTCTCTCACACACACACACACACACACTTTCTTCGGTGTGTTTTTGTTGTTACGTACGTATTTTTTTATATTTTTATCTCAGTAATTTTTATTATATTTAATAGCATTTTCTTTTTTTTTTTTTTCATGGGAAATTATTTTTCTATTCGTTTTAAGAAAATGCTATTAAAAAATAAAAATGCGATAAATTCTGGCAACAGTTATTTATTTATGCTATTCGCAGCCGGCCGGAAGAAACGCGCATAGACATTTTGTAAACATTGTTTTTAAAAAATAAAAAATAATACTTCTATTATGTTTTAAACGACTGTAATAGTTTATTTTGGAAGTATAAAAAAAAGTCCATTAATTTGAACTTAAAGCCTGTTTGAATAAAACTTATATAAAAAAAAACCGTCACTTCCGGCAAATGGCTATGTAAACAACTGGTGGCATTTTTCGAATACATCGGTAAACACTGTATGTTTTTCGAGCTGAATAAATATGTTACATTGAATAAAAACACAAAAAATATATCCAGTTGGATAGAAAAGTAACTTATCTTGCCTTTCCTAACATTTATTTGTTATATATTTGTCTTTTGACCGTCCACTAATGGCGAGTTTTTTTTTTTTTTTAAATAAAACTAATTTTAAAATTTCGATGTTAGAAAAACAGTCCATCACATGTCAATATAAAAATTCTCTTTTTGTTTGATAAAAAGAATAAACAGTTAATAGATACAACAAAAAAGTCCATTAAGTTCAACAAACTAAACTCTTTTATTTATAATAAAACTCTTCGACAGTTTAAATGCTTTCAAAATCCTATGTAAGTATATCGTTTTTACTGTACACAGATTCGAAAAAGTTGTCATCAAACAAATATATGACAGAGTTGAATAAATATGTTACATTGATTAAAAACACTTCTTATTAGCATTTTCTTTTTATATGACAACGTTAATGTTCATGAATCTCTCTTTTAATCATTTTTATCGACTATCAGCCAAATAACCGGGGTCTAAAATTTGGGAAATTATTTTTCTATATTTTTCTATTCATTTAAAGAATATGCTATTAAAAAAGAAAAAGTCGATAAAAGTTAGACATAAACAGTAAAAAAATAGAAGATATTATTATTAAATAACAATAATTATTAAAAATAAATATTAACATTTACAATAATAAAATGAGTTAGTATTAAAAATAATTATTAAAATAAAAATGAGTTTATTATTAAAAATACATATTAATATTCAAATAAAATTGTTTTTATTATTAAAAATAAATATTAATATTTAAAGTAGAATAAAATGTGTTTATTATTATAAATAAATATTAATATTTAAAATAATATGTGTTTATTATTAAAAATAAATATTAATATTTAAAATAATATAATGTGTTTATTATTACAAATAAATATTAATATTAAAATAAAATGTGTTTATTATTAAAAATAAATATTAAGGAAGGTCAACAGGTGGAGGAAAAATAGTCAATGCAGGTCATACCACCTGACCAGCTAAAATCGCCTTTTTATATAAGGCAGACAGTCAGACTATTTGCCTTGAGGGCGGGCTAAGCCCTCCTACCCCCCCCCCCCACCCCAAAGCTGAGAGCTGGGGAAACTTCTCTCAGAAGGGGTATGGGAGGACAGGGAGACCTTCCCTCTTTCAACTAAGAGATAGATATCCTTTTGTATGGTTGATTGACCCCCCCTACCTGTCGGTTCTGCTTACTCCATTCCGAAAGAGATCAACCTTACACAAAAAAAAAAAAAATATGGGGACAGGGAAGCCTTCCCGGGCCCCCTTTCTGGGAGGAGAAGTTCCCCGGCTCCTACCTTTTTGGGAGTGCTCAGCCCGTCCTCCAGTCAACCACAATATTTGAAGAATAAAGATATTTTTGTTTTTGTGTTTTAGGTGGTGAAGGTGATCTGGGGAGTGTTTTTTTTTTTCACAAAAAAGGTACTTTTTACGAATGGGTATCCAAGAAAATTACAGTATTTTGTCAGAAATTAAGATTTTCATTGACCACTCTCAATACTATCAGAAATGAACAAAGTTAATTAAACAGTCTACACAATATAAACTAACTGTTTTGTTGGCTTTTTATTCTAACTCCAAACTAACCCATAACTACATTTTTCTTTTATTTTGCAAATTTGATTTCCTTTAGTTTATATTGTGTAGCTGAATCAGAAATTGATTTATCTTTTGTCATTTGTAGTTAACATGCTATCAGCGCAATTACTACAGTGTAATCACACATGATCTACCAAAATAAAAACACTTCAGATAAAGTCTTAAATAGAATTCAGTTCCTTACATGACATCTGATGAAGTCAGTACAAACGTTACAAACTAATACTTGAAAAACAATTTGACATTTACTGTACTACAATATCACATTTGTATAGAAGTAGAAATCTGGATACCTATTCTGATACCTAATAAAAGAAAGGACACTCTTTGGGGCGGATTTTGATGATAACAAGTCACTAATTAGAAATTATAATAAACATTGAAATAATTGAAGAATTTTACCAAAATAAAATTACTTGGTAATCACCCAATTTCTGCCACAAAATTTTATTTGGCAAAACTCATAAGCATAAAATATATATTTTCTAATTTCATCTTTTTTTTTTTACATAATCTGGTTTGATGTTTTCCTAAATATTCAAATCACTATATTTTGCTGCTTAATATTAAATACAGCAAATGAGTTATTTTTATGCATCAAACAATTACATTTTCTCATTCATCCAAACTAATCACTGAACATCAATTTCATATTTTCTTCACTAAAATATTACTATGCTTGATGTCATCAAGTAGAGCGGATCATTTTTTTTTACATTTGTTTACACATTTTTTACAAATGTTTTTGAGAGTCCATACAAAGTTATAAGTGTTCAACATTTTTTTTCAGTTGAATATATTTTGTCTAAGATTCTTAGCCTATGTCATTGCATACCAATTTGTTTCTTGAAAGTTAAGTTCACTGTAAAAACATCTGATACACCAAAATCCCTGATACCTGTTTCTTATAAGCGCCAAATAACTATCACTATTTCGATTTGTGTTTCATGAGAACAATTCAATATTGATACATTATAAGAAACATTTCCAGTGCTTTTCTCTTTTTAGCAATAGTTGGTTGATAATTAGAGGACACAACTAACCCTATACTATGCTTTACTTTGTTTTGTATATATATTTTGTATTGTGTGAAATTAACAAAGATTCATATGCAGGAATCTGTTGATACATTCCAAGAATCCCAATGCGACCAACAAACTTGAAAGACTACAATTTCTTTTTACTATGATCAATAAGAAAGCTCAAGGACTAAGTTGTTGGACTCATCCTGATCACCATTTTAAATTATTGTTAACAGTAAGTTTAACATTTTAAGTACAGAATAATATTCCTTTTGATATTTATAAATTACTATTTTCTGTGACAGATGTTACTTTTTCAATATTGATTGTACCCTCTTTTGTGTTTTTAAATTTTGCATACAATAATATTAAGCACACCATACCAAGACCACTATTTGAGCATCTAATAAACTGCCTACCAAGACCAATGTTTTCAAGTGACAATGGAGAGTATTCATGTTATGTTTCACATTTTTATGTTTTTAAATATTTTGCTGCTTAATATCAAATTCAGCAGATGTTTACTTTGTTTTGTGTATATACTTTATATTAGGTAGAATAAACAAAACTTAATTTCGCTACCATCATTATTTGTAGTGACATGCACTGTTAACATAAATAAAATCAATGGTGACAATCCCTGATACCTGTTTCGTATAAGCACCAAATAACTATGATAATGTGTTATTGTTGATACATTATAATAAACATTTCCATTGACTGGTCGTTTGCTTAGCTTAGGTTTACATCATTTTTTCACAATGTTTCTCTACTTGCTTTCAGCATGAGAGCAGATCATATTCTGCACATGTTTCATGCATATCACAAAAACTTATAATATTTGATCAACATTTGACTAACAATTTTACAAAAAAGACCTACCACCTTAAGGGGGGTAAAGGTAAGGCTCCCCACATAACCATAAAAGAAAGCCGCCCCCCCATACAGTGGGAAAGAGCTCCCTTCCCATTCTGGGGCAGAGAAGGGGCAAGGAAAACTCTTAAACATAAATGGTCAACGGAGGGTATACACCCTGGGAAACTAAAAGTCTATATGGAATCTGCATAAATTAAAATATCCTGTTTAAGCGTATTGTATGACAGGGAGGGAAGGTCAACAGGTGGAAGAAAAATGGTCTACGCAGAGCATACCGCCTGACAAGCTAAAATCGCCTTTTTATATACGGCAGACAATCAGACTCTGATTGCCTGGACGGCGGGCTGAGCAATGAATGTGGAAGCCGGGGAACTTCTCTCAGAAGGAGGATGGGAGGCCCAGGGAGCCTTCGCTCTCCTCCTAAGAGAGGGATATCCTCTTACTCCCTTTGGAAAGAGATCAACCTTACACAAAACAAAAAATATGGGAAGAGAAGCCTTCCCGGGCCCCCCCTCCCCCTTCTGGGAGGAGAAGTTCCCTGGCTCCAACCTTTTGGGGGGGGGGGGCCTAAGCCTGTCCTCCAGGCAACCAAATGAAAAAGAAATTTACCCATCCCACCTTTGTAGGAAGTTGTTGGACTCATCCTGATCACCATTTTAAATTATTGTTAACAGTAAGTTTAACATTTTAAGTACAGAATAATATTCCTTTTGATATTTATAAATTACTATTTTCTGTGACAGATGTTACTTTTTCAATATTGATTGTACCCTCTTTTGTGTTTTTAAATTTTGCATACAATAATATTAAGCACACCATACCAAGACCACTATTTGAGCATCTAATAAACTGCCTACCAAGACCAATGTTTTCAAGTGACAATGGAGAGTATTCATGTTATGTTTCACATTTTTATGTTTTTAAATATTTTGCTGCTTAATATCAAATTCAGCAGATGTTTACTTTGTTTTGTGTATATACTTTATATTAGGTAGAATAAACAAAACTTAATTTCGCTACCATCATTATTTGTAGTGACATGCACTGTTAACATAAATAAAATCAATGGTGACAATCCCTGATACCTGTTTCGTATAAGCACCAAATAACTATGATAATGTGTTATTGTTGATACATTATAATAAACATTTCCATTGACTGGTCGTTTGCTTAGCTTAGGTTTACATCATTTTTTCACAATGTTTCTCTACTTGCTTTCAGCATGAGAGCAGATCATATTCTGCACATGTTTCATGCATATCACAAAAACTTATAATATTTGATCAACATTTGACTAACAATTTTACAAAAAAGACCTACCACCTTAAGGGGGGTAAAGGTAAGGCTCCCCACATAACCATAAAAGAAAGCCGCCCCCCCATACAGTGGGAAAGAGCTCCCTTCCCATTCTGGGGCAGAGAAGGGGCAAGGAAAACTCTTAAACATAAATGGTCAACGGAGGGTATACACCCTGGGAAACTAAAAGTCTATATGGAATCTGCATAAATTAAAATATCCTGTTTAAGCGTATTGTATGACAGGGAGGGAAGGTCAACAGGTGGAAGAAAAATGGTCTACGCAGAGCATACCGCCTGACAAGCTAAAATCGCCTTTTTATATACGGCAGACAATCAGACTCTGATTGCCTGGACGGCGGGCTGAGCAATGAATGTGGAAGCCGGGGAACTTCTCTCAGAAGGAGGATGGGAGGCCCAGGGAGCCTTCGCTCTCCTCCTAAGAGAGGGATATCCTCTTACTCCCTTTGGAAAGAGATCAACCTTACACAAAACAAAAAATATGGGAAGAGAAGCCTTCCCGGGCCCCCCCTCCCCCTTCTGGGAGGAGAAGTTCCCTGGCTCCAACCTTTTGGGGGGGGGGGCCTAAGCCTGTCCTCCAGGCAACCAAATGAAAAAGAAATTTACCCATCCCACCTTTGTAGGAAGTGTGCTCAGCCCACCTTCTGAGCCACTGTGAAAGTTTCCTTCCACCAAAAGGGAAGGGAACGAGGAAGGAAAAGTCTCTGAGAATCTTCATGCAATTTCTTTGACAAAGAAACTGTTTTCACTTGATTCCACACAAAATTTTTATTGCTTTTTCATCTATTGTCTTATATTAGGATTTCTTTATGCATGTTATTTTATTTAAGAGTACTAAATAGCTTTTCAGTTTCTTGAGACTCTTTCAACTGTCTGGATTCTGCAGCAACGTTGTGGAGTGATATGTAAAACATAAATTGGTACTATATAACAATAGGTATGTAGAATTCTAACTCGCCAGTGTTGATCGTTTCAATTATTTACAAATTCACCAGGTCCTAGATATGACCATAAACTGTATCCAAACATGGGGCTTTGTGAAGTGTGAAGCCACCATTTAATTGCTATTAATTATTATTACTGTTAAAAACTCAAGAAATATCCGAAAATATGTCAACCTTACAAAAAAGAACTACCACCTTAAGTGGAGTAGAGGTAAGGCTCCCCCACATAACCATAAAAGAAAGCCGCCCCCCCCTACAGGGGGAAAGAGCTCCCCTCCCATTCCAGGGTAGGGAAGGAGTAAGGAAAACTCTTAAACATAAATGGTCAACGAAGGGTATACACCCTGGGAAGCTAAAAGAGCCTTTTTATACAGCTCATCTGATGGCAAAACTTAAAAAGATAAAGAGATCAATAGCTATAGCCAGCCGGTCTCATGAACACAGGTTTACACTCCATCCAAGTTCAGTTGAGGCCTCTATTTCCTCCGTGCGAATAAGGTCCTGACCCCTCCCCAAGTGCGGGGAGTTTGCCCGACTCCACTCCGGGCACACTTAACAAGAAAACTACCCCCTCCCTAATGCAGGAGAGAGAATGCTCACTGCTTGATCTCCTTCTTTGGTTGGATGACTGCCACCTCCCCATAGCGAGGGGTAAAAAAAAAAAGCAAATCACCCCTTCAGCCCTTCCCTGCATAGCACGGCTCCCTCCTTCAGGGAGGGAAGGTCAATAGGTGGAGGAAAAATAGTCAACGCAGGGCATAACGCCTGAGAAGCTAAAATCGCCTTTTTATATACGGCAGACAGTCAGACTCTATTTGCCTTGAGGGCGGGCTAAGCCCCTCCCCCAAATTTGAGAGCCGGAGAAACTTCTCCTCTCAGAAGCTGGAGGGGAGGCCAGGGAGCCTTCCCTCTTTCAACTAAGAGACGGATATATATGTATCTTTCTTTTCTTTGCTTATTTCTTGGTACTAAGGATTTCTGTATGCATGTTATTTTATTTAAGAGTACTAAATAGCTTTTCAGTTTCTTGAGACTCTTTCACCTGTCTGGATTCTGCGGCAACGTTGTGGAGTGATATGTAAAACATAAATTGGTACTTTATAACAATAGGTATGTAGAATTCTAACTCGCCAGTGTTGATCGCTTCGATTATTTACAAATTCACCAGGTCCTGGATATGACCATAAACTGTATCCAAACGTGGGGCTTTGTGAAGTGTGAAGCCACCATTTAATTGCTATTGCTACCAGGTCCACTCTGATCTAGAGTGGTAGTACCTGTTAGGGTCCCAATTATGAGTTAAATAGAAACCAACATTAAATAAACAAATATATTCAAGGAAAAAAATGTCACTGGATTTGGCATGAAATAACCTGATATAGTGTTGATATGTCATAAAACAAAATGAACCAACAAATTCACCAATCGACACATTATCAACAAATGTATCTTTCTTTTCCTTTTTCTATGCTTATTTCTTGGTTCTAAGCTTATCATTAACAAACCCTGACATTTCTTTTACTTTGTTTTGTGTATATATTTTATTTTGTGTAGAATTAAAAAAAAAAAAAAAAAAATTACATTTCGCTACCACATTTGCAGCGAAATGTTAGCATAAATAAAATCACTGGTGACAACCCATGATGTTTTTTCTAATGAACACCAATTAACCAACACGCTTTCCATTGGTTTTTCATAACAATTTAATATTGATAAATTATAATAAACATTTCCATTACTTTTCTCTTTTTATCAATAAATATACTTGGTTGATAATTAGAGGACACAATGTTTATTGTAATAAAACTTGTGATCTATAACATCCAATTCTAACAATTAAACTTTCCTTTCTCAATTGAAACAAACAACATACCCCACACTATGTTCCTAAAAATGAGGATTTTACTATTGCGTTTACATAATTTTTTAGCTATGTTTCTCTTACTTTCAGCATGAGAAAATATAATTTTCTACATGTGTTTCATGCATAACACACAAACGTATATGTGACCAACATTTTACCTCTGATATTTTTCCAAAAACACCAAATAACATTCACGCTTTCCATTGGTTTTTCATAATAACAATTTAATATTTATAATTTATAATAAACATGTCCATTCATTTTCTCTTTTTATCAATAAATATGCTTGGTTGATAATTAGAGGACTAAAATCAGATTTGTAAAAATTTCATTTTTTTATTTTTCACTCTGAGAATTTTCTTTTTATTTCTTTGACAAACTATTTTTTTCAATTGACTTCAGCACATGATTGTTATTGCTTCTTCCCCTTTTGTCTTATATTTTTTTTCTTCATGCCAAAGATTTTATATATCAAATTTTTTCTCATTTCTTACATTTTATTTCTTTAATTCATAGTCCGCCAATATAGTATTAGTTTCAATTCCATTGAACACAATGTTTTATATAGTAAACATCAGCATATTTCACTTTTCAAGTATTTTTTTATTTTATTTCAAATACTATGTTTTATTTCATTTTGTTGACACTCATTTACCTCTCTGGGGTGCTACAAGGAACATGTAGAGTGATATATCAAACATGAATTGGTACTTTATAACAATAGGTATCTAGCATTTTCAGATAGCAATGTGGATAGTTTTAAACATGTATACACTTAAAATCTCATAATATAAAGAAATGTATCTTTTTTTTTCTTTTCCTTTGCTTATTTCTCTAACCTAAACATATCATTAACTAACCATAAACTTTGTTTTAGTTTTATATATCTATTTTATATTGAAGAATACACAAAAATCAATTTCACTACCACATTTACAATGTTAGCATACACAAAAATCACTGGTTACAATCATTGATAGCTGTTTCTTATAAGCACCAAATATCTATCACAATTTCGAATTGTTTTTCATGATAACAATTCAATATTGATACATTATAAGAAACATTTCCGTTGCTTTTCTCTTTTTATAAATACAAATAATATTAAGCACACCATACCAAGCCCACTGTTTCAGCATCTAATAAACTGCCTACCAAGATCAATGTTTTCAAGTGACAATGGAGAGTATTCATGTTATGTTTCACATTTTTATGTTTTGATATATTTTGCTGCTTAATATCAAATTCAGCAGATGAGTTCTTTCTTATGCATCAAACAATTACATTTTCTGATATTCATTCAAGCTAATTACTGAAAATCAATTACATATTTTCTTTACTAAAATAATACTGTGCTTGATTTCATCAAGTGGTGCAGATCTGTTTTTACACTAACAATGTGCACATTTTTTGAAGAATAAAGTTATTTTTTGTTTTTATTTTTAAGGTGGTGAAGGTGATCCGGGGAGTGTTTTTTTTTTTTTTTTTTTTTTTTTTTTTCAAAAAAGGTACTTTTTACGAATGGGTATCCAAGAAACGTTCAGTATTTTGTCATAAATTAAGATTTTCTTTGACCACTATCAATACTATCAGAAATGAACAATCTACACAATACAAACTAACGGTTTTGTTGCCTTTTTATTATAACTCCAAACTAACCCATAACTACATTTTTCTTTTATTTTGCAAATTTGATTTCCTTTAGTTTATATTGTGTAGCTGAATCAGAAATTGATTGAACTTTTGTCATTTGTAGTTAACATGCTTTCAGCGCAATTACTACAGTGTAATCACACATGATCTACCAAAATAAAAACACTTCAGATAAAGTCTTAAATAGAATTCAGTTCCTTACATGACATCTGATGAAGTCAGTAGAAACATTACAAACTAATACTTGAAAAACAATTTGACATTTACTGTACTACAATAACACATTTGTAAAGAAGTAGAAATCTGGATACCTATTCTGATACCTAATAAAAGAAAGGACACTCTTTGGGGCGGATTTTGATGATAACAAGTCACTAATTAGACATTATAATAAACATTCAAATAATTTAAGAATTTTACCAAAATAAAATTACGTGGTAATCACCCAATTTCTGCCACAAAATTCTGATTGGCAAAACTCATAAACATAAAATATATATTTTCTAATTTCATCTTTTTTACTTTTTACATAATCTGATTTGATGTTTTCCTAAAGATTCAAATCACTGTATTTTGCTGCTTAATATCAAATGCAGCAGATGAGTTCTTTTTTATGCATTAAACAATTACATTTTCTCATATTCATCCAAACTGAAAATCATTATTTTCATATTTTCTTCATTAAAATATCACTGTGCTTGATGTCATCAAGTGGAGCGGATCATTTTCTTTCTTTTTTTTTTTTCTTTTTTTTTTTTCATTTGTTTACACATTTTTTACAAATGTTTTTGAGAGTCCATACAATGTTATAAGTGTTCAACATTTTTTTTTTCATTTGAATATATTTTGCCTAAGATTCTTAGCCTATATCATTGCATACCAATTTGTTTCTTGAAAGTTAAGTTCACTGTAAAAACATCTGATACACCAAAATCCCTGATACCTGTTTCTTATAAGCGCCAAATAACTATCACTATTTCGATTTGTGTTTCATGAGAACAATTCAATATTGATACATTATAAGAAACATTTCCAGTGCTTTTCTCTTTTTAGCAATACATATAGTTGGTTGCTAATCAGAGGACTTAACTAACCCTATAATTTGCTTTACTTTGTTTTGTATATATATTTTGTATTGTGTGGAATTAACAAAAATTCATATGCAGAAATCTGTTGATTCATTCCAAGAATCCCAATGCGACCAACAAACTTGAAAGATTACAATTTCTTTTTACTATGACCAATAAGAAAGCTCAAGAACTAAGTTGTTGGACTCATCCTGATCACCATTTTACAGTATTGTTAACAGTAAGTTTAACATTTTAAGTACAGAACAATATTATGTTTTGATTTTTACAAATTACTATTTTCTGTGACAGATGTTACTTTTTCAATATTGATTGTACGCTCTTTTGTGTTTTTACATTTTGCATAAAATAATATTAAGCACACAATACCAAGCCCACTATTTCAGCATCTAATAAACTTCCTACCAAGACCAATGTTTTCAAGTGACAATGGAGAGTTATCATGTTGTTTCACATTTTTATGTTTTTAAATATTTTGCTGCTTAATATCAAATTCAGACCCCTATTTCCTCCGTGCGATTAAGGTCCTATTTGCCTTGAGGGCGGGCTAAGCCCTCTTTCCCCCCCCCCCCCAAAGTTGAGAGCCAGGGAAACTTCTCCTCTCAGAAGCGGGAGGGGAGGCCAGGGAGCCTTCCCTCTTTCAACTAAGAGACGGATATCCTTTTGTATGGTTGATCTCCTCCCCCCCGTCTCTGTCGGTTCCGCTTACTCCCTTCGGAAAGAGATCAAGCTTACACAAAAAAAAAAAAAATATGTGGAGAGGAAAGCCTTTCTGGGAGGAGAAGTTCATCATGATCACGGATCGACATTCTTTATTGATGCCCCAGGTGGAACTGGCAAAACTTTCCTGTTAAATCTGCTCCTTGCAAAAGTTCGTCTCACAAACAATATTGCCCTTGCAGTGGCATCCAGTGGAATTGCAGCAACACTTTTGGATGGTGGTAGAACTGCTCACTCTATGTTTTCTCTCCCATTGGACCTTACTAGACAGGAAAAACCATTGTGTAATATTAAAAAAGATTCAGCAAAGGCTAAACTACTGCAAAACTGTAAATTAATAATCTGGGATGAAGCAACAATGAGTCACAAAAAAGCTATGGAAGCAGTAGATTCTACACTACAGGACCTAAAAGATAACACACAAATAATGGGTGGAGTGACTTTGGTTTTTGCTGGTGATTTCAGACAAACCCTTCCAATTGTTCCTCGAGGAACCAGAGCTGATCAAATGAATGCATGTCTCAAAAACTCCTATTTATGGCATCATATTAAAACAATGAGTTTAACACTAATCATGCGAGTACATTTACATGCTGATGATGCTGTTGGTGACTTTGCCATTAAACTTTTGCAAGTGGGTAATGGACTTCTGGACAAGGACTCCTATAACCAGATTCAGTTGCCTTTTACAACAATTCAAACAGAAGAGGAATTTATAATGAGAGTTTTTCCAGATCTTCATAATTTGCATACGGATATCAATTGGCTAAGTAGCCGTGCAATTTTAGCAGCAAAGAATGAATCTGTAAATGAAATAAATAGCAGGTTGTTGAATAGATTACCTGGAGAAATCATATTATACAATTCAGTTGATACAATCTGTTCACAGGACGAAGTAACAAATTATCCGACTGAGTTTCTTAATAGTCTTGAACCACCAGGAACGCCTCCACATAGTCTGTTTCTAAAACTTGGAGCACCAATAATGTTACTTCGCAATCTTGATCCACCAAAACTCTGCAATGGCACAAGGCTCACCATAAAGAATATGATGCCTCATGTACTGGAAGCAACAATTATGTCAGGTAAGTATGCAGGAGTACACTGCTTCATTCCCAGAATCCCAATGAGACCACAAGAATTGCCATTTGAGTTTGAAAGGCTGCAATTTCCTGTCAAGCTAAGTTTTGCAATGACAATAAACAAATCACAAGGACAGTCACTAAAAGTTGTTGGGCTCAACCTGTCAAAACCAGTATTTTCTCATGGACAGCTATATGTTGGCCTATCAAGAGTTGGACACCCTGATGGACTCTTCATTCTGGCACCAGATAAAAAAACCAAAAATATTGTATATTCTGAAGCATTAAGATGAAGCATAAATATATAAACATGATTACGAAACTTTTCCCTGAAGCAAAAAATATATAAACAACATGATTACGAAACTTTTCCCTGAAGGAAAAATATATAAAGATGATTACGAAACTTTGCCCAGAAGGAAAAGAATGCGAAATGTGCCATGGAAAAACCCTTTGCGTTACATACATGTGCGAGGGAGTCTTAAAGCTAACTGTACAAAGCAAGGTATACCACCATCCTCCTTCAGATTGGATTGGACAAAAATGAATCGAACCCACAAACTAAAGTTTAAAAATCTGGTACAGTATCCATCATGCCATGGCAATGAATACATTGGACAAGATTAATTTAATGTTAAAAACTCAAGAAATATCTGAAAGTATGTCAAACTTACAAAAAAGAACTACCACCTAAAGTGGAGTAGAGGTAAGGCCCCACCACATAACCAAAAAAGAAAGCCCCCCCCGCCCTACAGGAGACAGGAGCTCCCCTACCATTCTGGGGCAGGGAAGGAGCAAGGAAAACTCTTAAACATAAATTGTCAACGAAGGGTATACACCCTTGGGAGCTAGAAGAGTCTTTTTATACGCATCAACACACAGCGAAACTTAAAAAGATAAAGAGATCAATAGCTATAGCCAGCTGGTCTCATAAACACAGGTGTACACTACACCGAAATTCACTTCAGGTCTGCATTTCCTCCATGCGAATAAGGTCCTGATTCCCCCCCAAGTGCAGGAAAGTTGCCCAACTCCCCTCTGGGTACACTTAAAAAGAAAACTACCCCCTCCCTAAGGCAGGAGAGAGAAGGCTCCCTGCCCCATCTCCTTCGTTGGTCGGATGACTGTCACCTCCCTAGAGCGAGGGATAAAAAAAAAAAGCAAATCACCCCTTCAGTCCTTCCCTAATCTGAGTAGCACGGCTCCCTCCTTCAGGGAGGGAAGGTCAACAGGTGGAGGAAAAATAGTCAACGCAGGGCATACCGCCTGACAAGCTAAAATCGTATTTTTATATACGGCAGACAGTAAGACTATTTGCCTTGGGGGCGGGCTAAGCACTCCCTCACCCCCAAAGTGGGAGCCGGGGAAACTTCTCCTCTCAGAAGCGGGAGAGGAGGCCAGGGAACCTTCTTTTTCCCCTAAAAGAGGGATATCCTTTTGTATGGTTGGTCTCCCCCCCCCCTGTTGGTACCGCTTACTCCCTCCGGAAAGAGATCAACCTTACACAAAAACAAAAAAAAAAAATATGGGTAGAGGGAAGCCTTCCAGAGCCCCCTTCTGGGAGAAGTTCCCCGGCTCCCACCTTTTGGGGAGTGCGCAGCCTGCACTCCAGTCAACCAAATAAATAAAAAATTTACCCATCCCACCTTTGTGGGGAGAGTGCTCAGCCCACCTTCTGAGCCACCATAAAACAAAAGGTTCCTTCCACCAGAAGGGAAGGGAAGTAGAAAGAAAAAATATTTAAAAATACATGGTCAACACATGGTATAGCCCCTGGGGATCTAAAATCACCTTCTTATATACACCGACACACACAGACAGTCTGATTGATTCTTTGTTCCACAGATTATAAGAATAAACTTTTCCCAGAAGGAAATAAATATATAAACAACAGGATTACAAAACGTTTCCCAGAAGGAAAACAATGCGAAATGCGCCACGGAAAAACCCTTTGTGTTACATACATGTGCGAGGGAGTCTTAAAATTAACTTTACAACGCAGGGTATACCACTCACCTCCTTCAGATTGCATTTCACTTCAGGCCTGCATTTCCTCCGTGCGAATAAGGTCCTGACTCCCCCCCCCCCAGTTGGTTGCCCATCTCCCCTCCGGGCAAACTTAAAAAAAAAAAATACTCCCTCCCTAAGGCAGGAGAGGGTAGACTTCCTGCCCCATCCCCTTAGTTGGTTGGATGATCAGTCACCTCCCTATACCGAGGGGTAAAAAATAAAAGCAAATCACCCCTTCAGCCCTTCCCTAATCTGCATAGCAGGGAGGGAAGGTCAACAGGTGGAAGAAAAATAGTCAACGCAGAGCATACCGCCTGACAAGCTAAAATCGCCTTTTTATATACGACAGACAATCAGACTCTGATTGCCTGGACGGCGGGCTGAGCAATGAATGTGGAAGCCGGGGAACTTCTCTCAGAAGGAGGATGGGAGGCCCAGGGAGCCTTTGCTCTCCTCCTAAGAGAGGGATATCCTCTTACTCCCTTGGGAAAGAGATCAACCTTACACAAAACAAAAAATATGGGAAGAGAAGCCTTCCCGGGCCCCCTCCCCCTTCGGGGAGGAGAAGTTCCCCGGCTCCAACCTTTTCTTTGGGGGGGGGCTAAGCCTGTCCTCCAGGCAACCAAATGAAAAAGAAATTTACCCATCCCACCTTTGTAGGAAGTGTGCTCAGCCCACCTTCTGAGCCACTGTGAAAGTTTCCTTCCACCAAAAGGGAAGGGAACGAGGAAGGAAAAGTCTCTGAGAATCTTCATGCAATTTCTTTGACAAAGAAACTGTTTTCACTTGATTCCACACAAAATTTTTATTGCTTTTTCATCTATTGTCTTATATTAGGATTTCTTTATGCATGTTATTTTATTTAAGAGTACTAAATAGCTTTTCAGTTTCTTGAGACTCTTTCACCTGTCTGGATTCTGCAGCAACGTTGTGGAGTGATATGTAAAACATAAATTGGTACTATATAACAATAGGTATGTAGAATTCTAACTCGCCAGTGTTGATCGTTTCAATTATTTACAAATTCACCAGGTCCTAGATATGACCATAAACTGTATCCAAACGTGGGGCTTTGTGAAGTGTGAAGCCACCATTTAATTGCTATTGCTACCAGGTCCACTCTGATCTGGAGTAGTAGTACCTGTTAGGGTCCCAATTATGAGTTAAATAGAAACCAACATTAAATAAACAAATATATTCTAGGAAAAAAAAATGTCACTAGATTGGGCATGAAATAACCTGATATAGTGTTGATATGTCATAAAACAAAATGAACCAACAAATTCACCAATCGACACAATATCAACAAATGTATCTTTCTTTTCCTTATTCTGTGCTTATTTCTTGGTACTAAGCTTATCATTAACTAACCCTGACATTTCTTTTACTTTGTTTTGTGTATATATTTTATTTTGTGTAGAATAACCAAAAAGACATTTAGCTACCACATTTGCAGCGAAATGTTAGCATACATAAAATCACTGGTGACAACCCATGATGTTTTTTCTTATGAACACGAAATAACCAACACGCTTTCCATTGGTTTTTCATGATAACAATTTAATATTGATAAATTATAATAAACATGTCCATTACTTTTCTTTTTTTATCAATAAATATACTTGGTTGATAATTAGAGAACACAATGTTTATTGTAATAAAACTTGTGATCTATAACATCCAATTCTAAAAATTAAACTTTCCTTTCTCAATTGAAACAAACAACATACCCCACACTATGTTCCTAAAAATGAGGATTTTACTATTGCGTTTACATAATTTTTTAGCTATGTTTCTCTTACTTTCAGCATGAGATCATTTTCTACACGTGTTTCATGCATACCACACAAACATTTTACCTCTGACATTTTTAATTTTTTTCCAATTTCCTTTCACCATGAACATTATCATTAGTACAGTTTTCATTTAAAATGAAGCTGTACATGGTTACTATTACTTGGAAAGCAGATCTAAAAAAAAAAAAAATTGTTTTCACTTTGAAAATTTACGATTTATAGATCTCGGATTTGGCCCTTCTTCACCTTTTATCTTACATTTGTAAATATTGTATATATAAACTTTTTTCTTATTTCTCCAATGTTATTTCATTCATGCAATTTCATAATCCACCAACATTGTATAAGATTCAATTCCATTTGACACTTGAAAACAACTTTTTATATAGTAAACAGCATTTATTTCTTTTCAGACATATTCTTATTTTATTTTATTTCCAGTACTATGTTTTATTTCATTTTGTGGACACTCATTTACCTCTCTGGGATGCTGCAGGGAACATGTAGAGTGATATATCAAACAAGAAGTGGTACTTTATGACAATAGGTATCTAGGATTTACACATACCAGTGTTGATAGTTTGAAATATTTACAGACTAACATTTTACACAATATAAACACATGTACCTTTTTTTTTTCTTTTCCTTTGCTTATTTCTCGAACCTAAACTTATCATTAACTAACCCGTAACTTTGTTTACTTTGTTTTGCGTATATATTTTATATTGGGTAGAATTAACAAAACTTAATTTCGCTACCATCATTATTTTTTAGTGACATGCACTGTTAACATCAATAAAATCACTGGTGACAATACTTGATACCTGTTTCGTATAAGCACCAAATAACTATCACTATTTCGATTTGCTTTTTCATGATAATATGTTCATCTTGATACATTATAATAAACATTTCCATTCACTGGTCGTTTGCTTAGCTTAGCTTTACATCATTTTTTCACAATGTTTCTCTACTTGCTTTCAGCATGAGAGCAGATCATATTCTAAACGTTTCATGCATATCACACAAACTTATAATATTTGATCAACATTTGACTAACAATTTTTTGCCAATTTCCTTCAACATTCTCATTACAATTAGTACAGTTTACATTTTGTCGTTAAAATGAAGCTGTACATGTTTCCTATTACTTGGAAACCAGATTTGTAAAAATCCCATTTTTTTTTTCACTCTGAGAATTTTCATTATATTTCTTTGACCAACGATTTGTTTTCAATGGACTTGATAAGTGCTAATATAGAGAGAAGAGAAACAGGGTGAGAGAGAGGCAGAAGAGAAAGTTGTTCCATCCTCTTTCCCAAATTTGACTACTGTGCGCGTTTGAACTCTCATCCTCGAGTTGCCTATTAGCCTTGATAAGTGCTAATATAGATAGAAATACCTATTCTGATACCTAATAAAAGAAAGGACACTCTTTGGGGCGGATTTTGATGATAACAAGTCACTAATTAGAAATTATAATAAACATTCAAATAATTTAAGAATTTTAACAAAAATAAAATTACATGGTAATCACCCAATTTCTGCCACAAAATTTTGATTGGCAAAACTCATAAACAGAAAATATATATTTTCTAATTTCATCTTTTTTTTTTTTTTTTTTTTTTTTTTACATAATCTGGTTTGATGTTTTCCTAAATATTCAAATCACTATATTTTGCTGCTTAATATCAAATACAGCAAATGAGTTATTTTTTATGCATCAAACAATTACATTTTCTCATTCATCCAAACTAATCACTGAACATCAATTTCATAGTTTCTTCGCTAAAATATTACTGTGCTTGATGTCATCAAGTGGAGCAGATCATTTTTTTTTTCATTTGTTCACACATTTTTCCAATTTATATATATTTTGTCTAAGATTCTTAGCCTATGTCATTGCATACCAAGCTGTTTATTAAAAGTTAAGGTTCACTGTAAACACATATGTTACACCAAAATAAAAACGCTTCAGATAATGTCTTGATATTCAATTCAGTTTCTCACATGACATCTTATGAAGTTAGTAGAAATGTTACAGACTTTTGAATCTCAAACATTTTCAATACTGAGCACTGATATTTTCTTTTTTGGAATATAAGCACATTCATGATTTTTTTTTTTACAAACGTCAACAAATTTCACATTGTGTAGCAATGTACTGAAACAATTATAAAAATATTTGTTTTTATTTTGGATGATGCAGGGCATCCGGAGAGAGATGTTTCTAACAAAATGAAAGTATAATTTTTAGCAATAGGTATCTAGGAAAAGGCCACTACATATGTTATAAATTCCAAATTTCCACAACCTGGCAAATACTGGTACACGCTAGCAAATTTAGATTTGCAATTACAGAATATGATTCTAATTTTTTCCTTTGCTCTTTATTCTAACACTACACTAAGTTTACTGTTTTATTTCGCTACAGTTGATATTGTGTAGAACAATAAGAAAATCATAGTGAACAATGCATTCAACAAAATTTCATACACATTTCTAGATACCTATATCTAATAAGTTCAAAAGAAAGGACACACTTAGGGAGGTATTTTGGTGGTCAAGTCACTAAATAGAGATTAGCTGGTTTCTCGGCATAGCCCAGGATGTAATAAAGATTGACTGAAATACATGTTCTAGCTGGTTTCTAGGCGTTGCCAGGGATGTAATATAGACACATTATGTTGTATATTACCTGTTCTCTTCTCCCTAAGGTAAAACAATTTCATATACATGCTGTAAATTACCTACGCTAGGGATAAAACATAAACAATACCAGTCCTAGGGTAGATAAAACAAATAATACATAGAGATGAAAGATTCCTCTCCCCTAAGAATAAAACATATATTCAATATCTGCTTTTGTTTTTTCATTGTTTATACGGTCCCGAGCAACGCCGGGTAGCCCTGCTAGTATTATTATAAAGGTTACTCTTGAGTTTTTGTCAAGGTTAAAATTATAAACATAACTGTATTTTAAATAATTTATTTGCTAAAACCCTTCCAGCAACTGCATATCTTTACACATGTAACACTAAGTGAATATTGCTATCGTCTCTCTCTCTCTCTCTCTCTCTCTCTCTCTCTCTCTCTATCTCTCTCTCTCTCTCTATATATATATATAAAGATATATATATATGTATGTATATATATATGTATGTATACATATATATGTATGTATATATATATATGTGTATATATTTATATATATGTATATATATGTATATATATGCATATATATATATATATATATATGCATATATATATATATATATATATATATATATATATATATATATATATATATATATATATATATATATATATAGTCTTATTTGTTGTATTCCGAATTTTCCTGGGTTTATATAATTCAGTAATCGTTCATATACCAATAAATTTTAAGCCAAAAAGAAAAAACGATGAAATACACTATTTGTTGCTATCAACCCATTCTTGAGGTCTTGGTTTTTGTTAAAACAATATATGCACTCATGAGCAAAAAAAAAAAAAAAAAAAAAAAAAAATGAGCCAAGCGTGAAAAAAGGAAGAAATTGATTTTTCAATATTTTTCTATGAATTTTTGTTAATTTTAACTGAAAATTTCTATTTTGCAGATGATTATTATTATAGCATATATTAATAAGTGGAAAAATGAATCCTAAAAATGGTAAGATCGCATCTTGGCGAGGATATAAAAAACCGAATTGCAGGGTTAAGCAGCCCAAAATCATTTACAAGCAGATTTTTGATATTTTAAGACCAGAAAATGTGAAAACATCTCTTTCTGTAGTGAAGTGAATTGGTCTAAGGTTCGAAGTCGAACGCTTAGTAAAAGGGAAATCTGGATCTGGTCGCCTTAGAGCATCCACTTTGAAGGACTACCACAGGCTGTTTTGAAGGATTGAAAGAAAACTTACGTTGACCAAAGCAAAAAATTCAAAACAGGGGCTGGAAATTCTCTTTCTAGATATACAATATCTAGACGAAGGAAAGAAATGGGATTTTCCTCTAGAAGCCATTTTTATATAAGAAGAACATCAATGATGGAAAGAGATTTTTCTCGGGTTATGGCAAGAAAGGTACAGACTGTTTCAGGAATGTTTTCTGGTCAGATGAATAAAGATTTTGTCTTGTTAGTGATGCTCCCGATGTTCCTGAACGGTGCAATCGGAGAAAGATTTTCGCCAAGTTGCATAAAAACGACAGTAAAATACGGGAATGGAGAGATAATAGTATGGGGAACTTTTACTGCAGCAGGAATTGGGGAACTTATTATATGTGAGAAGTCATTCAATGGGAAGGAATACATTTGAATATTAGAAACAGGACTGTTACCAAGTATCACGAAGCTGGGATTATCACAGAACATTATTTTTCAACATGATAATGCCCCTGCCCACACTGTTAAAGTCACAAGAAAATGGTTTTCTGATAATTTAATTAATGTGATATTTTGGTCAAAGCCCCAATTTAAACCCAATCGAGAATATTTGGTCCATAATATTTAGAGCATTGGCTGGAAGAACTTTATCGAATAATGACAAACTGTGGGAAGCTGTTCAAAGCGAATGGAATAGCATCTCCTCTTCGCAGTGTTCCACTTTGGTTGGGAACATATCTAAAAGGATTAATCTTTTAAAGAAATCAAAAGGGAATGCGATCCCATACTAAGCATTTATTAAAGTAAATGTCTTGTACTGTGTTATTAGCCTCGTTTAAGTTTCCTTGTTCAATTGTTCATTGTTCAATATAGCTTTTAGTGCAACAAAATTTATAAAATTTGTTTGGCCCATTTTTCTTTTGCTCACGAGTGTGTATATATATATATATATATATATATATATATATATATATATATATATATATATATATATATATGTGTGTGTGTGTGTGTGTGTATTCAGAATGTGAGAGATTATTTAATTATTTCCACAGTCACACAACGTCGTAGCTCACAAAAATTATGACAACTAATAAACCTGAAGTCTAAGACTCGAGTTTGGCCCTCATTTGGCTCATCAGTTAGACATATCCGAACTCGGGGTTCGAAATCTGGGCCTGTTGCATGAGGCGAGTATTCTGTCATGTAAACAGCCGCGCTAAACACAAGAAAGTCAATTAACTAACACATGTCAAGCAAACCGCGGAGAAATCCGACTATGGAATGAACCTACTCCGTCTCGAACAAGGGGTGTGGTAATTCAACCAACAATAACCCAAGCCGATGCCTCACAAGTAAAAATGTTATAATCGCTATGACAATACCAACCAATATGATAACCTAGCGAGCAATTAGTAACAGCATTTTCAGAATGTGTGAGATTTAACGTCGCAACTCACAAGAACCAGAACATCCAACAAACATTTACCTTTAAGGTCGCACCTTAGGGGGATCATCCATCATCCAGAGCCTATTTTTTGCACTTTTTTACAGCCATAAACTGTTTCAATCATAGTCATTTATTTTCCTAGTTTTGCATTTGAATTATATATATATATATATATATATATATATATATATATATATATATATATATATATAGTAGGCGGAACTTTATTTTAGTGTCCCCGTAATTTTTGGCACATAGAACTCTTTACTTTCGACATAATATTATTATTTTTACGCTATCGATTTTCTCCTGTGATATGATAGCTGAAAGAGCTCTCGAGAGACTTCCGCCTATTATATTTAAAACTTTATTTAAATTCTGTACCTCTAAACATTTATATATATATATATATATATATATATATGATAATAATATAATTCATATCTCTACTATTATATAAAAGTCACTTCGTGTGTTTGTCTGTGAATACCTTCCTCATAGGTTCCGAAACGGTTGCGCCTATCTTTAGCAAATTAAACACAAATATAATTTATATGTCTGGAAGTGTTCTTAGATATGTTTTATACATAAATTCATCCGATAAGTGTATAAAATCGAAAAAAAATCCGATCTTAAAAATAGTCTTGCCTCGCATGCAAGAGGCTCGGGTTTCGAACCCCGGATTCGAATATGTCTAACTGATGAGCCCAAAATGAAGGCGAAACTCGAGTCTTGAACTTCCAGTTTGTTGGCTGTCATGGCTCTTGTGGGCTGCGAGGTTGTTTGGCCGTGGAAATATATATATATATATATGTACATATATATATATATATATATACATATATGTAAGGTGTGATGTAATATATATATATATATATATATAT
Source organism: Euprymna scolopes (assembly GCF_053919585.1). Classification (NCBI taxonomy): domain Eukaryota; kingdom Metazoa; phylum Mollusca; class Cephalopoda; order Sepiida; family Sepiolidae; genus Euprymna; species Euprymna scolopes. The sequence goes on from NC_136494.1 coordinate 120,734,661, forward strand.
ATATATATATATATATATATATATATATATATATATAAAACAAGGTGACCCGACGCTATCCGGGATTAAACGAATTTTTCACACTCCCATATTCTTATTTTCATCGAAATCAATGAATTTTTTTCAATCAAATCGGTCGATTGCATAATCTAATTTGGGACCCATATCAATGCACCTGTATGAAGCTTCCCCTGTCTTTCACAGCAACTAAGTTCACAATATATTGTAGTCCACATTGCACTGGAGAGAACATACTGTCGATTTTATAAAATTATTTCATATATAATGGCTTGCATTAAAGTTAAAAATGCAAGACATCAAGTATCATGCTTCAATTGCGCTCTAAAAAGAAACATTCCTTTCGCCCTTGTCATATCAAAGAACCTGCTGTTGATTTGTATATGCCTGGCATTACTGGTTGGCTTGAATTTAAGTTTAAAATGAAAAAGTCAAATAGCATTGTAAAAACAGAAACATTCATTTTGAACGCGCCCCTGTCATATCAAAGAACTTACTGTTGATTTTATATGTCAGGCTTTTCGGTTTGTGTAGTAATAAAACTTTTCAAATGCACTTGTAATGTTAGGCGGTGTAAGATGTTAACATTAGTAAAAATCGCCCGTTCCTTCTATCATTAGATTATTTAGATTATCAATTACCAATACGTATCGAAGTATACTGTGGGTAAGTTCATAGCGTTTTTTTTTTGTTTTTATTTTTTGCATGACGTAGTCTGTAGGTTCAAACTCCGCATGCAAATTTCTTCTTTTTTTTTTTAACTACAAAAAATTTTATAAGACTTGAAAATTTACGTGTTTTTTTTATTTATCTATTATTTATTTTTTATTTTTATTTTTATTTTTTTTGCGTGGCATGGTCTGTAGGTTTAAACCCCGCACGTACATTTCTTAATGTTTTTTTCGTTAACTGGAAATAAGTTTATATGAAATAATTTTATAAAAGAGACAGTAGGTTCTCTAGAATGCAATGTAGAATAACATATTTTGAACCAAGTTACTGCATGGAGGCATGTGAAGTTTCTTCCTGGGTGATTCCACGGATTTCGATGACAATAAAAATATAGGAGTGTGAAATATTCGTTGATCATCATTCAATCCCGGGCAACGTCGGGGACACTGATATATATCTATCTATATATCTATAATAGTGAGCGTGTCTGTGTGTCTGGATGTCTGTGTACATTTCCCTACGCAATAACTCTGTCAATGTTTAGTCTACAGACTCGAAATTTGATATACAGAGTAGTGAGATTTGGGAAAACCTATGTGATCGTGTTTCGGCTAGAAATTTGGCTGTTAAGGGGTCAAAGTTCAACCTTTGAGAACTCTACCAAACTCCTCCAACAATTTTGGGTCTAAACAATTGAAATTTTAGATAGAGGTTTCGTGGACATAGATCTAACTTAACTCGATTTGAGCCCAAAACAATAAATTTTAAAGGGTCATAATAGGGGTCAAAGGTAAAAAAGATTGACCGTTTTTTTTTTTGGCTCAACATACACCTCCAAACACCCAGGCAACGCCGGGCACCCACGCTAGTTAAAGGGTCATAATAGAAGTCAAAGTTAAAAAAATGACCGTTTTTTTTTGTTTTTTTGTTGCTCAGCATATACCTCCAAACACACGGGCAACGCCGAGCTTAAATGCTAGTATATGTATAAAAGTGAACGTGTCTGTGTGTCTGTGCACATTTTCCTTTGCAATAACTCTGTTAATTTTCTTTTTTCTTTTTTTTTTTACACAGTGATCACCACTTACCAAGGCCCGGAAGCCACTCAGGGATAAGGGTTATTGCAAGTACATTACGTTAGTGTGGAGATTTGATGAAGTGTTTACTTAAGGGGGCGGTTCATTAGGAATTTATTAACATTAGACTTGAAGACATCCAAGTTGTAGTCCGGAGGGAAGCAGGCAGAGCCCCACTCTCCCCAATGGTTTACTTCGACTTGCGATACTGCCATTGCTCAAAGGCAGCATGCATTCCGAAGGTTTAACCGACATAAGTCCAGTTCAAACAGACAAAAGTACATAGAAGCTAGAAGTAACGTTAAGAAAGAAATAGCGACAGCTAAGAGGGAATTTACGGAAACCACTAAAAAACGCATCGAAGCACAAACATTAGGAACTCGTGACTTCTGGAAAATCTACAACAGTGTAGTAAATAATGGGCAATCAACGATTCCCCCACTAACCAACAATCACGAGGTTCTTTGCTCAGCAACCGAGAAGGCTAACATGCTTGCCAGTCGGTTTCCCTCCAACTCTACACTGGACCCCTTAAACCACCCCCTACCTGACTTTCCTATGCGGACAGACGCCAAGCTAGACGATCTGGAAATCACCCCTGCTCAGGTGCATGCTATCATAAAAAACCTTGACACTTCCAAAGCATGTGGACCCGACCTCATCCCAGCTGTGCTATTAAAAAAGTGCTCAGCCGAAGTAGCTCCAGTTCTCTCCAAACTCTACAACAAATGCCTTAATGAATCTTGCTTTCCGAGCTGCTGGAAAACTGCTTCTGTAGTACCAGTATTCAAGAATTCTGGCGAAAGAACTGACCCATTAAATTATCGCCCTATTAGCCTCCTCCCACTTTTTGCCAAAATATTTGAGACCTTAATTAACCATGCTCTAGTCCAGCACCTTACAGATACTAAACTTCTGACCGACCATCAATATGGATTTAGACAAGCCCGTTCCACGGCAGACATCCTCACTGTAATCTCTGAACGCATATACCATTCACTGGACAAAGCGGGAGAGGGCAGAGCGGTAGCTCTAGATATATCTAAGGCTTTTGACAGGGTATGGCATGAGGGTCTCCTCAGGAAGATTATATCTTACGGTATCACTGGTAGAATACTTAACATAATTAAATCCTTCTTAGATAAGAGAAAAATCCAGGTTGTCCTCGACGGTCGTACGTCTAAACAATATAATATAAATGCCGGAGTGCCCCAGGGATCTATCCTTGGTCCTCTGCTGTTCCTGATATTCATAAATGACCTCCCCGATAAAATTGCCTCTGAGATGGGTATATATGCTGATGACACCACACTCTATAGCAGGCACGACAGGAAAACAAATGAACATATATCTAAAGTAATGGCAGAAACACTGGAGGATGACCTCAAATCAGTAGTGGAATGGGGACAAAAATGGATGGTAACGTTCAATACCACCAAGACAAAACTGGTTTCATTCAATAATTACAGGAAACCTTCTCTACCACCTATAGCAATGGCCAACAACTCTTTAGCTGAGAGTACGTCTTTCAAGCTCCTTGGCCTAACGTTCACAGGAAACATGAGCTGGAACAATTACATCGAGGGCATTGCCAGGGCCGCTGCGAGGAAGGTGGGCTCTCTCTACCGTGCTAGAAAACTTCTAACACCCGAAAGTATCCTGTACCTCTATAAGGTCACTATTCGCCCATGTATGGAGTATTGCTGTCATATTTGGGCCGGTGAATCGGCTACTAGTCTCTCTCTCCTTGACAGGGTTAAAAAGAGAGTCGCAAATCTGATAGGCCCTAAACTGGCATCAAAACTTCAGCCTCTGTCCCATCGTCGAAACGTTGCATCCCTCTGCCTGTTCTACAAGTATTATAATGGTGAATGCTCTGAAGAACTGCAAGCACTTGTGCCCCCACGACGTGAACACCCTCGACAGACCCGACAAGCTGCAAAATCCCACCCCCACACTGTAGAGATCCCTAGATGTAAAAGATCGTTCTACTCCAGTAGTTTCTTCCCCAGAACTGCTAGACTTTGGAATTCCATTCCAGGTCACTGTTTCCCCAACTGTACTGACATGCATAAGTTCAAGTGCAACGTGAACCAACATCTCGCTGCCCTAATCCCTACATAGTGCCCCAGTAGATGTTTCCCCTGATAGTAGCCCCCTACACCAAAGTGGCAATGTGCCTTGTTTGGGGTGAAAATATAATAATAAAAAAAAAAAGAGTTCCACAGGCGTGCAGTTCTAAGAAAGAAGCTTTGTTCATGGAATCCGCGTTTTGATTTAGGCACAGATATAGAGTGGGGGAAATTTTTCACAGTGGATTCAGCTAGACGGGTGTTTTTCGTGAAAGATTGGCGAGGGGGGACCAGAGATTGGAGTTCAGACGAGCACCTGCCATGAAAATAACGATAAAACAAGGATAGGCTCGCAACGTCTCTTCTGTGGGAGAGGGGTTGCATGGTAGAGAAAAGGGCATCCCCCACTAAACCACGAAGTCTATTTTGTACTCTGTCAAGGCATGATAGGCTGTTTTTGGCAGTTCCTGCCCGGATATGGCAACAGTATTCCATCCTTGGACGTACTTGGCTTTTATATAGATAGAGAATTGCATCAGTAGTGAGATATCTTCTGGAGCGGTAGAAGGATCCCACCATCTTTCCAGCGACCTTGGCAACAGACTTGATGTACGTGTTCCATTTCAGATCAGGAGTAAAGGTCAAACCCAGAAGCTTGTCAAAACACGGGGCCTCACCCAGACGAGAGCCATCCATCACAATTGATGCCAGCTGGGGATCAGAGCGTTGATGATGTAAGGATAGGAGTTTGGTTTTGGATGCATTAAAGGTAACTAGCCACATCTTCCCCCACTGAACCACGCGATCGAGATCAGAGAAGAGAGAATCAGAGAGAACTTTGTCATTTACAGCCTTTGATGTGTTGCCGTAGATGGTCGTGTCATCAGCATAGATGTCAACGAATGATTTAAGTATGTGTTTAGGGAGGTCATTGATGTAGATCAGGAAGAGAGTTGGGCCCAGGATTGACCCCTGAGGGACTCCAGCATTTATATTGCAGGCCTCCGATTTTTGTCCATCTACCACTACTCTTATGAGCCTATCGGAGAGAAATGATTTAATGATTGAGAAAACATTTCCAGTTATACCGTAGCTGGAAATCTTGTGAGTAGTTTCATTCTACAGACTCAAAATTTGATATGCAGGGTACTAAGATTTGGGAAAACTTATGTGATCGAGTTTCGGCCAGAAATTTGGCTGTTAAGGAGTCAAAGTTCAACGATTTGTACCTTTGAGAACTTTACCAAACTCCTCCAACAATTTGGGGCCTAAACAATTGAAATTTTAGATAGAGGTTTCGTGGACATGGATCTAACTTAATAACTAGATTGGAGCCCAAAACAATAAATGTTAAGGGCCATAATAGGGGTCAAAGTAAAAAAAATTGACCGTTTTTTTTTTTGCTCAACATACACCTCCAAACACCCGGGCAACGCCGGGCATCCACGCTAGTCTATATATTTATAAAAGTGAGCGTGTCTGTGTGTCTGTGTGTCTGTGCACATTTTAATTCGCAATAACTCTGTTAATTTTCAGTCTACAGACTCAAAATTTGATATGCAGGGTACTAAGATGTGGGAAAATCTATGTGATCGAGTTTCGGCCAGAAATTTTGCTATGAAGAGGTCAAAGTTCAACGATTTGACCTTGGAGAACTCTACCAAACTCCTCCGAAACTTTGAGGTCTAAACACTTGAAATTTTAGATATAGGTTCCTTGGACATGTATCTAACTTCATAACTCGCTTTTAGTTCAAAATAATAAATGTTAAGGGGTCATAATAGAAGTCAAAGTTAAAAAAATTGACCTTTTTTTTTTTTGGCTTAGCATACACCTCCGAACACCCGGGCAACGCCGAGCTTAAATGCTAGTATATCCATAAAAGTGAACGTGTCTGTGTGTCTGTGTACATTTCCCTACGCAATAACTCTGTCAATTTTCAGTCTACAGACTCGAAAATGGATATACCGGGTACTGAGATTTGGGAAAATCTATGTAATCGGATTTCCGCCAGAAATTTGGCCGTTAAGGGGTCAAAGTTCAACGATTTGTACCTTTGAGAACTTTACCAAACTCCTCCAACAATTTGGGGTCTAAACAATTGAAATTTTAAATATAGGTTTCGTAGACATGGATCTAACTTAATAACTTGATTGGAGCCCAAAACAATAAATGTTAAGGGGTCATAATAGGGGTCAAATTTAAAAAAATTGACCGTTTTTTGTGCTCAACATACACCTCCAAACACCCGGGCAACGCCGGGAACCCTTGCTTGTCTATATATCTATAAAAGTGAACGTGTCTGTGTGTCTGCGTGTCTCCGTTTCCCCGTGTCTGTGTACATTTCCCTACGCAATAACTCTGTCAATTTTTGTCTACCGACTCGAAATTTGATATACTGGGTACTGAGATTTGGGAAAATCGATGTGATCGGTTTTCGGCCAGAAATGTGGCGTTTAAGGGGTCAAAGTTCAACGATTTGACCTTTGAGAACTCTACCAAACTCCTCCGACAATTTTGAGTCTAAACACATGAAATTTAAGATATAGGTTTCTTGGACATGTATCTAACTTAATAACTTGATTGGAGCCCAAAACAATAAATGTTAAGGGGTCATAATAGGGATCAAAATTAAAAAAAATAGACCGTTTTTTTCTTTTTTTTTTTTTTGCTCAGCATACACCTCCAAACTCCCGGGCAATGCCGTGCGTAAATGCTAGTATATATATATATATA